>NC_079168.1:45257932-45337932 GCF_947568905.1 Ostrea edulis | reverse complement strand
CAATGTTTATTTGGCACGTTGGGTATGGCTGATATGCAGTGATATACTTGAGGTCCCTCAATACAACAGGCAGACCTAGCAAAATATGAATACTCCATATGTATGTAGTATTTAGGGCTATATGGACTGTGGATATTGGCCTGGATAGTTCATTGGTTAGAGCATGTGACTATTAATGCAGGGGTCCTGGGTAAAATTCTTGGTCCAGCCCAAAATTTTCTCCTTTCCTATACTACATCTTGTGCTATTGACCACATCTGGACTTGCATGTTGCATTGCCAAGAGCGAAATAATCTGGGTTGTGCATTGTCAAGGGCAGACATTTCAAGGTGGGAGGAGTGTAGTATTTAGGACTATGGATATTGGCGTGGTTAGGTCAGTGGCTTGAGCACCTGGCAAGTAATACAGGGGTCCCAGCTTCGATTTCCAGTCCATGCCCAAGATTTTCTCCTTTCTTATACTACATATTTATGAAAAGTTATGAATGACCTTGACCTTTGGAGGTGCAGAAGATGATGTCTTAAAATAATGCAAGGTATACAGAACTAAGAGTGCCACAAATATTTAGCAGCCTTAACCCTGGGAGGTGCAAAGGTCAAGGATTTTAAAGAAGATTAAGGTAAGAGGGCTGTTCGATATGTAATGTGTATTGTACCACAGTGCAATAACGCTTTGCACGATTTCATGGATTATGATACTCTGGAATAGCTCTATTCAATACCTTTCCAACGGTATAAACACAAGCCTTCATCTCCACATAGTTTTAAATTTATAGTCATTTCAATAGAGCCAGTTGTTGACCACTTGTAAAAATGGTTGGGAAACTGGTTGAGAATATTGAAGAAATTAGAGCTTATATAAAAGTTCGCACAATACTCGGTCATTCGTAAATGCAGATTTTTTGCTGAATTGGGGGAAGTTTATGGGTCTGATAAGGTATCTTATGAGACAGTTCGTAGGTGGAGAAAGAAATTTCTGACTGTCAGAGTCTGTCAAAGGTGCAGCAAAATCTGGCCGACCTTTGACTGTAACAGGCAAGGCAAAAGTCAGGGATATAATTGAAAGCGATGACAGATGCATGATTCGTGATATTGTCAAAGCTGTTAGTATATCGCTATCGCGGGTGCATTTCATTCTGAAGCGTATTTTGAAAGATTTCTGCCAGATGGATACCACATACATTGAAATATGACCAAAAACGGGTACGAGTACAAACCACTAAGCAGTTACTTCAAATGTTTTCCAAATTCAATCAAAGACAATTTGCAAAATTTTTACTGGTGACGAAAGCTGGATTCACTATTTCGAACCCAGTAAGAAAAATTGGAAACAAAATATGGCTAACTAAACACGGTAGAAGGCCTGTAGTTGCCAAAAGAACCATAATCACAAAGAAGGTCCTTTATTGCATATTCTTCTCATGTGATGGTATAGCCGCACAAATTCCGGTGCCGAAGGGCAAAATGTTACAGGTCGGTATTGCCGAGATGTTATTCCAAAAAAAAACCTCAACAAATATTATCATAAACGACGCCCAATGTCAGGATTTAGGCATGTTCGTCTACTTCATGATAATGCTCCATCACATACATCTGAGCTTGTGAAGCAATTTTTGAAGTCTGAGGTTACCGTCTTGCCACACCCACCATACTCTCCAGATCTAGCCCCATGCGACTTTTTCCTTTTTTCAAAGTTCTTATCTGGTCGTCGTTACAAGTCCCGACAAGCCCTTGGCTCAGCCATCAGTCAGTGCCTCAGAGGTCTACCTAAATCAGTGTACCGTGACGCATTTTAGAAATGGATTCAGAGATTGAAATTATGTATTTCAAACCACGGAGAATACTTTGAAGGGATGTAATGTTCATTTCACTATTTGAGTTGAATGCTTTTGAGATATCGTACAATACACATTACATATCGAACAGCCCTCGTAAAATTTTAGTTCAACATAACTGAAAGCTCAAATGAGCTTTTTTGATCATTTGCTTGTAATGTTTCATTATGAACTTTTCACATTTTCAAGTTCTCAAGACCACTGGGCCAAGTTTCACATAGTAGTATGAAGGAAAAACATAGTAGTATGAAGGAAAATTCTTTTTAGAATTTCAAGAACCACAAGGATACAGTATATCAAAGAAGATGGGTGAACTTAGTGAACAATCAGCCTATTCATGATTAGGCATCGGGAGTTTAAAATCCGCATTGATGGTACCTGTATTTACAATAGATACAGTATCATACTAAAACGCTGTCCAAAATATTTAGAATTCAAAACAAATATATAGATCATACTTCAAAGAATGATATTTAATCAAAATCACCAGAATTTGTTTTACAGGCAGCATCATGTATATCAGACAAAGCTGTTTTTAACACACACATAATTACGCTGATGCCTGGAGTACCTAAAGTACCAAATGTCATTACATATTTGCTTGCAACATCCAACGGTATATTTATTTCTTTACGTTTTACATTTCGTTATTTTCCGTAAATACATTTCGTGGGTTTTTTAGCTCATGCACGAGCGCTTTTGCGCTTAGTATATAAACTACTACTGTTCAGTTTTCGGGCAGTGTGAAGTTCGTTACAAGCAACAAAGGTCGCTTTTGTATTTCTGTGCCTTAGCATTCCCCCACCCACCCAGCCCATTTTCAGTTTTGAATTCATATGTTTTCATTAGTGATTTTTCAGCTTTGTCGATTTGATGTTTGCTTATTAAAAGCGATCTTGTAACGAACGCAACCAACCTATTCACTTTTTATACGCCCGTCTTAAGACGGGCCGTATTATGTTATGGCCTTCATGTCCGTCCGTCCGTCCGTCTGTTAGCTTTTTCGTGTCCGGCTCATAACTTAAATACTATAAGGCCTAGAATAATCAAACTTTGTCAGTTGATACATCTTGGGTAGAAGGTGTGTCGCACATTAAAACCAGGTCGCTGTGACTTTTAATTAAGAAGATATGGCCAAATATGGTAAAACCCTGTCCGGCTCATAACTTGAAAACTATTTGATCTAGAATCATGAAACTTGGTCAACTTATGCATCTTAGGTAGAAGGTGTGTCGCACTGTACTTTAAGGTCACTGTGACATTTAGTTGAAGTGATTTTTTGAAAAAAGTATGTTATAATTGGTACAATCCCTACTCATATAAGAGTTTTGTAGAAAACCTCATTCAAAAATGTTACATCAAGAAAACACATATTTTTTTATGATATACTGTACAGCTTTTTTTAGCCTATGTAATGTTTCCTTTGTTTCTAACAATAACATGAGAAATTCCACTTGTCCCATGGGAGTAGCATGCAAAGGGCATTTTGACAAGACTAATTAATGAGTTTTGTGTAGAGCATCTCTGATCAACATGATCAAGCAGGTGTTATCTTTATCTCTAGGGAATTGGGCAGAGAGATCTTAGCCTCTTAATTGCAGATATACCAGAAATTATTTGTGAAAGTGAATTTGTTTGTTGTGGTTAGTCTTTATTTTCAAAATTAATTTGACATTGTACTATATAATTTTTAAATTTTTTTCTCAGCAACCTATATGCAGAGTATCATTTCTCACTAAGACAACAAATGGTTGGAATATGTATAAAGGCCTATTTTAATGATTAGTATTTTGATGTTTTGTTATGGCTGTGGCATTGTTCAGAAAAAAGATATACAATGAACAAAGCTGCAGATTGGGCATTTGTGTAAATCTGAACAGATGAAATAGTATTGCAATAACCATATTAAAAAATGTTAATTCAAGAAACTACACATTCTTCATTATATACACTGTACTATACAGCAGTATATAACAAACAAATTATTTCTTTTGTGTCAGTAACAAGAGAAATTTCCCTTGTCCCATGGGTGTAATTATCAAGCAATTCAGGAGGCATTTTGCTAACAGAAAAATTGCATTCTGTCAAATTACAGATTAATTAATGAGTTTAGAAGATTTCTGTTACCTTCTAATTGATCTGTCAAATTTTAGAACAGTTCTAATTGGTAGCCATTACTTTGAAAGTTAATTTGGTATAAAGTTTAAGAATTAATATGATATTGTAAAATATATTTTTATTTTATATCTCAACAACAAGGTGCAGATTGTCATGTCTCACTAAGATGACAGTTTTACAGTCTAAGAATAAACATAATGACTAATGTTTGATGTTTTATTACGCTGTGCATTGTTCTTCATTCCTTAAAATACAATGAGCAAAGCTGCAGATGTGCATTTCTCAAGTCTAACACAACCAGTTGAGAAATATATGATGTATTATTTTTTTCTAATTAATAACTACACCATAGGAGATGCACCAGTGTTTGAAATAACCGTTTTTAATCTATATTTATTTATATTGACATCACCATGCATATTTTACTTTTATACTTGAAGATTTGACAAAGGCAGATACTGATATATGTATTTTTTGATATGTTGAATAAATCAACCTTTTTGAGTACTCCCATTTATTGTAAGTTGTTTGCTTGGATAAAGGGCTATCTTGCACTTTAATCATTTCATTGAAAACATTTGGGAAAATGTTTTTATATCCTTTTAAAAATCATTAAGCTTACATTATCAATATTTGAAGCAATGTCACATGAGGCCATAAAGTGGGTAAGATTCTTAAAGGAAGGTTGACACTTGGTTCCATGCATACCTATCTCTTCATGGTGATATGTTCATGTTAACAATATGTGACGGGCGTATCATGTGCCGTGGCGGTGCACTTTATTCTGTTTTGTTTTATTATCAAATAGTCAAGAAAATATTTATTTTCGGATGAGGGCACTGAGGGAGAAAATAAGTTCTCCGCATTTCCATTGACATATTAACTGATGTGAATGAGAAACCTTACATGTTTTGTGGTGTAAACCAAATATAGAATAGCGTTTTCTGTATGGTGCAGTATTAATGCTTTGATTTGGATTCAGTTTTTCCCCAACAAATGTTTTTGAAAAGCATTTACAACCTACTGGTACTAATAAACCAAATATGATAAAAGCATCAGTTCTCGCCTCTTTTGGTACAACTCTGAGGCAGGTTTACAGTTGCAGAATGCACATTTGCTGTTAGATTTCCCAGCAAATACAAATGGGACAGAAACAGACACTTGATTTGCTTTTGTTTTTGTACTGAACTGTAGTACACTGTGCCTTTTAGACAGTCTGCACCAGTTGGTTGCATATTTGGCTTTTGTCATGATCTCTTCAAGTAACAACTTAAGCGTTGTTGAAATTGTTCTCTTCAACTTTCTTTTAATGTGTCCTTTACCTAAACAACATCCATACTTCACAGGAGGCCCCATACTTGTTTACATTTATTCACTAGCTGCATGTTGGAATCTGTTACTTGTGATCGTCATTAAGACTGCATAAACTTAGCATAAAATGCCAGAGACAAATTATTATGGGAAGTCTATTCATTAATAAGAGAAAAAAAATAGGTAGAAAAAATTTATATTCGAACCACAGGTATGCAATCTGGGCTTGTCCAAATATTTAGTGAGACTGCTACTATACCACCTCGGCTATCCACCGCATGAAGAATTTTCGAATTTCAAGCTATCTAAAGTCACCCATCGTGGACATAGCAATTTTCTTGATAATATGACAAAAGTTATACACAAAAAGTAAGTTTTTTCTGAGAGTGGGTCAAGTCTCTATACTTTTATTTACAAAACATATTACACCTGAACATATACTAACATATTTTACTCAGTTCACAATGGAGACTTGGCCCAATCCATATGAAAATCTGCTGGGAAAAGTCCAATTTAATTATTTTGTGCGTTTTTCGCATATAAGTGATTTTAAGTAGGATTTTTTCAATGTTCCTTTGAAATGGACACATCGAAAAAGTATTTTTGGAAACTATGGATTGATTGTTTTTACTAGAATGCAAATTTTTCCTTTTTTGAGAGAGAGAGTTTCAATTTTAACTTTGATATTTGTCCCTTTGTGGGTTCTCGGCTCGATAAAGTCACCCATCTTCTTAATATCCAAGCATCTATATATGGAGCGCCAAATTAACATAAACTCAAATAATTGAAGATATCTTCAATTATTTGAAGATATCAATTCATTTGATGCGCGCAACAATTTAATTAAAGATCTCTTCAGATGATTAATGATATCTTCAATTCTGAATTATTGCGCGCATTAAATGAATTGATGATAGCATTAATTCTTCTGCTGAATTGATGCGCGCTTTAATTGAATTAATGATCTCTTCAAATGAATTAATGATATCAACAATTGAATTGATGCTCGCTACAATTCAATTGAAGAGAGCAATAATTGATATAATGCGCGCATTACATCAATTGATGAGAGCAATAATTGAATTGATGCGCGCATTAATTCATTTGATGAGAGCAATAATGGATTTAATACGCGCATTAATTCAATTATTGCTCTCTTCAATTGAATTAATGATATCTTTAATTCATTTGAAGAGAGAAATAATTCTTTTAGAGAGAGCAACTAAATAATTAAAGATATCTTCAATTCAACATATCCACAATTGAATTAATGATCTCTTTAATTGAATTGTTGCTCTCTTTAAAAGAATTGATGTGCGCATTAATTCCTTATACAAAAGCATTGTAAATAATTAAAGATATTTTCAATTGAATTAAAAAGATCAACAAATTATTTATACCGAGCTCTAAATCAATTATTGCGAGCAATATTTCTACGAAATTAATGCTCTCATCAATTGAATTGAAGAGAGCAATAATTGAATTAATGCGCGCATTAAATCAATTATTGTTCTCATTAATTCAATTGATGCGCGCATTAATTCAATTGATGAGAGCAATAATTGAATTGAAGCGCGCATTAATTCATTTGATGAGAGCAATAATTGATTTAATGCGCGCATTAATTCAATTAAAGAGAGCAATAATTGAATTGATGATATCTTCAATTATTTGAGTTTATGTTAATTTGGCGCTCCATATCTATAAGTAGTGTAGGTTCAAATTAATATCCAAGCATCTACAAGTAGTGAAGATTCAAATTAATACCCAAGCATCTGCTAGGAGTGTAGGTTAAAATTTGTCCAATTCTGGATGAGGCTCTGGTTTAAATATTTACATAAGCATGCATGGAAATGGGAAAATTATAAAATCTTAAAAGTGTAAATTCAAGTTTACTCACATAATGACACCTGGACTGGAGCGTAGCGTAACGCCCTCTGGTGAGAGATTGGAATTACCCTTATAGTTAGGTTTCTTCCACTCATTTTTTAAAAAAAGATATGGAGAGGCAATTGAGCTTTAAATCAACTAATACCATAACTTATTTTGTATACAAAAGGATATTTTTCTTACTTTAAAAAAATGATTTACCAATGTTTTCCATTTTTAGCCCCCCAAAAAAGGATATTTATTTTGGACTGTCTTGCTGTTTGACACATTTAATTCCAGATAATTTCTCTTTTAAAAGTCCCTGAGTGCGTTCGAGATCGTCGTTCCTGTTGTTCTCGTGGTCCGTTCTTAGAATCGCGAACGGCGAGAACATGTGCACACGAACGTGTTCTTGTTCTTCGACCACACTACTACAGAGGTGGTGTGAGTTCTTGAACCTGTTCTCGGTGTTGGGGATCGACAGGAATTTGTACTCGTGCGAAGAACGGCGATTTCGAATGCACTCCTAGAGCCCTGCAATGAAATTTCTTATGATGAATCACAAATCCTTATGACTCAAGTAAAACCCTATAAATAATTTAAAGGTCAAGGTAAAAAAATTGAATATGTTGTAGAAAATTCAAGATGATATCTATAGTTCTCTTTGTGTTTTTGCAATGGAATTTAGTACCATGTCTGTATAATACCCAATATGCCTAAATATATCGTCGTTGTCGTTATAGAAAATACTGCTATTGATCTGAAGTTAAAAAGGTTAAATGCCAAGGTCACCTAATCATGTATTATATGGGCCACAAAATTCGCCAGAATCAACCTAGTCCTGTTCTTCAGAGGATTATTTAAAAAAAAAAAAGAAAAAAGATTTTTACCTTCCATTCTCTCGAAAAAAAATTGAACCCAAAGTATGACCCCACCGAAGGCAAATAAGGTCATGACTTAACCTAACTTGAATCCACAGAACATAGGAATGCCCTATATTCATGTATCATGCAAAATTTTATTTCTAGCCCCATCCTTACCACATGGTCATGTTTTATTGGTTTTTTTATATTAAAATTTTTCTCAATACATTCTCATATAAGTCTTAGAATCCATATTGTGACCAAAACCTGCCGTAATACATTAATTAGCTTATTTCTGCAATACCTGAGGATTCTTGCATATTGATATGACTAATTCTGTCCCTTCTGCTCCTGAGAATGATTTTTTTTTTTTAAATATTCATTTTTACGTAAAACTTTGAGGCCCCATCCTATCTTCCCACTCCCTCCAGCCAGGATTTAATAAACTTGAATCTGAACTGCCTGAGGATACATACTAATATCGCAAACCATGACCTAGCTTCTCTTGAGGAGAAGATTTTTAAAGGGTTTTTTCCCCTATACTCATGTATTGAAAATTCCAATGTAACCCCTGTTGTGGCCCCACCTTTCCCTTGGGGACACTGATTTCAATAAATCTAAAGATGCTTGTCTAATGACATGACTAATCATAGCTTAGTTATTCTTAAGATTTTTTAAAAACTTTGATTTCCTAATGTGGCCTTATCCATCCTCCGGAAGCCACAAATTGAAGAAAACTTGAATCTGCACTACTTGAGGATGCTTGCTTATTGATGACTAATCATGGTCCTTTCTTAAGAAAACGATTTTTAAAGTTTTACGGTATATATCCCAATGTAAAACTGATCCTATATTATGGCCCCACCCTACCCATCGCGGTTGTGATTTGAACAAACTCAAATCTGCGCTGCCTGGGGATACTTGCAATTGAATAAGACTTATCAAAACCTTGTTTTCTGTAGAAATTTTAAAAGATTTTTACCCAATATGTTCACATATAAAACTGATCCGCTATTGTGATCCCACAATACCCCAAGGGGGGATGATTTGAACAATTTTTAATCTACATTCTTAAAGGAAGCTTTCGCTTTAAAGATTTGTCTTTTCTGGCGTAGTGGTTCTTGAGAAAAATTTTTTAAAAAGATGCCATCATAATTTCATTATTTCTTAACTATTTATCCTTTGAAAAGAATGTGACCCTTCATTTGAACAATTTTAAATCTCCATTTTACCTAATGATGCTTTATGACAAATTTTGTTGAAATTGGTCCAGTTTTTTCAGAGAAGTAAAGAACGGACAGACAGATGCCGAACAACAACAGCTCACTTGAGCAAACGAGTAATCATGGCTTCGTTGTGCATGAGGGGAAAAAAATGTTTAAACTTTTCTCCTTATACAACTTTGTTCCCCAATTGTACACATGCCAGCGCCCATGATTTGAGCATACATGAATCTGAATTACCTGAGATGCTTGCATATCAATATAACCAATCAGACCCTACTGTTCTCGAGTTATTCTTAAAAGATTGTTTTCTGCATATCCCTCTTTAAAACTTTGATCCCAATTAAGGACCTCTCTACCCCCAAGGACCATGATTTGAACAATCTTTAAGGAAGTTATCACATTTGGCCCTATGGTTCTTGAGAATAGTTTGAATTGCCCTACCTTATTTTAGCAAATTTCTAATTATCTCCCTTAGCAAGGGGGCATGGATGATGAAACAAACATGGAAGTCCTTTACCCAAGGATGTTTTGTGTCAAGTGTGGATTACATTGGCCAAGTGGTTCTGGGGAAGAAGAAATGTGAAAAGTTTACAGACAGACAGAAACAGGTGATCAGGAAAGGTCACTTGATCTTTCAGCTGCCCGTATATAATTTTATGTCTCCCAACTGAAGTTCGGGACACTTGTCAGTATGATGAAGAAAGAATGGGGCCAAATGAAGTTTGGGACAAGTGTTAATGAAAGGTGAAGATCCTATAAGCAATGCAAAATAGATAGTTGGGCAAACGCGGACCCCTGGACACACCAGAGGTTGGATCGGATGCCTAGGAGGAGAAGGATTCCTTTGTCGACCGGTCACGCCTGCCATGAGCCAAACATCTTGATCAAGTAAACGGAGTTATCCGTAGTCAAAATCAGTCAGTGTGCCAAGAACGGTCTAACAATCGATATGAAACACGTCAGACAACATTTGACCCCCATGATAATTGTATTGGCAAACTAGATTGTCATAACGACCACAGAATTAGCGAAATGCTGATTTTAAAAGAGGCTGTTGAAACCCTTGTCCCATCAACTTGTTTGTCAGTAGCTTGCCTCGATTTAAAAACTGACAATACGCAGAACAAGTTCTTGCGTATCGAATCAGTTGAGATATAAACACCTTATGCAGGTGACAATGGAATATTGCTACATAAATATGGGAAGTTGACGATGGAGAAGCAGAAATCATCCCGTTTGTCATGAAGTTGAGTTGTTGGTTTGTCGTTAATATCTACTTTTAATAAAATATCGAAATATGAAGCAGAAGTAGACAACTCTGTGGTGTCTTTTATTTCGAGTTCACAGGGATATATCGAATCGACATATGAATGAAAGCTATTATTGTGATTTAAACAAGTGAATGGGATTGGGCAGCAGGCATAGCTATTTCACCCCTCCCCCTACATCAAGGTTACAATGAATCAAACACATGTAGATATGATATATGAATAAAAAGAGATATAAATAGATATGTACTAAAGAAAATAACCATGAAACAAGTGAAAAATAAAAGTAGAAAAAAATGATAAAAGAAGACAAAATACAAAACAGAAAGTTATTATTGTTAATAGATAAAATGTCGTCGATGTAACTAAATGACGAATTGAAGGCCAGAGAAAGCAAGATATTTTTTCTTCTTACGTAGAAGTTTTTAAATAAAATCTGCTTCATATGAATATAAAAACAGGTCAGCAAACAAAGGCACACAATTCGTGCCCATGGAAATTCCGACAGACTGTTTTAAGACCTGGTCACCAAAGACCACGAAGACATTGTCAATGAGGAACTTTAGCATATATTCTATTTCAACTTCAGAGTATTTGTGCGCGGAATCAGAGTGGTGTTTGACAAAATATTTTTGATGACTGATCACTAGATAGGAATATTTTCGTTTTCCAGTTTTGTTGAAGAAGCAACTGTCTCAATCTAATTAAAATTAGATCCTTTGATCCGCTCATCTACTATCGCTACACAAGTAGCGATAGTAGATGAGCGGATCAAAGGATCTAATTTTAATTAGATTGCAACTGTCTATGATGTCAAAAAGTGTCGTCTTTAATTAATCGTGAGAAATGGTCGTGTAAAGTGTTGAAAAGTCATAGGTTTTGATGTTGTTGATCTGAGAAAAGTTTTGCGATTTTAAGTTTACTTAAGTTCTTTAGAATTGTTTAGAATCCACATTTGTTAATATTTTGATGAGGAGCAACGATACGGGCTAGGTAGAGCACTTACTTAGTACGATGAAGGAAGGGTGGGTCCAAATAAAGTTCGGGACGCGTGTTAGTATGATGAAGGAAGGGTGCATTGGTATCAACAATTAATTTCCGGAGATTACTATAAAACCCACATTAATGTCGAATTTAACAAAGTTTTCCTTTGTGAATTAACGATATCTAGTCTAAATCAGTTTTTGGTTTTAAGTTCTATAAGTTTTTATAGAAATGTTACGACTATTCACTGCAGTTATAATTTCACAGTTTTGGCCTTTTAATTGAAATGGCGTAATCGGACAGAAAGAACAAGGATGTCACAATAGAATATTGCAGTTGTACGATATATATATATATTGCCTACCTTACTACCCAACCTAAAAAGTGTACAATGGATCTCAAACTGAAGGGGAAAAAAAAGCTTTATTAGAATATATTTCTTCATTATGTACATCCCCATACCGCATTTTGGAACGAAACAATAATTCCATTTCTGTTTAGCTTCTGATGTATAACACCATGGTCCTTTTGCGTACGCTTTAGCTGGGTTTCTGCAGTAATTCTGTTCACTAGAGAGGCTGTGGTAATCGTGTTCATGTGGGTACTGTCGGTCCCATCGCTGACACAGGGTTCCAGACACTGTTCTGTCTCGTGTTCCCTTGTACTCCCATCCAAGCACAGATCGTTTACAATCTGCAATAAAAAAAAATGTCTCACTCCTGATCTGTTGTATTTGTAGCTACTTTGAGAATCTTTTTTTTACTGATCTGGATGGGGTGCTTTTGTACTATTTTGCTTATCATTAACTGAAAACAAGAATTATTTATTGATATCAAGAATACGAATCATCATATCAAGTCAAAAATTTGAATTCTTGATGTCAAACATGCCTACTATTTATCAAGAAATGAAATTCTTGATACCAAATGTTTATAACATTTATTGATATCAATAATTCATACCAAATATCCATCTCAATTATTTATATCAATAAATAAACAGCTTCATATCCTATGGACCGCCGCGGAGGTTTAGAGGTTAGAGCGTTCGCCCCGCATGTGGAAGGTCGGGGTTCGAATCCCGGCCGCGACAAACCTAAGTAGTTAAAACAGGTAGTGACAGTTCCATCGCCAAACGCTCGGGATCAGGTGTGGATGTCAAGGGTCCTCGGAGATGACCTTAAAAACGGATGTCCCGTGTCACAGTAGGTGTGGCACGCTAAAGAACCCTCACTGCTCGAAGCCCTTCATTGGTCTTGGTGACGTCTCCATATGAGTGAAAATTTCTCGAGAGAGACAAAGATACAATTAATCATATCTATGGAGTGTCACATTAACACACACTCCAATAATTGGAGATATGTTTAACAACAATTTTTGAAGCGTGCAACAATTCAATTAAAGATTTCTATTAATAATACCTTCCATTCTGAATTATTACGTGCATTAATTTAAGAAATAATGATCGCGTTTTCGTGAATGATGCAGGACAACCTACTTGTGGCCCCATCCTACCCCGGGGGTCATGATTTAAACAAACTTGAATAATTATGCACTATGTCAGAAAGCTTTCATGTAAATCTCAGCTTTTCTGGCTCAGTGGTTCTTGAGAAGAAGATTTTTAAAGATTTTCCCTATATATTTGTATGTAAAACTTTGATCCCCTATTGTAGCCTTATCTAAACCCCGAGGGCCATGATTTTAACAAACTTCAATCTGCATTATGTCAGGAAGCCTTCATGTAAATCTCAGCTTTTCTGGCTCAGTGCTTCTTGAGAAGAAGATTTTTCCTATATATTTGTATGTAAAACTTTGATCCCCTATTGTGGCCCTATCCAACCCCCGGGGGCCATGATTTGAACAAACTTGAATCTGCATTATATCAGGAAGCTTTCATGTAAATCTCAGCTTTTCTGGCTCAGTGCTTCTTGAGAAGAAGGTTTTTCCTATATATTTGTATGTAAAACTTTGATCCCCTATTGTGGCCCCATCCTACCCTGGGGGCCATGATTTGAACAATCTTGAATTTACATTATGTCAGGAAGCTTTCATGTAAATTTCAGCTTTTCAGGCCGATTGGTTCTTGTTGAGAAGATTTTTAAATGACCCCACCCTATTTTTGCATTTTTGTGATCATCTCCCCTTTGAAATGGACATGACCCTTCATTTGAAGAACTTGAAAGCCCTTCACCCAAGGATGCTTTTGGCCAAGTTTGGTTGAAATTGGCCCAGTGGTTCTGGAGAAGAAGTCGAAAATGTAAAAAGTTTACAGATAGACGGACAGCCAAGCAGACGGACAACAGGCGATCAGAATAGCTGACTTGAGTTTTCAGCTCAGGTGAGCTAAAATATATCAACCCATGCGTCCTTCTTCAATATATTTCCCATTTTTAAATAAAATGTTTCCTAACTATTTATTACAATTTTTGTGTGTTTCCTTGGAAATAGCTATAAAGCTGTATGGTCCGATGCTGATCTAATATTTTTGTACAAAATCCAGCAGATTAATTAGTTTTTAAAGTTATTAACTTTCCCTTGATTGCATATTTCAAAACATTTGCATGTAAAAGAAAATAGCGATAAGATTATTTACAAAGTAATTATAGCGGGTGCGCATAAATATATTTGCCGCTCGTTAAGTATCTTAGTTGTCTATAAATAACCCCACGCGCATCAAGGGAATCCCAACATAATACGTATTACTTTGACGCAACTTCTCAATTAGCGTTGAACAATAAATCACTAAAAGGTATCTGATATTTTTATTGCTCTCAAACTTATGGCACGGTACTGTAGTAACAAAATACTAGTATGAAAGGTGAATATAACGAACAGTGATCAATCTCATTGTTGTATTGGCAAACTAGATCGTTATAACGACCATAGAATTAGCGAAATGCTGACTTCAAACGAGACTGCCGAAACCCCTGCACCATCAAGTTGTTTGTCAGTAGCTTGCCTCGATTCAAAAACTGATCATACGCAGAACAAGCTCTTGCGTGTCGAATCAGTTGAGAGATATTAACACCATATGCAGGTGACAATGTAATATTACTACATAAATATGGGAAGTTGACAATGGAGAAGCTGAAATCATCCTGTTTATCATAAAGTTGAGTTGTTAGTTTGCCGTCAATATCCACTTTCAATAAAATATCTAACTAAGTATGAAGCAGAAGTGGACGACTCTGTGGTGTCTTTTATTTCGAGCTTGCAGGGATATATCGAATCGACATATGAATGAAAGTTATTATTGTTAATAGATATATCTAAATGTCGAATTGAGGGCCACAGCAAGATATTTTTTCTTCTCATGTAGAAGTTTCTGAATAAATTCTGTCTCATATGAATATAAAAATAGGTCAGCTAACAAAGGAGCATAATTCGTGCCCATGGGAATTCCAACAGACTGTTGGAAGACCTGATCACCAAAGACCACGAAGATATTGTCAATGAGGAACTCTAGCATATATTTTATTTCAACTTCAGAATACTTGTGCGTGGAATCAGAGTGGTGTTTAACAAAGTAATTTTTTGGATGACTGATCACTAGATATGAATATTTCCGTTCTCCATTTTTGTTGAAGAAACAACTGTCTATGATGTCAAAAAGTCTAGTCTTTGATTTATCGTGAGGAATGGTCGTGTATAGTGTTGAAAAGTCATAGGTTTTGATTTTGTTGATCTGAGAAAAGTTTTGCGATTTCAAGTTAACTAAAAGTTCTTTAGAATTGTGTAGAATACACATTTGATTTACACCACTTCTGGCATATGTTTGAAGTTTCTCCTTCACAGCTGTTAATATTCTCGTGAGGAGCAAAGATAAGGGCTTGGTAGAGCACGTACTGGATCCAGCGATCTATCTTCGTTTGTAAGGGTTTTATGTACTTTAGGAATCCAGTATAGGTATGATAACTCATATATATTCGACCCATTGACTGAGATACCAAATGTGCCTAAAACTGAAGCATGGTTTTGAAGAATTTCATCTTTTGAAAGGGCAGTTGGAGTATAAATACGATTACTAATGCAAAGTTTGTTTAAAATACAGTTGTAATAATGAGCCTTACAAAGACAATGTTGTTACAATCCTCATGTAACCTATCTAATTCTTTTATCACTTCTGGTTTACTAAACACAGATGGGTAGATGGTACGTAGTTTTGTTTTGATATGTCTAATGCGCGATTTTAATATTCTTCTTATACTTTTAATCCATTCTAACAATGTATCAAGTTCTTCTTTTTCATATATAGCCAATCGTATGGCATAATCTTCGACAGAATTCATAATAGAAAGATTTATGCAACTGTCAAAACTGGAGGTTTCCTAGAAAAGTCATTTCACGCATATTGCTAGGAGGAAAGAAATACGCCATTGACAGCTGCCTACTTGACGAACAAGTGGGATTGAGATGAGGATGTTCTTGTACAGACCAAAATAACCATCCTATACGTTTTATCATCAAAGAGTCATTAAGATGACAATTTTCACTCAACATAAATTTTGTCGACTTCAAATCAGTTTTGACACAATAGATCGTACAACTATTTGGACACTATAAAGGCACTACGGGATTCCAACAAGAATTGTAGGGTTAATCCATGGGCTTCATAACAACACAAGATGTCAAGTTATTCACAACTTAGCACTGACAACACCATCTGATGTATGCACTGAAGTTCACCAAGGATATATTTTGTATCATATCATCTTCTGCATAGTTATGATGAGAACAGCAATGACACTTCCACGTAGCATCCAATGGACTCAAACAACTAGACTAGAAGATCCAGGATTAACAGCACAGTATTATAGACTTTAATTCTGAATCTTTAAAGTATTGTTAAACAAAATGTACATGCTAAGTATTATCTATGGAATTTCAACGTCACAAACTAAGAACACGACACATCGGTTTGAGGAATTTACCCATTTGTGTAACCATATAGGTCAGTATCCATGGTACCCAGCACATCTGCACAAGATGATCACTTATCGGTACAATTCAAATATCAAAAGCCTACCGCAAAAGACAAAACAGTTACAGCCCGGACACAATTTATAACGGGTATCGATACGAATTATTCTCTTGAAGTCTTCAAATATCTTGATCGCCTTTTCCTTCGTTCTTTTTACATGAAGTATTCCCGCAAAAATGTACCACGTGCGTATGTAAATGATGTTATCTCATTCGTTGTTTATTTATTTAAACAAAGCAAATATGGAATTCGTTCATTTATTTTAGATATATTTTCGTCAGAATTCTGTTAGAATAGTAGTTCAAAAATGGCCATATCATTTATTTCCATGGAAAATCAAATGCAATATATATTGAAGTCCTTATTCGTCTAACCCTCCCCCTCCTTATATTCATGCGCGATTAAAGATATTATTCCGATAGACTTCGTTTGGCTAAAATTTGAATGTATCATACATAACTTTATTACCTATGTTAACAAATCTTAAACTCAATGAAAGACATGCAGTGTCTGCTTTCATATCCCCAGAGTTTCATCTTCTCCCGACTGTATTCAGTTGCAAACCTGCTAGGTCGATGCCCGATTCCAAGATATTTTCACATTCTTTCACAGGGTGCATTCCATTGATATTATATAGAATTTTATGTGTACGGCAATGATTTTACTTAACAAATCAATTAACATACACTGTCAGTCAAACTATATTCAGTTGCGTATGACCTAGGGACTGGTAGTGAAGCGGTGAATCCGCAGGACGGACGCGATGCCAAGTAGTAGCTCACTACGCGAGTCGACTCATAAACCAAACTGAGAACAGACTCCAAATGTTTTTAAACAAGTGTCGCCACCAGTTCCTCAAAATGAAGAAGTGAAGATAACGAAAAGTGATTAACCTCATAAATCTTATAAAGAAAACATAATTAAGAGAAGGGCAATCACGAACCCCTGGACATACCAGAGGTGGGATCAGGTGCCTAAGAGGAGTAATCATCCCCGTGTTTACTAGTTACACCCGCCATGAGTCCTATATCTTGATCAGGTCAACAGGGTAATCCGTAGTCAAAATCGGCATGTAAAGAATGATCTTACAATTGGTATGAAACATGTCGGACACTATTCGACTCAGTGAAAGCTCATACATGTATTTGAAAATTAGATCATTATAACGACCATGGGAATTTTCGAAACAAGACTGTTGGACTTCTATAACATCAGCTTATAAATATGTGAAGTTGACGATGGAGAAGCTGAAGCATCGTTTGTCATAAAGTTGTGTTGTTAGTTTGCCGTTGACGTCTATGTTCAATAAAACATCCATGAAGTAAATTTGGAAGACTTTGTGGTGTCTTTTATTTCGAGTTCACTGGGATATATCGAATCAACATATGAATGAAAATCAGTTTAAAGACTACGTAAATATTATCAATGAGGAATTACAGCATCTTTTTCATATCAACTCCAGAGTACTTGTGCATAGAATCAGAGTGGTGTTTAACAAAGTATTTATGTTTTGAATGACTGGTCTTTAATTCATCATGAGAAATGGTGGTATAAAGTGTTGAAAAGTTTACGTCTTGGTGCTGTAGATGCGGGAAAAGTTTTGTGATTTCAAATTTAATGGCACAGTAGTTCTTTGTAATTTTTGAGAATCCACATTTGATTTACACCACTTCTTGCATATATTGTGGTACAAAACGTTAACCTTTTTGTAAGGAGTAAAGATGTGGGTTTGGTATAATAATTACTGGATCATGCCATGTTTGAAAGGGTTTTTGTGTAGTTTTGGAATCCAATATAGGTACGGTAATTCTTATTTATTCGTTCCATTGACTGAAATATCAAATGTGTTTAAAATTGAAACATGATTTTGAAGAATTTCGTCTTTGGAAATGGAACTTGGAGTATAATTTGGATTACCAAATGTGGAATTAAAGCAAAGTTAGGTTAAATACAGTTGTAATAATTATCTTTACAAACAAAGACAATGTTGACAGAATAAGGTGGCCTGAAAAAAATCTCCCATTCAGAACTATGAAGAAAATCCGACCAACGGTCCGTAACAAGGAGAGAAAGAAAGAAAATGGCGGTGGGTGAATACGAATTACCGTACCTATACTGGATTCCAAAACTACACCAAAAACTCCTTAAAAATAGAGATGCATTGCAGGATCCATTAAATGTTCTAACAAGCCTTTATCTTTACTACTCACGAAAATATTAACTGCTGTGAGGGAGTAACGATTTAATTTTTCAGTCTTTGTACTTTTCCTGTGTATATTTCGTTTCGACAAATCATCAAGAGCACTTCTATCCATTACATCGTTTTGTTACATGTAATTTTTATATTTCCAATGTTTTTGCTTTTGATATCTTTACAAATTGTAATGAGAGGCATTTCCGCGTATGAATATAGAATTAATTGATAATTATGGTACATCTGTTTTAACGGCTGGGAATTCTGACAGAAATGAAAATAGAACATAACTATTAGAAATAGATTTCGTTTTTGAAAATACGTGAGGGTATGTACTGCATGATATCACGCCGGCGTACTTATCGTGAAGCGCTTGATGAAATTGTATATTTCAACAATGGAGTTGACATCAGCTGAAATAATAAACAAAAACAGTCCCCCCCCCCCCCAAAAAAAAAAACCAACCCCTGCAAGTGTATAATGGGAGTCCATAACATGTGCTCGTTGGTAACCGGTTTTCTCAAATTCTCTTTCCTTAATATTCTAAATTTTGAAGAGACATTCAGAAAGCCTCGTGTCTTCTGGGGGGGGGGGGGGGGGGGGGGGGGGAAATTCAGAAACTCTAGTTAGAGGAAAACCCGGTTACTAACTCGCACTGGTTGTGGAACTTATATGTACATGATTTGACAGGACGAAACGCAATAGGTAGTTCGGAGTTGTTTACAGAATAGCACACTTCAAAGTTGCCGAAAAAGGAAAAGTACCTGAACAGGAGCGTTGTAGGTGCATATCCGACTATGCATGCATGGGTGTAGGCATCTATCTCTATTTAGTGATCTATCTCTATACAGTGAATGTCTTCTCTCCGAACGCCCAGGAGTTACGAGTCTTTCGGACAAGACTAAAAACTTCCAGGTTTCATGCCGTGGTCAACGGTGGCACGATAAAGAGCCATCCAAGTCCATGTCGGGTCTAAATTTGGTACCCGATGAGTGAACTATTCTGACTGGGCATAAACTACGCATGTTAGATATTGATATGTGCTGAAATAGCATATATTTTGTATATATAAGCACTGAGTTCCAACAACACCCGCTACCTGAAAGTGTCGGATCCACAACATGGATATTAGGTAAAATACAAAAAAATTATACAAGGCACTAAAATGACCAACGACACGAACAACCAGATATATATATATATATATATATATATATATGCGGAATGTCGTCGTGGATTTGGAAAACTTTGTTTTGATTGATTGATTTATATATTAAATCCAAATAGAAAGAGTTGATATCACACAGTCAAACTAATTCAATAAAAAAGCAGGAAAATATACAGTTCCAAAATATATTTAAATCACTAGCGCTTTCTGGATTTTAACATCCATCCTCAGGTGAATACAAATTAATAATAATAATTAATAATTAACTGTATATTTTCCTGCTTTTTTATTGAATTATATATATATATATATATAACATTATAAAACCTTACCTTCAGAAACATAATATCTGTAACCCGGTAAGCTGACCATTTCTCTAAGACTGACCTCTCCTGCAAGTTTGCAGTGCATGATTTCTTTGTTGATGAAGAATGAAGAGCAAAGGTAATAGTTCAAACACTTGACACCGCACTGTGTGAGAGAGATACCCGTGTACTGCCGCAGTGGGCGTCCCACTATCACCTTTCCGTCTGCCTCCAACAATCGACGATAAAGCACACCTTTTAAAACCATCTCGTATGACTTGATGAAAAAGAAACTGACAACGAAAAAGATGTATATTACAGAGGTTATTGTCTTCATTCTGAAACGACAAATACGTGCAGGTTCACAGTGGTTCAGGGAAAGTGTTGGAATATGAATTTTATTGCTCTCATTTGCACAATAAACAAAACGTAATGAAAACCATAATCTCAATGGGAATAGGTTTTGACAGTTTTTGCTTCGAGCTATTTGGTAGTCAGTAATATTAATTTAAGTAACTTGATTTAATCATCGTAAATGTTAGAAATCTTTGGAGAATAAATTTGTTTTGGTTAAGTTGCAATGGATATTGGAAAGTGCAAAGCAGACGTGTTTGCAAACAAAGTGTGTCCATTGCCACATCTATATTGCTATGCTAAAAATATAGACATGATTTAAAATTTATTTTGTTTCCTTGCATACATGTACACACCAATGTAAATAATAAAGAACTAACATTGTTAATGTGTCTGTAATGGCGTTATATAATAACCTTTGCAACATAAACTATTTGATTTCATCCCAAAATTAAGTTCACTGTAGTCTAATCCTCTAGCTCTCCAAAATCGAGTTCATGCATCTTTTGTATCTGTATATAAGAATACGGACCCATCAGACTAAATTCATTGTGCTAGATCAAGTATAAAGCACTAAAGCCCTGATCCAAGAATTGATGGAGAAATGCTAATAAGACTGTCACATGGTCAGCACTCGGTTCGTTTCGGAAAACTGTCACCACAATGTAGATCCAACCAATCAACTGTCAGATACAAACCATTTCAGTAAATGAATTTCAGATACATGCTAATTAGGATTGTTCATTCAATCGCTGGAGTTTGATATTAATAAAATACATGTACTTTGAACAACATTCCCATGATCTTCACATATCTGCAATGGGTGATTGTGGGATTTCCCCTAATGGGCAAGATTGGATCAGCGGCTTCCTTTGGGACCATCTTCCTTTACTCTGCCGAATTTTTCCCGACAGTGATCAGGAACTCCGCGCTTGGAGTCGCTAACTTCTGCGCACGTTTTGACGGAATGTTGACTTCGTACGTCATGGATTTGGTAAGCTTTGTTTTAAAATTTTACATACACATGTAACAGTGCAATCACTCTTACCGTTTACCAGATATGCTTTACAGTATATGATGGTATCAACACTTTGGTTTTCTGTATCCATTCGTTTTGTGTAACTCACGATGCGTTGATAAGAAATACAACAACAGCGTAAATCCTTGTTAAAAGTTCGTGTTTATATTTCATCCATGTCAGTCCATATAGTATAAATTGAAATGCCCTGTAACAAACAGAAGCTGCATATCAAATGACACGAAAATGTACATCACGTCAAATGCATATATATATTTTATATGTATGTTATATATACATATATTGTATCATTTGAAACTTAAAGGGGCTGGTTCACGATTTTTGAAAAAAACAACATTTATATTTAATAAATGAGAAAAATAAATTTAAAAACAGATTATTTATATAATGTATATTATTGCTTCCATAAAAAAACCAACATACCATGATGGCGAAATAGCTCCAACTATAACTAAAACTCCAACTATAACTAAAACTCAAACTATAACTAAAACTCCAACTTTAACTAAAACTCAAACTATAACTAAAACTCCAACTTTAACTAAAACTCAAACTATAACTAAAACTCAAACGTCTGAACACTTCAAATAGCCCCAACTATGACTAAAACTCAAACGTCTGAACACTTCAAATAGCCCCAACTATAACTAAAACTCAAACGTCTGAACACTTCAAATAGCCCCAACTATAACTAAAACTCAAACGTCTGAACACTTCAAATAGCCCCAACTATAACTAAAACTCAAACGTCTGAACACTTCAAATAGCCCCAACTATAACTAAAACTCAAACGTCTGAACACTTCAAATAGCTCCAACTATAACTAAAACTCAAACGTCTGAACACTTTAAATAGCCCAAACTATGACTAAAACTCAAACGTCTGAACACTTCAAATAGCCCCAACTATAACTAAAACTCAAACGTCTGAACACTTTAAATAGCCCCAACTATGACTAAAACTCAAACGTCTGAACACTTCAAATAGCCCCAACTATAACTAAAACTCAAACGTCTGAACACTTCAAATAGCCCCAACTATAACTAAAACTCAAACGTCTGAACACTTCAAATAGCTCCAACTATAACTAAAACTCAAACATCTGAACACTTTAAATAGCCCAAACTATGACTAAAACTCAAACGTCTGAACACTTCAAATAGCCCCAACTATAACTAAAACTCAAACGTCTGAACACTTCAAATAGCTCCAACTATAACTAAAACTGAAACGTCTGAACACTTCAAACCCACTGGACAATATGAAAAAATCCAGCCCTGGTCTAAAGTCATATGACCATAAAAGGCGGCAAACGCTCACCAAACTTTTGGCGGGAAAAATACTAATCACATCAAATTGGAAATTAAATAAAAACCAAAGCTGCTTGTCATTGTTTTGGCATAAGTTTTTGTAGAACTTTATTATACAATCTTATCAATTGCAAATTCAATTCTTTTTAATCATAAAATTTTCATACTGCTACCTTTGTTTATTTCATTACCGGATTCGTAGTCTATAGTGCGCTTAATTCGTTAGTTTAAGGAGCGTTTGATTCGCAAACGGGAATATCTCGGGGTCCATTCTCGATCCCAATGTCGTGTCAGGGTTCAAGGTACCTCACCGGTAATTATTTTCACTATATATTACTATAGAGGGAAAGAAATCATTAAAAATCAGTTTGCAGAATTGATGCCGAATAACGCAGTCTGAAATGTTTTATGTTGCCTGCCGACACCGGAAAAACAACACCCTACGCGGCACTTTCGAAAAAAAAAATTACCCTCAAATCCACGTGTTTTTCACCTGTGTGTAAACAGCCGGAGTGCACCTCATGAAGTAGCCTCAGCTACCAACAGCAAATAGTTCCTTTGTATACACTTGATTATTTCTACAAATTACACAAAATTTCCTAATCAGGGGTACAAAAATTAAGTGAAAAGAAGAAGAGGAAATGAGAAAAATCGCGCAAGAAATTTTTTTCCATCTAAATGTATGGAACTACAATTAATTGACTAAGTTCATTTTGATTGGACAATTACTGTTGTGATACCTTGAAATGTTTGATATAGGTAGTGACTATTCCTTTGCTAAGAGCCTAATCTAAAGAGTGAAAGCTGTGGGTCTTATAACAACACTCTCTGTGGACAAAATATTTTCGAATGGAGCGTAAGACAACATACAATCAGAAAGTTTATTTCTTTTACTTCCCTTTCAGAATTTCCCCCACATACCGAGATGTCTCCAACTGAAGGAGAAGGGCCACACAAGTAGACATATGCTTAGCGCTCAGGGCCACAGTGAGGGTTCTTTATCGAGTCAAAGCCTGCCTTGACATATAGGACCTCAATCTTAAGGTCTCATTCGAAAGACCCGCGACTCTCACTTCTAAATGCCTCAATTATTTGGCGAAGGAACAGCCACTACCTAATCTTACATCATAGGTTTGACGTGGCCGATGTATCAGCTGAACTCGTGCCCTCACCGTCACGAAGCGAACATTTATGGAGCGCCAAATTAACATAAACTCAAATAATTGAAGATATCTTCAATTATTTGAAGATATCATCAATTCATTTGATGCGCGCAACAATTTAATTAAAGATCTCTTCAAATAATTAATGATATCTTCAATTCTGAATTATTGCGCGCATTATTGATGATAGCATTAATTCTTCAACTGAATTGATGCGCGCTTCAATTGAATTAATGATCTCTTCAAATGAATTAATGATATCAACAATTGAATTGATGCGCGCTACAATTCAATTGAAGAGAGCAATAATTGATATAATGCGCGCATTAAATCAATTGATGAGAGCATTAATTCATTTGATGAGAGCAATAATTGATTTAATGCGCGCATTAATTCAATTATTGCTCTCTTCAATTGAATTAATGATATCTTTAATTCATTTGAAGAGAGCAATAATTCTTTTTGAGGTGGGTCCTTAGTCATGAATTTTTGGGGTTTAGGTAGCATTTTTTTGTTTGGAATCAATAGATTAACATTCAGAGTAATGAAAAAAGGCAAATTAGTTAAGGATTTCCATATTAATTTTCATTACAGTCACTACTGAAGTCATGTACCCCTATGTAGATTTTTATGAAATTCATTGGAAACAGTTATCTGTTGTTATTTTAAAATGAAAAAAGAAATAATAATTTAAATTGCATTTATTTATCAGGAAACATGTCAATAACTAAAACACATGTCATTTTCAATATGTTCATCAAGTTTTAGTATAATAAGTGCAAAATTATTGAATTAGCCTTATTCTCCAAAATGTTAAAAAACAAACTAATATGGACACAACTTCCTTATAGCATGGTTTACATATCATTTTTTCTGTTTATATTAGTAGATGTACATCTGTTATAGTTATTTATGAAAAAAAATCCATACCTTTCCTTAATAATTTCAAATCTATAGCTTCCAGAGTATGTATACCCCAATAAAAAACCTAAGTCTGGCACCATACAGCTGAGCTATTCAAAACCACTGATGGATTAAAATTTTATGTAATTACATGAAAAGACACAGATAATAATTCCTTATCACCTTGGTAAAATGTTTGTGAAAAATATAGGAAATCTATTGCATAATGGACTTGATAAATAATTTAATGAAAACAGAGTTACTGTCCTTGGATTCAATATTTTGAAACACATTATTGACTATTCAAATATAACTAAGACTTTTGAAATATTTTATGGCTAACAAGATTTTTTGCAATAACTATTGAAAAAGACTCCAACAAAATTTATGTTCCAGTCATTAAATTATTGAATTTGGACAATCTTATGACGTCACAGGAGTGTGGAACTACGTTAAGAGAGCAACTATATAATTAAAGAAATCTTCAATTCAACATATCCACAATTGAATTAATGATATCTTTAATTGAATTGTTGCTCTCTTTAAAAGAATTGATGCGCACATTAATTCCTTATACAAAAGCATTGTAAATGATTTAAAGATATCTTCAATTGAATTAAAGAGATCATCAAATTCTTTAAACCGAGCTCTAAATTAATTATTGCGAGCAATATTTCTACTAAATTGATGCTCTCATCAAATGAATTGAAGAGAGCAATAATTGAATTGAAGCGCGCATTACTTCATTTGATGAGAGCAATAATTGATTTAATGCGCGCATTAATTCAATTAAAGAGGGCAACAATTGAATTGATGATATCTTCAAATAATTTTGGATATCTTCAATTATTTGAGTTTATGTTAATTTGGCGCTCCATAAACATTAAATACCCAACGAGCCATCAGTGTCGCCGCAACCGATAACCTATAATATATATATGTGTTATATATTCTGCAAAAATACAATTTATCACTCAATTTCGTAAAATAGAAGGGGTGGATAGGAAAAAAAAAAGGGGGGGGGGGTTCCTTCGTGAAATGCATGCTATTAGAAATGCATGCGCAGATCACAAAATTGCTTCGGGGGAGTTTTACGGGAGGGGGAGCCGGCCAAGGATTTTTGGTAAATTACTATCAAATTTCTGACGAATATACACTTTATTTAATTTAATCATTTCAGCCCAAAGATTTCTAAATATATATACAGCTTGGGCCGGGGATCCATCAATATTTTTCAGAAAAAATCGTGAAAAAAATTCAAAGTTTTATATATTCCACATTCAAATAGTGCAAACAGACCTTGGGCGAACGCGTTTTATGGCGAACGAACATACTATCATGGATATTTATAGGGAAGTTGGGGGTGGTGGACTCAAATTTACCATCATGATGTTCAAAAGAAATCAGTATGAAGAATCAGTGGGCGCACTAGCTTGTTTCGGACATCCGGGCGACGACCTGGTTCACCTTTATCACATGACTTTTTGACCCGAGTAGGATATACTCGAATTTTATCAAAATGTAAAAACAAAAATTATGTATTTTTCAAAACAAAAAATAAAAACTAAAAACCTGTAGAACAGATTTTAAAAAATGTACCCCGTGTCAGTTTATAAATCATAATTGATAATAAGTTTTGTATTCTAATATTTTGTTTGAGGGAGCGTGTGTGGACTCAAAACCGTGGTTTGTTCACAAAAAATGCATACTGAGCTGAAACTTCCACAGAGACGTATCATCGTGCATATGAAAACAAAAATGTCATAAAATTTACCTCTTATTTCACTGTTTCATGCTAATTGAAAATTTAATTCTTTTAATAAATGAAAAATAGATAAATCATGAGCAAGAAAATGTTTATCGCGGTTTTCCGTCATATTGTTTTCCATGTGCTAGCTCTAGCTTCATCGGGCGATCCGGGCTACTTTCCCGGCAATCGGCGACTTAAATATACTTGAAACAAGTTACATACCCGATTTCGGAAGTATCAACCGGCATGACCCGGGTGATGAAACAAATGCACACACTGTTTGGTCAGAATGCTTCAAGTATTGAATATGCGGGAGGTTTGATACGATTTAGCAATAAATAAAAAAAACCAAAAAACTATTAATTTCCCCACCATGTTCCCACTGGGGGGATACATAAGGACAACAACAAAAAAGTACGAGAGTAAGGCTAGGTGGTGAATGATTTGAGTGATTTCCCTTTCACTGAGAAAGCTACATGACGTTAATGGTAAATTCATATGAGGATCCATGAATTTGTGAAAGCGGACTAAAAATCCTTTGCTTGTGTACATAACATCATAGGGGAGATCTTGAGATAGTTTTGTACATGAAAATGTTTAGTTTATTTACTACTTGTTTTCAAAATTCTAGTTATTTTAATCGCAATACTCGGATCTGATTTTGCATTGAAATAAAAAGAAAAGAGACTGATTTAAAGGCCGGGGGTCTGGGAGAAATGGTGCAAAATCCTGCATTCTGAGCATTTCCCGACACTTCTTTTTCACTTTCAAACTGTCTACTTCTTAAAGAAAACTTTTATGTTACTTTTACTTTTGTAGTATCTGGGGAGTCTTACCCAGTACGACTTACTTGCGGTACCCGGATTAGAGTTCCCGCCAAGGAGACAGACTTTAGCGAGACGTCAATCAGGTCAGATGCTATTGTACACAGACCTACACAGAGTATACGCCAGATACCAATCAGATCAAGGCAAAGTTCAACGTTATGTAAGGGTAAGTCTGTGGGTACTCACGGATTTACTGGGTCACTTAACCCCTTAAATACTATATTGGCACCCAACTCGAGGCCACAGACTTACCCTAGTGTACAGTACTTGCATTTTTTCTGCTTTTCCCACACCACATTCTTTAGCCGCCATATTGGCGGGAAGTAAGTCAGACTTAGGAATTTTTTACTTTGAATTAGATTTTACTCTTGTGATTGATCAATTTGGATTATTGACATTTGCATTTTTGTGCATATTTTGTTTATTATGGATACATCTATTGATGACGCGCTGTCTGGGTTGGGCTTGCACGCCCACCAGGCACCCCAGCAGTCACGTGGCGTACCCCCGCGCTTTCACAGTTACCCTCAGGTAGATCTGATAACCCTTGGGGTTATGGGGAGGGGGCTCTTGATAGCTTATCAGGCCCCGGGTTAGAACCATTTTCCCAAGGCAGATCCTAGGTCGGTGGCGATCCCTTTGTCACTCCGTCCCTGCCTTCCTGTTTGAGGGAGGGGTGGTAGGTTTAAGGGCGCCCCAGGAGGGGGAGTGATGTTTTCTGGCATTCAGTTTGGCTCTAGGGATGGTGACAGCTCAGATTGGGGTGTACGTCGCAGGTGTGAATCACCAGATAATTTAATTGGATTAGATTCACCCAAGAAAGGTTGTGGACTTGACACCCCAGGGTCTAGGGATTGGAATAGGTGGGAAGAGGATTTCTTGTCACTCGGAGGGGGGGGGGGGTCAGTTATTCCAAATGTCTTGGCAAGGCCTTCTCCAGTTAGGGGGATGGTTATGAACCCAGATCAGGAATCCTCCCGGAACATCATACCCCCTCCCTGCATCCCTACACCCCAGGGTCAAGGGGATTTTCTGCCAATCCCCTCGCTCATGGGCCGATTATCAGGCTTTAGGCCAGCTTATTCAGGGTGTGCCCCAAGGGGGCTTGGGTTCACGCTCACAGCGTCCCACTCCTAGACAGCCAGAGCTATGATCTGCTTACACGGTCACAACCCTCACATGCCCACCTTTCCCATGTGAAGACCTTTGGGTTGGGGGAATACCCCCACCCCAGCCTTTGATACCTCCCATGCCTGGCGGTTACGCTAGCACACCTATGCCCTACTCTACCATTACTCCTCCTCCCTATCAACAACAGGGACCCTCCGCCTACCCTGGCACCACGGTCTGTGGGTTGGGGGATGAGGGGGTAGAGTAGCTCAGGTTCGACCCCAGTTAGGCGCTTCCGAGACATATATGCCCTTCCTTGGACCGTCGGCCCAGGGGCGTGCTCCTGTGTCCCACCCTCCCTCCGCCCCTAGCATCCTAGTGCGGGGGGATACACGATGGACACTGGAAGACACGCGCCGAAGTACAGTACAAGGATTTGCGGCACGATGGAAAATCCAGTTGGAAGTCCTTCCTGCACAAATTCGTTCGCCTGGCCCGAAGCCAACAGTGAACCGAGCTGGAACAGCATGACCAGTTCTGTTTCTCATTGGAGGGGACAGCGAGTGATTACTACACCCTATTGCTGGAGACTGATCGCAACCTCTTATTGGCCGACATCCTCAGGAGATTTGAGAAGCCAGTTGGCGTCTCAGAATGTTGGCGAGTCATTAAGACATTGGACAGACAGGGTGCTCACCCTGGCCTTCCCATCTGTGCCAGACGTACATACTCATGCCATTCCGCGGCTGTGTAACAGCGCCGAGAATAGGGACGTAGGACTCTATGCCCTGGACAGCCAGCCCAAAACAGTTGAGGAAGTAAATGCTTACTCCTCCTAGGCACCTGATCCCGCCTTTGGTATATCCAGGGGTCCGTGTTTGCCCAACTCTCTATTTTGTATTGCTTGTAGGAGTTATGAGATTGATCACTGTTCGTTATCTTTCGTTGGCATTCACGGCATATAAAGTCATCCAAGCCCAAGAGGGATGAGGCAGGTAGCTCAATGTGAGGCCCCAATTCCGATAAGGAGCTCGAGGAGATGCGCCAGCGCCTTCAGGGGTTAGAGAAGGAACTCTAAGGACGGACACGCTCTCCTCGGAGACCTTCATCGCCACAATCGAATGGCAACCGAAAGCCAGCAGGCGACTTCAATTGCAGGGCCATGGGACACTATAAGAGGGAATACCCAGAATTGTGGAGGAAATCAGATGCGAACAAGGGTCAAGGGGTGAAGGCCAAACCTAGTGATAGCCAGGATGATCAACCGCGTTAATCAGAACCAAGGGGACGGGGAGCCAAGGCCCTCCAGTCACTGTCCAGTTTAGGGCCTACACAGGGGGAGGTCAGGATGTTGAAACCAGAGCACTTCCCAGCTAGGCCAGGATCGTGCGATGCTCGCACGGGTACAAGTCGGACTACAGGAGGGCACAGTCAGGCGCCCTATTGCATGCCCTGCTTCAGTAGGGACATACTCCAAGTGAAGTTCAAGTTGGCTCCCAAGGAGGAGGAGGAGGTTTCCGAGGACTGGATTATAGGTTGGGAGGAGGACAAGTACGAACCCTCTCCCAGGGATATGTCGCAAGGATTCAAGCCCCCTAAAGATATCGTGATGCTGGAACTGCCGGGATTTGGGACAGAGAACCAGGGGAATAGGAAGGACTTTCCGAAGAATTTGGAGGACTTGCCGGATCTGAGGCCCTCGCCCATTTAGGAGGAGGAGGCGGTCACGGCATCCGCGCCCAGGCTTAGTGAGTGTCCAGAGCCAGTGATGGCACAGGATCAGCCCAAGGAGGAATGCGAGCTGGAAGTGGTTAGTGGCCGAGTTGAGAGCGTGACAAAGGACATGCCCTTCCGACATGCGGAAGAACCCCGTGGAGACTGGCCTGTGACAATCGGGTAGATAGGCGAGACCACCGGGTTTATGGTCGAGATGGTAGTCCAAGGAGTGAGGCTACAGGTAGTGGTACACACTGGGGCGGAGGTGGGTGTGTTATCTACATGGGTCTACGAGGAGCTCGACCCCAAGCCTCCCATCAAATAGCATTTGACCTTGGTAGAAGCAGGGGGAAATCTCAGGATGAGGGGTTTCATCATTGGCCCTGTGGGAGTCCGCTTTGGAGACACAGAACATAGTGTAGATTTGTATGAGCCCCCCCCCCCCCCCCCAACAGGACCAAATAATTCTGGGCATAGAGTTCTTGCATCAACAAAAGGCTCATTTAGACGTTGAGCATGGCACCATGACCCTGGGAGAGGAGACAGTCCTCATGACATTCGGACGTCCAGGGGAGAGACAGTAGGCCCAATTTTTCGTAACTAAGACTGTCCGGGTCCCGGCTGCCTCAGTCGTCCTATGCCCTTGTCGCTTGGATAAGGAGTTGGAAGATTTTGTAGTTGACCTACAGATCACACGGCTCTCGGATGTCTTACTGGTGCCGCCCATTTATCATGGGGGGAGGACAGCAGTGACATGCATTATCAATGCCTCGGACGAGGAAGTGTCCGTCCCAGAAGGCTGTGTGATAGGATCAGCCTTGGAGGCCGAATCACGGATGCCGGCGCCGGAGAGTCCGGAACGTTTGCAGTGTGGCCGACCCCCCACCCCACCCCCAGTAAATGTTCTACCAAGCCCCTATCTTTGCTTCCCACGAAAATATTAACAGCTGTGAAGGAGAAACTTCAAACGTACTGTGCGACTACATATGCCAGACGTGGTGTAAATCAATTGTGGATTCTAAAAAATTCTAAAGAACTTTTAGTAAACTTGAAATCGCGAAATTTTTCACAAATCAACAACATCAAAACGTATGACTTTTCTACACTTCACACGACCATTTCTCACGATGAATTAAAGACTAGACTTTTTGACATCATAGACAGTTGCTTCTTCAACAAAAATGGAAATCGCAAAAATTCCTATCTAGTGATCAGTTATCCAAAAATTACTTTGTTAAACGCCACTCTGATTCCACGCACAAGTGCTTTGAAGTTGAAATAAAAAATATGCTGGAGTTTCTCATCGACAATATCTTCGTGATCTCTGGTGATCAGGTCTTCCAACAGTCTGTTGGAATTGTCATGGGCACGAATTGTGCTCCTTTGTTAGCTGGCCTGTTTTTATATTCATATCAAGCAGAATTTATTCAAAAACTTCTACGTGAGAAGAAAAAATCTCTTGCTGTGACCTTCAATTCGACATTTAAATACATCGACGAGGTATTATCTATAAACAATAATAATTTTCATTCATATGTCGATTTGATATATCCCTGTGAACTCAAAATAAAAGACACCATAGAGTCGTCCACTTCTGCTTCGTACTGAAATAATTTATTGAAAGTAGATATTTACGGCAAACTAACAACTCAACTTGATGACAACCGGGATGATTTCAGCTTCTCCATCGTCAATTTCCCACATTTATGTAGCAATATTTCATTATCACCTGGATATGGTGTTTATGACTCTCAACTGATTCGATACACAAGAGCTTGTTCTGCGTATGGTCAGTTTTTAAATCGGAGCAGGCTACTGACAAACAAGTTGATGGTGCAGGGGTTTCAATAGTTTCGTTTAAAGTAAGCATTTTGCAAATTCTATGGTCGTAATAAGATCTAGTTTGCCAATACATCTATCTTTGGGTCAAATGCTGTCTGACGTGTTTCATACCGATTGTTAGACCGTTCTTGGTACACTGATTTTGACAACGGATAACTCCGTTTACCTGATCGAGATGTAGGGCTCACGGCGGGTGTGACCGGTCGCCTCTGGTATATCCAGGGGGACTGAGTAAAATTCAAGATGGTGTTGAGAAACCTATAGCTTATGGGAGCCTTGTTCTGAACAGAAGGAACCCCTGGCAGTTGTGAGCTTTACCCGTATGTACCGACATTACCTCCTGGGAAGGAAATTTAGGGTCAGGACAGACCATCACAGTCTCATTTGGTTGTTGAACTTTTAAGTCCCCTCAGGACCAATTGGCTCGTTAGCTAGAAGAGCTCAGCCAGACTTGGAAATCCAGCTCCGCCAAGGCAGGTGTCACACTAACGCTGATGTGCTTCTAATACCGTTTTCGCTATTCACCCCAGTGATTTGCCCTGCTGGGGATTCCCAAAGTGCATGAAAGCTTACCAGGCCTGGAACACCTTTGTGGAGGAGGTTCATGATGTGGCTCCCCTCGCCCGCTCGGGAATTTGGACTTATTCAGAGGCGCTCATAATGTAAAACTTATACGGTACCAATTTTGAGGGAGATAATCCTTAATTTTGAAACGAATTTCTAAATTTTGTAACAGCAATTAAATATACATCCGTATTTTCAAGCTAGTAACGAAGTACTTAGCTACTGGGCTGTAGAGACCCTCGGGGACTAACAGTCCACCAGCAGAGGCCTCGACCCAGGGATCATAATGTAAAACTTATACGGTACCAATTTTGATGCACCAGATGCGCATTTCGACAAATCATGTCTCTTCAGTGATGCTCAACCGAAATGTTTGAAATCCGAAATAACTATGAAGTTTTAGAGCTAAATATAGCCAAAAAGAGGGTGCCAAAAAAGTGGAGCCAAATTCGTCCAAGGATAAGAGCTATGCATGAGGGAGATAATCCTTAATTTTGAATATTAGACGGAGTCTTCCTTGGAGCCAACTGGCAGCGGCGAAGAAGCATGGCCGAAGACTCGGCTGTCGACCTGACTCAGTGTAAGCCCAGAGGTGTTCCGGAGGGCCACAGCATCGAGATCAGTGAAGCGGCATAGAGTTTTGTCCCCCGAGAAATTCTCGGACCACCCTGCCAGACGGTGGACTTCGAGAGAGACAAAACGGCATGCGGCCCGTTCAGGACCCAGATACGGCTGCTTTTAAGCCCCCATACACCAGCTGTTGTTAGGACGCTTACAGACTCTGGCAGTGGTTCCCTGTCTCTCGTGGGCATGACCTCGGAGGAAATGATGCAGAACCAGCAGCAGGACTCTGACTTGAAGGTTTTTTTGCCAGTAGTTGTCAGTTGATAGAGAGCCGGCAGAGGGAGGGCTGTTTCTAGCGAGCCCTGCATTGAAGAACTACTGGATTGATAGGGACTATTTCATAGTTGATGAGGACCAAGTTCTTTGGAAATTGATGGGGGAGGAAGAGCCGAGGAACCGGCTATTGAGAGCCCCCAGGGAATTGAGGGAGGAAGTCCTCAGGTTATGTCACGATGCCCCAGCCTCAGGCCATCAGGGAATTTACAGGACCAAAGCTCGACTTAGGGAGCGCTTTTTCTGGTATGGCATGATGAGGGAGGTAGAAGGCTTTGTGGGAACTTGTGGGCTCTGTGGTAGAAATAAACATCCTCAGCGACATGCTCGAGCAGAGATGATAAATGTATCACGCCCGAGCTCCCATGGAGAGAATGCACTTGGACTTTCTGGACCCATAAATACTCATTTTATATAATAACTATAGCTTAATAAATTCAAATCGCAATAGAAACGCACTGGGGCTGTATTATAGTTTATTGAAATATGCATTATTCATCAGAAGAATAAACGACACAATTCAATAATTTCCTTACCTCTTCTTTAATGTGGATAGTCATTTGCTGATGTAATTTAAAAAAAAATAGAATTTAGATTTCTGTTTAAAAAATAATTCAAAGTTGATGTTTAAAAAAAATGCGTTTCCTTAATTTCAACTTATATGTTGCCACAAGAACTGGTAATTTTGTCTGTAATAATGATATTAGGGGTATATACTATAACACCCCCTATTAAAATTAAGCTGATTTTTTTTCATTGAATAGAGGGTGGTGTAGTATAGATTCCTAATATCATTATTACAGACAAAATTACTGGTTCCTGTGATGTTACGCATATAACATACCTCTAATAATATGTATTTGGTGTTTTAAAAAATCATAAAATATTGGCTTATTTATCAATTACATTACAATTGTAAGTATATTTCATTAATTTCTCAGCAAAATTGCATTTTGATCCACCTCATTGTTTTAAGATAATCTCGAAACTAAAAACATACAGGAATTGCTCATGCTCATAGTCTGGTCTTAGGCAGGTGTACTATCTTGGGTTTACGCCCAGTATTACGCTCCTTTGTGAAATGCGATTTAGGCCGGTCTGAATTTTGGTGTAAAGTTACTCGGCATAAGTTACGCCCTAAATATACACCTTTTTATGAAACGGTCCCCAGACTTTTGTTAACTTTCTAGGCCCAGGTAAGTTCTCATATTTAAATGATATTGTGCATGTATATTGATCGTGACCATTCAGGTATGACCCAGACCACCATGTTTATTACGTAGGCAGCTATGTACCTGAGTGAGTCGGATTTATTTCAGTTTCTCAAGACAGTTGTGTTTTCTTTTTTAAATTCTAATTTACAACAATTTCTCCAATCCTTTTTTTTTTTTTCGCCGGTGTAAAAATGATTCACAAGCTAAGAACAAAAGATGGATAAGTGATTTGCAAACTTGGGTATGCCTGTGAACTCGAAATAAAAGACACCACAGCGTCGTCCACTTCTGTTTCATACTAAGATATTTAATTGAAAGTAGATAATAACGGCAAATTAACAACTCAACTTGATGACAACTGGGATGATTTCAGCTTCTCCATCGTTAATTTCCAATATTTATGTAGCAATATTCCATTATCACCTGCATTTGGTGTTTATAACTTTCAACTGATTCGATACGCAAGAGCTTGTTCTGCGTATGGTCAGTTTTTAAATCGGAGCAGGCTACTGACAAACAAGTTGATGGTGCAGGGGTTTCAACAGTTTCATTTAAAGTAAGCATTTTGCAAATTATATGGTCGTTATAACGATCTAGTTTGTCAATATAACCTATCATTGGGTCAAATGCTGTCTGACGTGTTTCATACCGATTGTTAGACCGTTCTTGGCACACTGATTTTAACAACAGATAACTCCTTTTACCTGATCGAGATGTAGGGCTCATGGCGGGTGTGACCGGTCGACAGGGGATGCTTACTCCTCCTAGGCGCCTGGTGCCGCCTCTGGTGTGTCCAGGGGTCCGTGTTTGCCCAACTCTCTATTTTGTATTGCTTAGTGGATTAATGAGACTGATCACTTTTCGTTATCCTCACCTTTCATGTTACACCGTGTTAATAGTGTGAACTTGGAATTTATAGACAAAACATCATGACAGTCCAACACAGGTAAGCTTCAGGCCAAGGTAATACATGTGTGCGTAAATAACAATTAGGCTAAAATATCAATTAGTCAAGGGCATTCTAGACAATGGTGTTGGCACAAATCTGCTTTATAAACAATGTTTAATTTCTCATATATTACATACATTTTTAAAAGAGAAATGACACTAACAAGATTATAATAACAAAATCCCCATATGTCAACTAATGATCTTTCATACATGTAAAGTTGGTAGGAGGAACAGTTTGGGTGATCAGGGGTACAGTCATTCAGTAAACAAACATAATCAGATAAATATAAATAAATATCAGGAAAATTCTGAAACTCATTAGACCAAAACAAGACACAATCTCAGAGACAACAAAAAGGACACAACTATGACCTAAAAAAGGCAGAGTGAACATGCACATCATTTCAATGTCATTTATTTGTCAGACATTGTGATTCAGAGGGAGGGATGGTACATTTTTCAGCTACTTTAGCAGTGCAAAATTTGACAACAAATCACCACAGATTATGGTTGTCATACATTAAAGTCACATAGATCCTTTTATAACCCAGTAGCCGACTAAGAAAGAAGTTTTTTGGGAAAGAAAAATTGGATATCATGCATAAAACAGATGTGTTATGTTAAGGCTCAGTGTTAAGTCCTCACCTATTGAATGTGTTGTCACTGCGTAGGTGGAAAACTGGTGACAGGATTTGCTGTAACATTGATTTTAAAGTGACTTCATTCAAGAAGTAAATAAAAATTAACAAAGAAAGCCAATTACATAATAACTTAAAATACCTTACTAAACACAATTGATTATGGATGGAATGTTTCAAGAAGTGAGGTCAGGACAGGTATACATATACCCTGGTCACCTACACAGGTATGCATCAGTTACACAAGAATAGATATGTGTACGCATAACATGTCAGTCAATACAAGTCAATTTATGTGTCATACTTGATAAGGAGTATTGATTAGGACTTAGGATAGAGCATTACTTTCATGGATTCTTTACAACAGAAACTTTAAGAAAACCTTTGTTTTTATGATGGATCAAACTTAAAAAGTGCTAATAAAATTTTAAAGAATAGTTCCCTCTTTCCAATACTCATTTATTTTATGTAATAAGCTTTCAATAAAAAATATTGAATATATTGCATATATTCTTCAATATTTGCAGGATGAATACTTCCTTGTCGGTCACAATTCTTTTGCTACAAGTTGGATACATCGTGTCTCAGTCATGTCCCAGTACTGTGGAAAGCTGCACTTGTGAAAATGCATCGACCTCAAACAAAAGAATTATAAGATGTAGAAATCTCAATACAATGCCAAATTTTAATCCATCTATAGAAGTTTTCCTGAAACTTGATCTGGATGATCCAAGTAATACCATACAAGTACTTCAAAACAATGCATTTGACGGAATTCTTGTAGAAGAAATTGACATGGCTAATGAAAACCTCAAATTACGTGATATTCAACCACAGGCCTTTTCTGGATTGCAACAACATTTGAAAATCATCAGACTGCAGGGTGACACAGCAATACCTCCACCATTTGAACCTATGAAAAATTTGACAAATTTGCAAGAACTTCAACTACAGTTTTTTTCTTTGCCTATAATCGATGAAACTACAAAGTTCAACTATTTTCCTAACTTGCTCACCTTGCGGTTGCGAAACACAGCAACAACATTTGTGTCATCTAATTCTTTCAAGAATCAGCTACTGCACTTAAAACGATTTGAATTTGAAAATAATGCTGTGCATACTTTTCCTAAGCCTGCCATTAATCGACTAAGAACTTTGGAACATCTTTCATGGGTTCATAATGGAATGAGAAGCCTCACATACGGATCCTTCCACTCTCTAAATAATCTCATTGAATTAGACCTAAGGGGAAATGATATAGGCACTCTAGATTATGAGTGTTTTAAAGGAATCGCAGAAAAACTAAAGTTTCTCAGTCTTCAATTCAACAGACTGAGTGAGTTCAACATTGCGCCATTAGGAAACCATTCTTGGCACCGACTGGAACAGCTTGACTTAGGAGAAATATTGGCAGACTTTAAAACAATTCCACCGGGTTTTTTCAAGAACATGCCCAATCTGACCAGTCTAACGTTGTCTAGAAATAAATTCAGAGTGATAAAAAGTAATGATTTTGAAGGTCTTGGAAAAATGCACTCATTGGACTTGTCTGAAAACTGGATAAACACAATTCAGAAAGGTGCATTTGCCCACATGTCACTTCTAGACACACTGGATTTACGAACCCAGTTTGATGTCAGTTCCAGCAATCCACTGAATTTCAGCCTAGATGCAATTCAAGGCTCTGAACTTGCTATTAAGACCCTATATTTACAGGATAACTATTTAATAGAACACTATGCATGGGAAGCTATCGGTGCCATGAAGAATCTGAATATCTTAGACATTTCTAGCACAAAACTGTCCAACATCCCACCTTTAATTTTCTATGGTCATAATCATTTGGGTGACCTCAGAATAATGAGTAACTCTATCTCAGCACTAAGACAAGAATCACTATATGGACTCAAAGATTCCCTTATAACCATAGATATTTCTTCTAACCAGATACACACAATCAATGAATGTGTCTTTAAGGGATTTACAAAACTTAGGTTCATTTTCGCAGGAAATAATATTCTTGTTTGTGACTGCAATATCTATGGATTTTACCAGTTTCTCAGAACAACGATCACTTCAAAAGAAGGATATGCAGATGCACGTTGTATTAATTTAGCCCACAGAAGTTTGACTTCACTGCAAACTACTGAGTTTTGCCAAAGCCTACCAACAGAGGCTACCTGTCCAGAGTTCACAACAACAACAAAATACATTCCGACAATACTACCCAAACCAGATGTCCAGATTGGAAGTGAAGTTATTGGATAATTCCGTTTTGATTTGGCCATTCGAAAAGTTTTGAGTTCTGGATTGTTTACTGTGCACGCCATGTACACAGTGTGTTATGCTATGATATACAATTAAAGAATATTAGGGGGGGGGGGGGGGGGGGGGAGTCAACAAGATTCCATTTCACAAGGCTCTTGGGCAGCTAGAATCTTTCCGTCTCCCTAAATCATATATCTTAACCATTTTGTTATTCTGATACAAAAATGATGCCAGAATTAATATACATGACCCACTCCTTGTTGTTTGCTACCATAAACTGGTTCTTATTGATTGATGGTCCAAGTATACAGGGACCAGTTAACTTGTGATGCAATTCCATTATATAATGACTATTCATGATTCAGAAAAAGAAGTTGCTAGGTGTTCTGAATAGGTTGCAGAGGTGTTAACAGTTCATCAAACTGACGTATCTCTTTGCAGGAAAATCTTTCATTTTATGATTTTCAGGGAATCAGCAAAAAATATATACTTTCATATATTTGCAGTGCCTAGATATAGACCATCTTATACTTAATCCACCTGTGTTCTTGTTCTTCGTCTTCTTTCTTTCAACTATAGTCCAGCTGGACATGTCATTACTGGTGATGTTGATATATTTGAAAATGAGGACCTGAAATCACTTATTCTAAAAGGCTATGGTATTTTGCGGAACAGAATGAAACCGATTATGGGGTACCTTAAAGGGGAATCGACTGTAAAAAGTAGAGGGTTGTAAAATGAAGAACTGGGCTTTAAAGTTCTAGTTTTTATATACAATTGTATCCAATCATGTGAACTTTTCTTCTGTGTTGATATCTGTAGTTACTGTATAAACTATGTTTAATTTTTCATATGCATTTATTACTGATATAAAATACTCATTTTCTGCGCTGGTTCCGTTCTAAAATAGCCTTATAAAAGGTCATAAATACAGAGAACTTCGGTCTTTCAATTGGCGACAGAACTTCATCTCTATTATGAATTCTGTCGAGAATTATGCCAGACGATGGGCTAAATATGAAAAAGAAGAACTTGACACATTGTCAGAATGGATTGGAAGTACGAGAGGAATATCAAAATCCTGCGTACCACCTATCCTTCTGTGTTTAGTAAACCAGAAGTGATAAAAGAATTAGATAGGTTACATGAGGAATATGTTTTGGTTCCAGCTGACAAAGCTTATAACAACATTGTCCTTGTTTGTAGGGCTCATTATTACAATTGTGTTTTAAACGAACTTGGCATTAATTCCATTTTCGGCAATCGTACTTGTACTCCAACTGCCCTTTCAAAAGACGAAATTCTTCAAACCATGTTTCAGTTTTAGACGCATATAATATTCCAGTCAATGGGCCGGATGACTATGAGTTACCGTGCCTATACTGGATTCCTAAACTTCATAAAAACATTTACAAATAAAGATACATTGCTGGATCCAGTAAATATTCTACCAAGCCCCTATCTTTGCTCGTCATGAAAATATTAATAGCTGTGAAGGAGAAACTTCAAACGTACTGTGCGACTATATATGCCAGAAGTGGTGTAAATCAAATGTGGATTCTAAAAAATTCTAAAAATCTTTTAGTAAACTTGAAATCGCAAAACTTCTCTCAAATCAACAACATCAAAACGTATGACTTTTCAACAGTTTACACGACCATTCCTCACGATGAATTAAAGACTAGACTTTTTGACATCATAGACAGTTGCTTCTTCAACAAAAATGGAAAACGGAAATATTCATATCAAGTGATCAGTCATCCAAAAATGTTCTTTGTTAAACGTCACTCTGATTCCACGCATAAGTACTCTGGAGTTGAAATAAAGAATATGCTAGAGTTTCCCATTGACAATATCTTCGTGATCTTTGGTGATCAGGTCTTCCAACAATCTGTTGGAATTGCCATGGGCACGAACTGTGCTCCTTTGTTAGCTGACCTGTTTTTATATTCCTATGAAGCAGAATTTATTAAAAAAAACTTCTATATGAGAAGAAATAGTATCTTACCGTGGCCTTCAATTCGAGATTTAGATATATCGACGACGTATTATCTATTAACAATGATAATTTTCATTCACATGTCGATTCGATATATATTATTAAAGGGGGCATCCGTGGCTGAGTGGTCACAGGTGTGAGTGGTTAGAACATCGCGCTCAAAATCACACGGCCTCTCACCTCTGTCGGCGCGGGTTCGAATCCCGCTCGCGCCGGTAAGTGAGAAAGTTTCCCAGTTTACTTTCGGAATGTCGGTCGTCTCTTCCCAGATGCATTGTATCTGGGTTCTCTCTTCCACCAATAAAAACTGGGCGCCACCAGATAACTGAAAAATTGTTGAGTGGCGGAAAACATCGATCAATCAATTGCATGTAAACAAATTATACAAGATTATACATGATTAGAAATAAATAAATAAAAAAAATATATAGCTACATTATGTAAGTAAAGCGCCAATACATTCAATAAGAAGGACGCAAGATATCAGCTGGCAATTTGTTGCCCCCCCCCCCCCCCACTGGCATATGTTGATGCATAACAAGGTAGTAATGGGCAGAGGCATCCCGTAAAAGTTGATAGTTTCTAAACTCGAGAACTTCAACATCATATACATCTATCTTTGTTCTTGGAGAGCGATCTAACAGGATAATATAAAGATCTTCATTTGTGAGAGCACATAGTTCAGCAGATGCATGTAGTTCGATGCAGAAACTAGTACTTGACTATGTCACTCCACCAGCTGTTATGAATGCTGAAACTGATCACGAAAGAACAGGCAACATGAACAAAAAGGTCACTAAATGTTGCGCCACAGAGGTGACAGATATCCATGAAGTCTCGCAAACAATCAGAAAGAAGTTTGCATATGAACTTGCACAAGCGGATCTCATAACAGTTCTTAGGAAGATGGATCATTCTCACTGAAGATTGCGAGAAATCTGTGTCATTCACCATACGACAACGTCTAAAATCTTTGTATTTTATATTGGTTATGGATCTCACAATGTTCCTCCAAGATGATTTGGAAGGGAAGAAGCCGTCGGCTACCCACTCGTAGAGGAATTCAAGAAGATCATACACACACAGTAAGTTGAGGATATCTGGAACAAATCCTCGCTGGCAGTTTCCAAGGTTTACAAAAAAAGGAAAATAACCGGACTAAACAAATTTTCTTTGGCAAGGCGTCATAGTTCATACGACACAGTCGTCCGAAAAACAGGAGTTTTCTTACGTCTGTTTCCACATTGATAGGTAGGACGTTGAAAAGGCTTTCGCAGATATCGGATCTCGTTTGACGTGGAAGATTCTGTGCGGATTTACATATGGAATGTTGAAAGACATGAAGGCATTGATAATCTGTTGCTGACAAATTATTCCGGAGTTCACATCCGTACAATACGGAAGGTAAGACGACGGATTTATAAAAATGAACTAAAGTTAATGGGTTAAGGTAGGGGGATCCAATATCTGTAAGAGCATAAAAGGAATTTCTTCCTTTTCTGCAGGCACTATTTATTCGGTCTGATAAAGAACAATTTTTGTTGACAATAATACCTAGATGATTACAGGAGTCCATACAGGGAACTGAATCGTCACCTAAAGTCCAAATTTGGTCCTGATTAACTTTATTGCCCTTTTCTCGGAAACGAAGAGTACAAGATTTGCACGCGTTGAAATTAAACAGCCATTTTCTCGAGTATTCATATGAAATATTTAACAAATTTTGTAGAAAGTTGGGCGTTAAACCTATACAAGAGATGTCATCTGCCAGTGAGGGACAATTGCTTGCAACATTGCGTTATCTAGTACATGCTGAAGATTGCTCTAACGTATTAATTAATTCATTAATAAATACTAAATATAAAAACGTAGACAATACACCACCTTGTCTAACACCTTGTTGAACAGAAAACCATCTTGATTGTGTTTGGTTAACAACAATAGCACTAGAAGTTTTGTCATGACAATCTTTGGTAATAGACCAGAGTTTACCTGTTACACCTAAATTGTAGCATTTGTATCAAAGACCGTGCCTCCAAACAGTATCGACGGCTTTAGAACTATCTGTCATGTTGGTTCGGTAATTTGTCTAGTGAAGTTACAAATCTCATTATTTTCATCTTATTTTTTTTCTTTTTGTTAAATTGTTGTTTAAAGTGCAATGTACATTTTGCATGTTTTAATTACTGTTTTACTGAATTCTTGTCTCATGTACTTTAATACAAGTGTTTTTCTTCTGTGATCAATCTCAAAACTCCTATAAGCAATACAAAATTGTGAGTTGGGGAAACACGGACCCTTGGATATACCAGAGGTGAGATCAGGTGCCTAGGAGGATCCCCTATCTACCGGTCACACCCTCCTTGAGCCCTATATCTTTGATCAGGTAAACGGAGTTATCCGTTGTCAAAATCAGTGTGCCAAAGACGGCCTAACAATCGGTATGAAACAAGTCAGACAGCATTTGACCAAATGATTGGTTGTATTGACAAACTATCAAATTATTAAAGTTGTGTTTAGACTTCAGTTAAATTCTGGTCTCTATCCTTTAAGTTATGACCAACATGATATACCATTTTTATTTTCAATGATTGAAATCCATACTCCATGCAAAACTTACATGTAATTTTTGCAATGTTATTCACAGTTGAATACTTCTTTTATGTTTTTTAATTACATGTTTTAATATTTAAAAATTTCAAAGGTCCAGCATTTTATTGCAAATTGTCTCTAGCATATTCAACTTCGACATGAAATAAAGCATGCATACAATTCAGTATTATTGTTTGTAAGATAGTTGAATTAAAAATTTGAAATACTTAGTAATATTTTTGTTCATTGATACATTTGTAAAAAAAGAAAGAAAAAGGTATTGCTGTCCTATCAGTGTTGAAAATAAAAAAGTTGGAGTCCTATCATTATGTACGAGTAAGTCAAAATAAATGTGTGTCCTATTGCATTTTGCACCGGTCCCAACTCCCAAATAAATATTGACTGGTCCCTAAACTAATTTACATCAGTGTAGAGAACATATATGATAGATACATATATACAATACAATACAAATCAGCACATACGCAATTAGTAAACCTCTTAATCAACCTGGAGGTTGGACGCTGTCCTTAATATAACCTATAAATTTACATAATTTTAACAAGAAAATTTTATTCTTTGAGTTCATGAGGTTATTATATTTAAATATATTAGAATTTAAGTGATATATTTCAGGTAAACAGAATTTTCTCATGAATGCAATATCAACATTACTACATTTTAAAGGATAGTGATATTCATCTCCAATTTCATCTATGTCGCAAAGTGTACATTTTCTAGTGGAATATCATGCCATCTACCAGTTTCAATTGGTAGTTTGACATTACAACATCTATATATATTTACATAATATTTTGCTTTTTGTTTGGGAGGTGTATGAGATAAATTTCTAAACTCGGTGTTGTTTTGAAAAATCTATAGTTGATTGCTTTAGACGAATTAGAAATATCGCTCTGCCATTCTGTACAAATTGATCATTCAATTAAACAATAAAATGCTTTCTTTGTTGTTTCATCAGGTGATGAAGGTAGCTAGCATTGCAGACAAAAATCATAATCCGCCTAAGCGAGTTATGTAACTTTTTTTCTGCAATGATTGCTACCTTTGTCACCCAATGAAACAACAAAGAAGGACATTTTATGGTTTATATGTTAAATATTTTTTAAATATATAATCTAGAATTAAGTTCTAAAATATCATATGGTTGACTCATTGGCGTTAAACGGAACAGCCAATGCACCCTTTGACCTTGATGACACTCCATATTTGGTAATGATTTTGCAAACAGGTGGTACTAGAAAACCGGATCGAACTAGTTTGCAACAAACATGTTTTCAATGTATGATGAAAGCAGTATTAATTTCAAAAGAAATATAAGAGAAACGATTCAGTGAACGTGAATAATAATCTATAAACAGTATTTCGTAACCATTTTACAATAGGGAATCTATGAGACAACCAAATATAGGATAATCCATATTCGTCAAGGATATTTGTTATACATTTCATCCAAGATGTACAAGTTGTTTTATGTAAAAGAGAGTATAATTTAGTCCACAATTTATTAGAAGATAACAAATTTGCTCAGACGGTAATCATTCGTACCCTTTTTGTCTAAAACCAAGGGATATCTTCCCAATTCTCCATAAACCATATAATTTGGAGTACAGTTAAGATATATTTACATAATTTCTCTACAATATTTATTTTCGAAAAACTCCATATCCCACAGCTATATAATAAATCGGTGAAACAATTTTGTCAAATAAATCTAATTGACAATCAATTGGTAAAGTATGGTTTCTACACTTAGAAATTACACTGTATATAGCTTTCATAGCTTTGTCATATGAATATTTAACATGATCCCGAAACGCCCCTCTTCTTGAAAATAATACACCTAAATACCGAAAAATATTTACAATTTCGATATCAGAACCGTTATATACAAACTTTAAATCGGTTGGTTCTCTCCCTCTACCAAAAATCATGACCTTAGTTTTTCCTTCATCAATTTTCAAGTACCAAAATGAGAAGTGTTCACAAAAAATATCTAGTTTATACTGTAAATCCTCTTTAGATTCAGATAACAACACCGTGACGTCCGCATATAATAGCACAAACAATTTAAGATGTATATTAAAATCATTTGCATATAAATTTGAAACTGTTTCCAGCCCCCCCCCCCCCCCCCCCCCCCCGATCCATGTATTGAAAGGAAATTCACAATGTCATTCAAAAATATTGAAAATAAAAAAGGGGACAGGTTTTCGCCTTGTCTAACACCTTTTGTATATGGAAAACTTTCAGAGAAAACATTAGTTGCCTTAATTCTTGCCTTAATACCATTATACGTATTTACAATAACATTAAAGCATTTGCATTGACTGAATTACTCAAAATTTTGTTCCATAATCCCAGTCTTCAAACGGAATCGAACGCCTTTTCGAAACCAATAAATGCACAATACAGCTTTTTGCCTCTAATTCTAAAAAATTCAATGAGGCTATTTAAAGAAAAAATATGATCAACAGTAGAATAATTTTTTCTAGACCCAGCTTCATCTTCAAGAAGAATTTCTGCGGTGTCAGTATATGTAGTTAATCTTTGGTTTAATATAGATGCAAATAACTTACCAACACAACTGATAAGCGTAATTGGTTGGTAATTTTTGGTATCATTGGTATCGCCTTCATTTTTGTAGATTGGAACAATGTTTCCTAATAACCAATTATTAGGTATTACATCACTGTCAAGAATCATATTAAACAAAGCAATATAAACAGGCATTAGGGAATCTATAGAATTTATAATATATTCATTATATATACATGTAGTCTTCCCCACATGATTTTTTTTCGCTTCAATGATTTCACACATTTCAATATCTCATCCTCGGATATAGGTTCATTAATACCAGAGTTGACATTTATAGTTGATAGTATATTTATTTCTTCTTAAGACAAAACATAATCTGGGGTTACTTGATCATTATCATCAGCATTCAATTCTTTAGAAAATTCATTAATGGGCATATCTGATTTTGGTTTTGGGTAATTGCTATTAATAATCTTCTAGTACAAAAATTGTATTCTTTTGTATTTCTGGATCTTAACGTACCAAGTTTGGTTTTTAATGTGGATTTATGATTAGTGACTGGCCTCTTTAAAGTGTGCTTAAATCTTCAAGAATAGTTGAATTTTTTTCTGTTACTTCTTTAATCAAGTCACTATTTACCTCATCAGTACTAATTAATAATGACATGTGAGCTATACTGTCAATATCCTCCTCCCGATTAGCGACTGTGGGGTGTAGGTGATTGTTGTGAGTGATTGTGGGGTGTAGGTGATTGTTGTGAGTGATTGTGGGGTGTAGGTGATTGTTGTGAGCGATTGTGGGGTGTAGGTGATTGTTGTGAGTGATTGTGGGGTGTAGGTGATTGTTGTGAGTGATTGTGGGGTGTAGGTGATTGTTGTGAGCGATTGTGGGGTGTAGGTGATTGTTGTGAGTGATTGTGGGGTGTAGGTGATTGTTGTGAGTGATTGTGGGGTGTAGGTGATTGTTGTGAGTGATTGTGGGGTGTAGGTGATTGTTGTGAGCGATTGTGGGGTGTAGGTGATTGTTGTGAGTGACTGTGGGGTGTAGGTGATTGTTGTGAGTGATTGTGGGGTGTAGGTGATTGTTGTGAGTGACTGTGGGGTGTAGGTGATTGTTGTGAGTGATTGTGGGGTGTAGGTGATTGTTGTGAGTGACTGTGGGGTGTAGGTGATTGTTGTGAGTGACTGTGGGGTGTAGGTGATTGTTGTGAGTGATTGTGGGGTGTAGGTGATTGTTGTGAGTGATTGTGGGGTGTAGGTGATTGTTGTGAGTGATTGTGGGGTGTAGGTGATTGTTGTGAGTGATTGTGGGGTGTAGGTGATTGTTGTGAGTGATTGTGGGGTGTAGGTGATTGTTGTGAGCGATTGTGGGGTGTAGGTGATTGTTGTGAGTGATTGTGGGGTGTAGGTGATTGTTGTGAGTGATTGTGGGGTGTAGGTGATTGTTGTGAGTGATTGTGGGGTGTAGGTGATTGTTGTGAGTGATTGTGGGGTGTAGGTGATTGTTGTGAGTGATTGTGGGGTGTAGGTGATTGTTGTGAGTGATTGTGGGGTGTAGGTGATTGTTGTGAGTGACTGTGGGGTGTAGGTGATTGTTGTGAGTGATTGTGGGGTGTAGGTGATTGTTGTGAGTGATTGTGGGGTGTAGGTGATTGTTGTGAGTGATTGTGGGGTGTAGGTGATTGTTGTGAGTGATTGTGGGGTGTAGGTGATTGTTGTGAGTGATTGTGGGGTGTAGGTGATTGTTGTGAGCGATTGTGGGGTGTAGGTGATTGTTGTGAGTGATTGTGGGGTGTAGGTGATTGTTGTGAGTGATTGTGGGGTGTAGGTGATTGTTGTGAGTGATTGTGGGGTGTAGGTGATTGTTGTGAGTGATTGTGGGGTGTAGGTGATTGTTGTGAGTGATTGTGGGGTGTAGGTGATTGTTGTGAGCGACTGTGGGGTGTAGGTGATTGTTGTGAGCAATTGTGGGGTGTAGGTGATTGTTGTGATAAGTAGACGCGTTGTTTGTCCATTGTTTAGAACTATCTATTTGTTGTTTTACGTCCGTTCAAGAATCTCTCAATCGTGTGAAGATGGCACTGACTGTAACTTTTCGGGCAAAGCAATTTTGACTGCTACATGGCGCTGAGTGCTGTCTTTGTAACGTGAGACGTTGGTTTTTAAGTTTTAAGGTCTCGTCATTTTCTAAGTAAATACCGAAGGAACTTCCACTATCTAAATATAATTCGTGCAGGGTAAGAGGAAATCATGTCATGATATCCATTCAGTCTGATTAAAACCAAACCTCTAATCACGATCCCCCTTCTTAGTTCACCTGAGCTGAAAGTTCATTTGAGCTATTGAATCTGCATGAAAGTTTCCTGCCATAGTATTAGCGCAGATTCATTTGTGTTAAAATCATGGCCCCCTTGGGTAGAGTGGGGTTACAATAGGGGATCAAGGCTCTTTATATGTGAATATATAAATGGATGGAAAGTAACTTAAGATGAATTTAAAGAAAACACAATGTATGTTAATTGAAACTGCACAAAAACTCTCAAAGTGTAGAAAAATGTGTATCAAAGTAGGAGATATTGTTTTAGATACTGTTTTAAAAAACGGCCAAACTTCTTGGTGTATAAATAGATGAATGTCTTACTTAGTCTGTACACATTGATTCTCTATGCAAGAAATTTTCACAGAAAATAGATATTTACGACGTCTGCAAACTTTTATCTCAAATGCAGCACTATTGAAACTTAACACTGTTATATTTCCTCGTTTTAATTATTGTTGCACAGTTTGGAGCTCAGCCAAAAACAGGGTTTTTATTGACAGACTTTTTAAATTACAGAAAAGGGCAGTCAGAATTATATTGAATGTGAAAGACTTCAACAGTGGATATTTTTAGTGTTCTTAAATGGATGCCTGTCCACGATTATTTTATATATAGAAAACTAGTGCTTACTTTTAAGATTCTTAAAAATATGACAACAGGATATATGAACGTTTTTAGTTTTGTTAGTCAAATTAGTTCCAGAACAACAAGAAGTAGCGATAGTGGCATTTTATATTTACCAAAAGTTCGAACTGAATATTATAAACGGTCTTTTAAGGTATCCTCCACAATTTTATGGAATCAGTTGCCTGTGTCTGTCAGAAGCTGTGGTTCTATTACATCATTTACATCACCATATTTGCAGCATTATAACTCAAATAAGTGATATATAGAAATGTATATGTTTATTTTTCCCCAGTGATATCGTGTATATATTTTATATTATGTTATCTATTTTTCTATTCTCTCATTTATCTGTCTGTGGATATGTTTTATACAGGACCACAAGTCATTTGATACTAATTGTGCTGTCCTGTCTAAATAAAGGATTTATTATTATCATTATTATTATTATATAGGAAAAGTCTTTTTAAATATCTCTTATAAACTATTTATGTTACCGTAAGTCCTCCATATTTTATATATACATTTTTTACGGCAATACTTTTCATGTGGTGCAATGGTGACCTACACCTAGAAATTTCACCTACTTTTATTTAAAGATCTGACCTATTCAATATGTCCTGAACCCTTTAAGGTACATGTAGATCTTTCATATCTTGTATATTTTCTTTTTTGGCAAAACCTTTCATTTTATATCATGATCTTTGACTTTCTTTCAAGAAAAGATAGCCTATCAATTATATCCGGAACTAGTCTACGTAGAGCTTTCATATTTTGTACATGGATTCTTTGTGGCAAGACCTTGATATACTTGTGGTGTTTTACCCTGACCTGGAAGTTTTACCTACTTTTGATAAAAGTCTGACATATCAAATATCTCCTAACCTACAGTGTATTTAAGATAGAGCTTTCATGATTTGTATATACAATGTAGATTTCTTATGACAAGGTCCTTCATAGCATACCATGATCCATGACCTTGTGACCTTGGTCTTATCCAGAACAGCAATATCATGTAGGTGTTGAGGCATCCCCATGTTTTGTGAATTCATTTTCAGTTATATTGTGATCCTTTGGGGCCACAATATGGTGTCAACATTTATCATGGGAATAAAGATTGATAACAAAAAACTATCTAAAAATCACAACAGCTGAACAACGACAAGGCCAAGGTGACTCAGGTGAGCGATATGGCCCATGGACCTCTTGTTTGAAAGCGTTACATATCTTGAACTCGAGCAAATAATCCTACAAAGCAGGTCCTTGTCACAAAGATGTCTAGTTATCAACCCTATTCCACCACTATTATTATTCCTATTCCACCACTATTATTATTCCTATTCCACCACTATTATTATTATTATCACTATTAATTCCACCAAAATTATCATTCCTATTCCACCACAATTATTATTCCTATTCCACCACAATTATTATTCCTATTCCATCACAATTATTATTCCTATTCCATCACAATTATTATTCCTATTCCACCACAATTATTATTCCTATTCCACCACAATTATTATTCCTATTCCAACACAATTATTATTCCTATTCCACCACAATTATTATTCCTATTCCACCACAATTATTATTCCTATTCCACCACAATTATTATTCCTATTCCACCACAATTATTATTCCTATTCCACCACTATTATTATTCCTATTCCATCACAATTATTATTCCTATTCCACCACAATTATTATTCCTATTCCAACACAATTATTATTCCTATTCCAACACAATTATTATTCCTATTCCACCACAATTATTATTCCTATTCCACCTCTATTATTATTCCTATTCCACCACAATTATTATTATTATCACTATTAATTCCAACAAAATTATCATTCCTATTCCACCAAAATTATTATTCCTATTCCAACACAATTATTATTATTCCTATTCCAACACAATTATTATTATTCCTATTCCAACATTATTATTATTATTCCTATTCCATCACAATTATTATTCCTATTCCATCACAATTTCTATCACTATTCCACCCACCACAATTATTATCACTATTCCACCCACTACAATTATTATTCCTATTCCGCTACAATTATTATTCCTACTCCGCTACAATTATTATTCCTATTCCACTACAATTATTATTCCTATTCCATCACAATTATCATTATTCCTGTTCCACCAAAATCATTATCACTCCTTTCAGGGTATGATTAAGACGTGAATAACACTTTTGGAGATTTTTTTATTCTGAAAGAATGATGAAACTACACCACAGAAAAACTTCCTTTATATTTCTCATTCAGGTTACCTAAAGAAGATATAAAGAAATGAAATAATTTGCCCCTCCCCATCCAGGCCAGAATTTCTTCCCTGGGGGATGTAAAATCTGAAGCATTCGTAGACAGATTTGTACTTTGCCTAGATATTCAAAGTTTAAATCAGATTTCAGCAAAACCAAACAAATTGTCCCAGGGGGCTACAAAATCTAACACATGTAGACGTCCATGTACTTCCTCTAAATATCCATTTAATATGAAAACAGATTTCAACCATTGATCATTCTTACCCCCCTACCCAACTAAAACCCGACTTCCTGCTTCGGGTGGGAGCGGGGATTGAAATCTATAATATTTGGTTGACAGCTGGTATAACTGTGAATGCAGTTTTTATTCAGTGCTAGAGGTATTGAATTTCAATTTTGCATTTGACGTGTGATTTCACAGCAACACCTACAAATAAAATTATTTTGAAATTATGTGAAGAAATTACAAACAATTCGAATTATATCCATAAAAATTAGCAACAATTCTGATTTTCATTACTTATTCACAACTGTACCGAATCAACTTCTAATATATATATATATATCCATATCGTTTGTTACAATGTTGTGATTTTCATACAGAAGGATAATTCGTACCCTCAGTGACCAGGAACTAAAAGTGTACAAGGACACCTCTGCAACTATATAATTGAATTAGAACACGGTAATAGTGATGGACGAAGTCGTCGTCCCTGTTCACCTTGTAAGAAGGAAACAAATTACCAGACCAAAGAAGATGACAGTGATCATATACTAAAATTAAAAGAAGACCGAACCAGCACTCAATATTGGTACCAGACAAAGACTCAAGAAGACCTACAAAGAGAGCAGATTGCAGATCCAACATTAGCCAAAATAATTAAGTGGAAGTCAGAAGACAACAGACCAACTTGGCAGATGATAGCGAAGGAATCAACAGAGCTTAATACGTATTGGTCACAATGGAACAGACTAACTTTAAAGAATAGTGCACTCTACAGGAAATGGGAAGAAAACGAGCAAATCTATTACCAGACGGTGGTACCAAAAGCAGACATTAAAGAAGTACTGATGATGGTACATGACAATCCTACAGGCGGGAATTCAGGAATCTCTAAAACCACCGAGAAAATAAGAGAAAGATTTTACTGGGCATCCTATAAGGAAGGTGTTGTGAAACATTAGAGGTTGTACTGTATGTGAAGCAAGGAAAAATCCACCCAGGGCAGCCAGAGGAAAATTGGGTCAGTATTTAGTGGGCGAATCACTGGAGAGAGTGGCCATAGACACCCTTGGTCCTTTACCACGGACTGAGAATGGTAACAAGTATGTTGTTGAAGGTACTGGTTCACGATTTTTGATAAAAATATTTTTCATTTTTGAAAAATTAACATTAAGATATAACTCATTTAATGTTGACAGCCAAAATTTTGACCTTCTGAATGCAAGGATTAAAGAAATATTTTAGCCTTAAATCTGTGTTATGTAAACAAAGACTCGATTCTTTTTATGTACACAAACAAACAAGTGAAATATTGATTTTGTAATATAAAGCATCTTGATTTTGCATGGTCACAAATTTTAACATTTAGATGACACATTTTACCCCAAAAATGCTAGAAATGTGAAAGACATAATAAACTTAGATTTATATCCATTTGTTTTAAAAATTTCATAAACAATAACATACCACAATCTTTGTTTACAAAGCAAATGATAAACTCTCTAAAATGAGCTTCTGTGATAATGTATAACCTTAGTTTTTATGTGAAATCTTTTGAACACATTAGACAGCAGATTTTTATCATTAAAAGTGAAAAAGAAAATTGGGACGAGGGGGGGGGGGTGTCGTGAATCAGTCCCTTTAACAATTTGGATTACTTCACACGATGGATAGAGGCTTATCCGGTCAAAAACCAAGAGGCAATAACCATTGCAAAGGTTTTTGTAGAAGAATTCATTTCAAGGTATGGAGCTCCACTCCAGGTTCATACTGACCAGGTCAGACAATTTGAGTCAACATTGCTTCAAGATTTGTGCAATGTGTTGAAAATAGATGAAACCAGAACAATCCCATTCAATCCAAAGAGTGACGGATTAGTAGAGAGGTTTAACCACAGGCACTCGACAAGTGACGGATTAGTAGAAAGGTTTAACCACAGGCACTCGACAAGTGACGGATTAATAGAAAGGTTTAACCACAGGCACTCGACAAGTGACGGATTAGTAGAAAGGTTTAACCACAGGCATTCGACGTTTTAGATATCTATAATAAAAAAAAATGTCTTCCTGTAAACATAATATTCACGAATTTTTTTTATTATAGATATTTAAAACGTCGAGTGCCTGTGGGTTTAATACGGTCGAAGTATTTCTGGAAAGTGTTTAGAGGTGGGGTGTTTTTTTTTTTTATTATTTTACTTCCAAAAAAAGTACATGTACTTTCCGATACGTGATAAGTAGTCTGCCCACGTTCAACAATTCAGTATAAATATAGTCACCATACTAAAAATAGTGACACAATGATAACTAATTTCTAATCACACACCACCATTCGTCCTTAAACACTTGTGGATGTAATGCCAAGTTCAAAAATATGAGAAACCGGGAAATATTTTACTATAATTTGTTTTGTTGTTAAAAAAGTCGCATTAGCCATTTTAACTTTCATCAGAAATTATGTATGGTAATGTTCATAATGCCGCCATGCCCACTCCGGCTACACCAGCTGGGGGCTGCCCTCCTCGCATGCAGTACCCAGGAGTAGGAGCACAACCCATTTTTAATCCGGTGAGTAAAGTTGGTTACCAGTTTTATTTTTTATATATTGAAACTTGCAATTTCATATTCCCTAATGTAAGTAGAAGTTCGATTTTGAAAATACATTCACAAGTATATAATTATTTAGCCGGTGCCATTAACCACGCCCATTTTTGGAGGAATTTTTCCAGGGAAAATGATTTTTATCAATGGAGTCCCAAATCCCAATGCACAGAGGTAAGGCATTAAGAATCAACAAAAATGTGCTTCGTATCCAACATCCCTTTCTTTACATTAGATATCTTCATTATCTGGCGAGATGTATTAGCGAGTATTTTGTGATGGTCCCTAACGTAAATGCACAAGGCAACCATAACATAAAATCTAATGTGTTTTTTTGTTTTGTTTGTTTTTAGGGCAAGTATATATATATTTTATATATATATATATATATATATATATATATATATATATATATATATATTAAATATAACAGCTAAAAGATACAAAGTATCATTAGTTTGTTAATTTTGGGAAAAAAAAGCTTAGCGTTTGAAACATTCCTCAAACTTTTGATTGGGTTCTTTTTTATTCCAGTTTGATTTTATTTTCCAAATTGCATATACCGTACACATCGTGGGAAACCAACGGTTGATTACGCGTCGTTCCTCTCTCCACCACCCGTGAGTCCATTCATTCCTTCTCGCTCGTTCTCATGAATAAATATTTAAAAATATCGTCCAGCCAAAGTAATCGTTATAGTAACGGAAATCTGTTTTTAAAGGTAGCGTTAATATAGCTTTGCTATCACAACAATTGTATACCGAAATTGGGCTGAAAGCGTCTTGTTGATTGGACAAATTCGCTCGGGGTGTACTATGAGCGCCCAATCAAATTGCCTCATTAGTTATGCATGAGAACGAGGGAGTAGGAATGAACGGACCCACGGGTGATGGAGAGAGGAACGAAGCGTAATCAACTGTGGGTTTCCGACGATGATACCGTACAATAATCAGGGGTAATGTCTCCTCAGAGACCCCCTTACATAAATCTCGCCATGAGTACCAGGGCCCGCTGGATTAGGCACATGTATTATCCATATAACAATTTATTGTACTACATAAATTGTCAAGGATCATTAAGCATGCTTGTAAAACAGTCGCACATACATGTGTATCCAACCGGAAGAATAGCCCGATGGTATAGAGAGTATCAAATTTAATGTTAAGTTTTGAAGAATGATAATGTCGGAAAATTAAATTGGTTTATGGCTTCTGATTCCTGTTCTAAATTAACAGAAAAGGGGTGGCTTCAAGGTCATATGATTTACTTACTTTAGCATTGTTAGCATAACATAATGGGGACCTAATTTAATTTAAACTATGTATGTATACATGCATACATGTATGTATGTGTATATGTATGTATGTCAAAGCGGTGTCATGTTGTATTTTAACTAAAAGATGGGGTGAGATGGATCTTTTTCACGGGACTTCCACACCATGAAATAGAAAAGACACCCCGTGAAAAACTTCTACAGGTGGACACGTGTTTCAAAGTAAAGGAGTCATTTTTCTACTTCAAAATTGGAGCTCCACCGGTCATTATTCTACGGGAGAGGAGGGTGGGGTACTTCGGTATTGTTGCCAGTCAATTTCCATTTCCGGCAATATTAGTATTACTAGGATAGTGGAACGCACCTCAAGTACTCATTTTCGGTCTAATTTCAGGTTCACCATAAACTTTGTGTGTGGTCTCTACGAAGGAAGTGACATTGCTCTCCACTGTGACGTCCGTTTTAAAGTTGACGGTGATTATAATGTCGTCCTGAGAAATTCCTGCCAGGGTGGAAGCTGGGGAGCAGAAGAAAGACAAAGTCCGTACTTTCCTTTCATGCCAAACGCCAACTTCGACATGCTTATCATGGTGGAACATGACAAATTTAAGGTGTCATTTTTGTATACAGATAACTTTCTAAACTATACAATATGTAACCTTGTGTAAAATACTAGTGTATAAATGTCCTTCTTTTTCGTATTGTAGATTGCCGTGAACAATCAACACTTTCTTGAGTTTACACATCGACTGCAGCCGTTGAACAAAATCGATGCTCTTCAGGTTAAGGGCGACATCCAACTACTTCAAGTCCGCTTCCAATAATGACGTCATTATCACCCATTCACACAGAAAATTTTTTGCAGCGCATCGATATCTGTTTAATTTGTGACAGCATTGCATATATCTATCAATACTAATCAACGAATTAAAAAAAACACAAAACATATCCATTCGTCTCCGTGAAGCCTACGTTACGTTAATTGGTTGCTTGTTTGTAATTTTTGTTTCAAATAAAATGATGTTCAGGTTTGCGTGGCCAAAATCTTTGAATCAACATGAAACATGACTGATTTCCAAACGTGGCGCACTCGTACTTTACTATAGCTGCAGAACTGTAGCTCTCTGGAAAAAAATATTGGGACAGATCAGAGCGCTACAGATCCACCCCTTATAAAAACCTTCGATTTACGGCACACAGAGTTATGCGCACGGTTGAGACTTCATATCGTCAGGGCCGTAAATTACATGGAGGCGGAGGAGGCAGCTGCCTCCTCCAACTTTTGAGCCAAAAAAAATTAAAATTTAAAGTTCATTAGAATTTATGTTGTTTCCAATAACTAAGAACATGATACCTCCCTTAAAAAGCATTCCAAATCTTTCTTTTAGAATGAGTTAGTCAAGTAACATCTTAGAAGGCCCTAGAATCAAGGATTTTGCACGAAACGTGTTCAGTGTGCACAAAATGTGCTCAGCGCCTAATTTCCTGCCTCCTCCAAATTGAAGGTTAATTTACGGCCCTGATCGTTGTATTCTTGTATTCTTATGGTCACCGGCGATCGAACCCAACTAACAGCTACATTCCCCCCTCCTTAAATGTCTTCACACTTAGAAGACCTTTGTCCCCTGGCAGACTTTTTTTTTTTTTTTTTACATGTCAGGGCTGGTCAACGGCACCAAAATGTAACGTAATCCTGGTTCACACGGCACCAAATAATGTAATCGAATCCTGGTCTCGGCACCAAAAATGTAACGGAAATCAATGTGTAGACGGCACCAAAATGTACATAAATTCTGGTCACGGCATAAAATGTAACAGGATGGGGAAATGCAACGGACCCGACCGGGTTCGAATCCCGGTCTGGTCCGTTGCACTTTCCCTTTCTGTTACAAGACTGTCGCATTTTATTCCAAGTCCTTTTACAAAAGACACTTTTTGAAAAATGAAGAACAAGATATGATATTGGCGATATTTGGCTCCTGAATTTGCGGGATTTTTATCATCTGTTTTTGTTCATGAATAGACTATATTCGATGTTGACTAGATAGTGCCCGTGAAAGGGTCCATAAACTATTTGCCCCTGATAAGAAATAAACATTAAGTCGTGCGTCTCATTTTCCTATGTAAAAAGAAAGCACATTTGTAATTATGGTTTGCTATATACCATTTATCAGATTGAATTGTGCCTTTGCGGCATTACTACATTTGAATTCATCAATACGCGACGAAATTCACTATATTTTGCCGTATATTTAAATATAATTAGAAAAATGTAATAGCCGCAAAATTTTCATCAAAGTCAAATTTTTAAAAGTAGAAATTATGAATATAAATTAAGATATACGCATATATACACATCAATATAATCGAATACACATCAAGATTTACGCATATAAACATCAATAATCAAGATTTACGAATATTATATCATATATATCATCTCTGAGGACCCGTGACATTCCTGATGCCGAGCGTTTGGCGATGGAACTGTCACTACCTGTTTTAACGACTTAGGTCTGTCGCGGCCGGAATTCGAACCCCGACCTTCCGCATGCGGGGCGAACGCTCTACCTCTAGACCGCCGCGGCGGAGCCTTGTTTTTGAATGACCTTGAAAATTACTTTATTGATAGTAATGTTGAAGGGGTTGCGCTTATTTATGAGGAAATGGAAAATGAGTTAAATGTATTTTTAAGAATAATAATTATACTTTATTCTGATGATGCAGTACTTATGTCAAACTCAAAAGAAGATTTACAATATCAGCTTGATTGCCTTTTAATTTTAGATATTGTGAACAGTGGAAACTTAAAGTAAATGTCGATAAAACTGAAGTTATAATTTTTTAAAAGGTCGATTGCTTAATAACTGTCGTTTCTTTTATGATGACAAAGAGCTAGATATTGTCAAACATTTTAAAACATTTGCAACAGTTTGCAATTTTCCCAACCCATTACGTTACATCTATTATATACATGTACTCTATATAATCACGGTGATGTTTATGCTTATCAAATAAAGATACTATCAACATATAGATATTTTTATTGAGTAATTTGGGTAAACACAAGTACAAACTGACATTGTATAGCAGAATATTTGTAAAAAAAAATGATGTTCAGGAAAAAAGTACTTTTGTAGGCGAAATTGCATACCAAGTGCGCTATACTTCTTTATAGATTATTGATCAATTGCACATGTTTAATAAAATTATCATATGCTAATGCTGTTATAATGGATGTGAAATATGGGATATTGGTAATAACGATGTTATTGATAAGGTGGATTAAAAATTTTGTAGCAAAGTTATGATATATAAAGAATTGGGCAGATACCCACTAGATATCTATATCAAAACCAGAATTATAAATTTTTGGGCCAATAATGTCAATGGCAAAGAAACGAAATTGTCATACATTGTATCTATTTTATCAGCTCATATATAAAAACATTTAAATAGTATCGAAACTAAATGGATAAACAAATGTTAAAAGCATTATTGATGATTGCGGCTTAAATAATATATGGATATTTCAATATGTACAATACAAAAGGTGGCTTGTAAATTCATTAAAACAAAAATTATATGATCATTTCCAGCAGCAATGATTGTAAGAATGTAATAATTGCAGCAAAGGTAAATTTACTTGTTTACAAATTTTTTATTTAAATGTCAAAATCATATCTTGTAAAATTTTGATATTTATAGAATCCGTGAAATTGCAAGATTTAGAACGACAAATCACCGTTTGCCAGTAGAAACTGGGAGATGGTCTAGTATTCCCAGAGCAGACAGAAAGTATAATTTGTGTTATTCTGAAATAGGCGACGAATTTCATTATCTTTTTTCATGTGAAAATTTAAAAGACTTCTGAAAATGTACTTGCCGCAAAAATTTCATCACAGACCAAATATTTCAAAATTTCACGATTTATATTCTTTAACGAATTTCAAATTGTTGAATTTGTCTAGATGTATTGAAACTGTAAATGATGTGGACTGAACCCTCCAAGCTGAAGTTCATTTGCCAATGAATCTTCATTATTGTATTTGTTCCTCAACGCGCATGTATACATCAATTTCATTGTGATTATCTATGTATTTCTCTATGTCATGATGTTTTTACCTTAAATTTACTTCCGTTTGTGATGATAGGAGTTTCTTTAATAATTACTGGTAAAACAGGCTCTGGTTACTATAGAGGTTTCGTTAATAATTACTGGTAAAACAGGCTCTGGTAACTATAGGAATTTATTTAATAATTACTGGTAAAACAGGCTCTGGTAACTATAGAGGTTTCTTTAATAATTACTGGTAAAACAAGCTCTGGTAACCATAGGAGTTGGTAAAACAGGCTCTGGTAACTATGGATTTAAGTGAAGGACTTTGTCGTTTACGCCTTTACGGTACTTTTGAGGATTTGGGATTTTTCCAAAACTATTTCCTGTCTGGGTCGTCTTCTAAAACAGGAAAGTTATTTTTAATTATTTGAAAAACTTCCGATTTTTAGGGTTGTGTGTTGAAACGTATGGTATGACATAAATAATAGATTTATTCTTTTACCTTAAGATCCTTTCTTTCATTCGACTTTGCTTTGTTTGATAACGTCTTTGGAAGAGTGGGTTGGTTTTGTTTTTTATTCCGCGAGAAGAATATCCAGAATTTCTGTTTCCGATATCATCGTGTAAAAGATGTCTAGCTAAATCATATAGAATATCATATTACTACAGAAAATATTTAAAATCAACATCACTCAAAGACCATATTCCTCCACCAAGATCAGAGATCTGGAGAGGAGTCAATGTACACCGTGACCACCATACATAAATATACCTCTAGCGTGTAATTTTCAATTCATATATCAGACAAGCAAACAAATGCTAAAAAAAACTGTAGGCCTATTACAGGAATTCCAAAATGTCTGCTTATATTTTTCTGACCAGGTTGTTTGTTTGTCACGTGATTGAGGAGAGAGATGTATGAAAGAGAGAGTGAGCTGTATTCACTAACCTGCTCACGCATGCTATTCTATACAGCCGATCATTATCTGCACGACCGTGAAGGTGTTGATAGCATACAGTAATACCCTATATATTTATCAAATTTATATGACATTTAAAACCAATGGTAAGCATGTTTATACATATACATGTATAATTATGCACGAATTTAAGTAATAGTAATAATATTATGCTTTTGATATTATGTTGTAAAGTTATAATATTGTACACAGGTTTGAATCTCGGAGTATTTGAAAGGGGGGTGTTTCAACAATTTTTTTTCTTCAAATGGGGGTGTGGGTGTTACACCTCAAAATGCGTTTTTACCAAATTTTTCTGACGAAAGGGGGGGGGGGGGCGTACCCCCCCTCCTGGATCCGCCGCTGGTACAGTGGTACTTAGTGTATTACATCTAGGGTAAATGTTCAAATGTGTATGTATGTTGCAGGTTTAGATTCAGATTTAATAAAACTAAATATCTACAAACCAACCCAAGGGTGATAGCTCTACCTAAATGATTTACATTTTCATTACTGTTGAATTTTTATGCATTAAGAAACTTATTATATGAGCTCTAAATTCTGATACAAAACTGTGTACTTTCTTTGATATGCAACTCTAATAGGTTCATGGCTAACATGCAATTCCAAAACACCAACCAGTTCCAGTCACCCTGTCATTTAATGACACATGTATATGGTTAAATTGTTTTATACTGAAAACATAACATGGAATTATAAACATTGTGACTAAAAATTTTCACATATAAACATTATAAAATGATATAATAACAAATCAGAATAAAACAATAACACAAATAGAATAAACAAACAATTATAATTTTCATGGAATGGTTTAAAAGAAGATGAGATCATTGGCCAAAAAAAACATGGATATATTTTGTATCCAAAATTTATAATGTGCTACAATGCAATAAATGTACACTGGATAAATTTCTGTTAATCACAAGAGTATACTTTCTCACAAAAATCATTAATCGCATAAGACACTAAACCAAGATACAGTCCTAAAGTTTTGTTATTTCAAACACAAACATTATAAAATTTTCTGTGTAACAAGCCAAATAAAACTTGTTTGCCATTTCACACAAAAAATATTTGACTCAACAAATGTATTACATTTTGTATAGGTCTTCTGGCAAACATAAACAATATATGTTTGAAAACAAAGACTGCAATTTAGCAGTATCCTGTACTGTTGCAATTTTTATCCTGAAAACTTGGAATCCATTTAAATCTTTACCACCACTGACCACAGGAATCTCTAATATAACTAGTCTTTTTAAATTCCTAAAGAAAAGTTTTTAAGTACATAATTGTAAAATCAAATACATATATGTATATGTTCTGACAGATAAAAAATGGAATGTGTTCTGGTAACTTACAATAATTTTACATGTATGTAAAAGCAAGCATATCTTACTACATATTGTTCAGAATGAGTTTCAAACTTTCAGCGAGTGCTGTAAACCAACTCTTATTTGTGGCTACTTTCTTTTGCGATTCACCTGTTTTAAACTGGTTCGTGGAGAGTAATTTTCGTGATCGAGCCTATGACAGACATTCAAGGACTGGTTTGTGACAAGAAATATTTGCCATGATGAGGTTCTTGCGAAACTTACGAAATTTTCTCACATGCAAATAAAAGTTGGTTTATAGTATCTTAAAGCTTTTAATTCTTTGGAGAGCCTCGCCCCTTCAATAAGCCAGTTTTGTAAAGGGCACACTGTGTATTTACATATGGTGTTCTTATCTTTATATACAGTTCAATCTGAATCAATGATAATAGTCAACCTCAGTCTGTATCAAGGCTAACGTCTTCATGCCATAGCTGATGATGTTGAAAATCTTCCTCAGATGCAAACATTGCTTTGCATATCTCACAATAAAGGATGCCATCTCTTCCTCTCAAGTCCTCCGTGTCAATTTTTTGAAAGCCATCCTTCTCTGTATTCCTTTCAATGATGTCATCTTTCATAACTGTCTGTTCAGCCGTTAATTTTTCTATCAAACGCTTACTTTTGGCAGAGATGACTTTGCTGCTATTGTCCATGTTTAGGTGTTTCTCCATATGACGACGGAGCTGAAATCTGTGAACAAAGTATTTCTCGCACTTCTTGCATCCATAACCAGTTTTCTTAGCACCGCGGTCATGGCATAAAGCCAGACAGTCGTGTTTCTGAAGTCTTGATTCATTTTCGAATGAAAGCCCACAACTTGCACAAGCATTTCTGGCATGTCGTGAATACACATGAAAAGTCATAGTACGCTTTTCTGAAAAGAGTTTTCCACAATATTCACAACAGAAAGACCTCTCATTCATATGCACAGTCTTCATGTGTCTTTTCCGATTATGTGAAGTAGAAAATACCTTTCCACAAATGGAGCAATTTGACATATTGAGTTCACCATTGTGAATTTTTTTATGTTTCTGAATGGAGTTAATACTTAAGTTCTTCCCACAAACATCACATTCCACCATTATCATGCCATTTTCTGAGTCAATCTTTTTAATTTCTATCTTTTGAGGTAGGTAATAGAGAGCATCAGGATGCATCTTACTTTCATGGGGATGCTCTTTCTTGTGGACTTTCGTGTGATCGTTAAAACTTTTCCTATTGTTGAATACCTCGGTACAAACGCCACAAGTGTAATGTTTCTGCAATTTTAAATCCTCCTCTATAAAAGAATGTGTTTTGACATGCAGATGTAGTTTGCTTCCATTTCCAAACCACCTCTTACACATCTTGCATCCATACGGTTTTTCTGAACCTTCAATGAAAATTGCACAGCATTGGTGGCTCTGAAATCCCTCCTCTTCATCAAATGAAATGCCACAAAGCTTACACCGATAATCAGAATGCTGATACTGCCTGTGATGTACCATGGCTCGTTTTTCAGAGAAAGTTTTCCCACAACGATCACAAAAGAAAGGTTTGTCTCTTTTGTGGACCCGGCTGATGTGGCGCTGCAGATTATATGGCTGGGAGAATTTTTTGTAACATACATAACAAATCAAATCAGATTCTGGAATTTGATTGGGCTGATTATGTTTCTTTTTCAAATGGAAAGTCAATTTGCGTTTGTTGGAAAAAGATGTAGAACACACCCCACAGACAAAAACACCTGACAGCTCATCCTTTACAGATTTCCCAAGACTGAGATCCGGTTTGGTCTGGACATTCCGAATGTTTCCAGTTTGCTCTTTACAAGTTTCACTGTTTCTAGTGTCTTTATCATTTGTTTGAATTATTGCAGGTTCTTCCCTTTCGCTTCCTTCAATGTTGCTGGGATCAGCTTGATTTTCTTGGGCATCTTCACAATGGCTGCCATTGTTTTTGTGGGCAACTCCAAGTGTAGCCATTTTGAAGGATGTATATCATTTGCTTCTACTTTCCATATTGGTAACTAAAATACGAATAATTGTATTTAATTTAATATGTACGACAAGATTTGTACATATTATTAATTCATTTTTAGTGTACCTTAAAGTTATGCGAGAATTACTACACTAAATCAATAAATCCAGTGTACACACACACACAGTTACTGGTCCCCTTGTATATTGATCAATGCACCATCTGGTGTTAAGAAATTTTGCTGAATGCAGACATGTGCTTGTTAGTGTTGCTGTACAAATGAAATACGAATTTCTGTTTTTTATTCTGTCAACATAAATGGATTAATTTATAGACTTCATGTTATCATAGTTTTATATATATATCAAGTAAAGGTGAACTTTAAATAACATGAAATTTACACTGGGCGATATCAGCCATGACAGCCTACAGTTCATTCATTCAGGTGTAGAGTGACAAAGCCTTGTACAGTTTACTCTGTCAGTTTACTACATGTACTAACTTCTGTAAAGTGTACAATGTGCATACAGATATAATGTATGATCTGTCAGTGTTGGTGACAGCTTACACTTGTAAACATTTGTGATACATAGAAACAAAACAACATCTGAAACAAACAAGAAAACACCCTATACAAACAGCAAGAAGGGCATAATAACAACTTAGCATCCCTGTCTATAGTAAAGTAAACACAAAACAAATATTTAATCTATGTAATAGTTATTTATTTTGGAGTATCTTGATTAATTTGGATAAAGGACAGGGACGAGTACAAAGCATAAGTCTCCTTCCTTTGTGCATGCAGTGCACATAAATCAGGATAAAATAAAACATTTAAGCTTTTAAAATTATACATTTTGAGTATACTGAAACCTGATCGTGTTTGTACTGAAGTTCTCGTACAGCGGATTGAGTTAATACAGTCATATCATGACATATGTACAGTGTATAGCCCTAGTAAAATCAACAGGGGTTGGCGGGTTAATAAATGCTCTTTAAAAAAAAAGAAAAAGATCGTTACTTCTTGCCTACAGTATTGACTTTCTGTATCCAAAGAAATTTAATAACCGATTAGGGCTAGTGCAAACTGTCACAGATGAAAATAATTACAGGTCTTGGAACCACATTGTAGAATAAGTAAAAAGGTTAAATATGTGCAAACTGTACACCTTGCAGCGGTTAGGAGACTCATACTTACATGTAACTGTAGTTAGCTATGATTAATAACGGTCAATCGAAGAAAAACTAGAAATCGTATATAAATCACCAAAAATATTCTTACCTACGCTACGCCCACGTCCACCTGACCTGCACTTTCAGTAAACTACTTTTAGTACGACTTATCTAACTAAATTAGATAGATCGAACACAATTCTAGTCGGATTATTATTGATGAAATGTTGAAGATAACGAAAAGTGATCAATCTCAGAACCCTAGAAATACAAAATCACCGACACCGGATATTGCTACCAATCGAAGCGAGAATGTTTGAAGTAATAACACACCAAAATAAAAATTCCTTCTTTTAATATTGTATAATGAGTACAATGAAATCATTTTAGTCCACATTAATCCGAGATTCCTCTGACTCTTACCCCCGCTTTTATATTTGACGTGTGCGGGGGAGAGTCAGAGCGGACTCCATATTGAAAAGTGGGAATTCAGCGACACTAGCTGGTGTCGCTGCTTTACCTACCTCTTACAACTTTATTTCGCGGACCCATCTTCCAAGACGCGAGGATTCAGTTATCGGAAGATTATTCTACAAATACATCATGATTAATACGATGCTATCGCCGTTTAAACGATGGAATTTTGTGTTTATATGTGCTGACGTTATGCGCAAAGAAATCAAATGGCGAGGCGGCGACCTAATTCAAGTGATGCTCCATTTGTCGGTGTTAGGGCCGTTTAAACGGCGATAGCATCGTATTAATCACGATCTATTTATAGATTTATCTTCCGATAACCAAATCCTCTCATCTTGGAGGATAGATCCGCGAAATAAAGTTGTAAGAGGTAGGTAAAGCAGCGACACCAGCTGGTGTCGCTGAATTCCCACTTTTCAATATGGAGTCCGCTCTGACTCTCCCCCGCAGAAGTCACAAAATAAAAGCGGGGTTAAGAGTCAGAGGAATCTCGGATTAAGTCCACATCAAATCTATGAAAGAAATATTAGCCATATTAATTTGGATATGATAAATATCATTGGCGCATAAAATTTCTTAATAGATGCATGGATAGAATATGAAATGATATGATGATCATGAGACACTTCGCACATACTATAAAGAATACAAGAGGTCCATGGGCCACATATTTCACCCGAGTCCCCTTGTTCATGTCATTGTTCAGCTGTTGTGATTTTTAAAAGATTTTTTATCAATCTTTATTTCTTTGAAAAATTTTGACCCCATATTGTGTTCCCAACCTATAGCCACAAAGGATCACAAAATAATTGAAAATAAATCCACATTACACAGAGATGCCTCATCACCAACATGACGAACATGATCTTGCATGCAGTTCTGGATAAGACCAACGTCACAGATCATGGTATGGCAGGAAGACCTTGCCATAAAGCTACATACAGAATATGAAAATTCTATCTTAAATAGTTCAAGAGATATTAGATAGGCAAGATTTTTATTAAGATAAGGTCAAATTTCATGGTCAAGGTCACAAAATCGAACACCGAGGTATATCAAGGCCTTGCCATAAGAATCTATATACAAAATATAAAAGCTTTACCTTAAATAGTTCAGGAGATATTGACTAGGTCAGATATTCAAAAAGTGGGCCTAACTCTAAGGTCAAGGTCACAAGGTCAAGCTTTAAGAAATAAAAAGGTCTTGCCATAAACAACCTATGTACAAAACATGAAGGCGCTACCTTAGATAGTTCAGGAGATATTAAATAGGTAAAATATTTTTTTTTAAATGAAGGTCTTCTTACTTCTTTATATATTTGCATGTATAACTTTGATCCCCTATTGTGGCCCTGGCATGCCACCGGTTTTTTATTGTGATTTTAACAAACTTTCAGCTCTCCTGGCCCAATGATTCTTGAGAAGATTTTTAAATGACCTCCACCATATTTTTGTAATTATCTCCCATTTGAAGGTTGCCTGGCTGACCCTTCATTTGTGCAAACTTGAATCCCCTTCACTCAAGGATGCTCTGTACCAAGTTTGGTTGAGATCGGCCTAGTGGTTCAAGTCTGGAGAAGAAGATATAAACATGAAAAGTTTATACGGACGACAAACAATGAACAAATTTCGATTAGAAAAGCTCACTTGAGCCTTTGGCTTAGGTGAGTTAAAACGGCTGGCAGGTAACCCTGGGCATACCAGAGATGGAATAAGGTGCCTCTGTCGATCGTGATCCCTATAACGTAAAACGTTTAAATATAATACAAATCTTGATGTTTATATCGGTAAATTTTGATGTATATTAAATTCAGATAATCTTGATGTTTTGATCTAGTTATATGCGTAAATATTGATGACTGTTCGATAATCTTGATGTTATATGCGTAAATCTTGATGTATATTCAATAATCTTGATGTTTAAATGCGTAAATCTTGATTTATAATTCCATAATGTTGATATTAAATATGCGTAAATTTTGATTTATAATTCCATAATCTTGATGTTTATATGCATGCAATTTCTTGATGTTTACATGTATAATAGTAAATCTCGATGTTTGTATACGTAAATCTTGATGAATATTCGATAATCTTGTTTATGATAGTAAATCTTGATGTATATTCGATAATGGTGTTTATGTGTTATTCGATAATCTTGATGTTTATATGCGTAAATCTTGATGTATATTCGATAATTTTGATGTTTATATGCTTAAATCTTTATTTATATTCCATAATGTTGATGTTTATATTCGTAAGTCTGAATGAATATCCGATAATCTTGATGTTTATATGTATAAATCTTGATATATATCCGATAATCTTTGGAAGAATTTTCAAATTTTGTACTGTTTTGGTTGTTCTACAAAGTTTTATTCACAAAAAGGGGGAAGGGAGGGTTCTAAATCCGCCACTGATAACGTCCTTATGGTTCAGATATTTTATTCAACTACAGTATTTGTAGAGGTGGAATTCATTTGAACAAGGAACAAAACAATACATAGTCAAATTAGAGGTTAACACATTAGTGTAAACTGTATTTTTCTCTAAAGAAGAACACGATTGTATACATGTTGATATTGGAAAACAAGTGCATATTGATTCCTCTCTTACACAGCTTAGTGCATTAAATCGAGATGCTGTTGTAAAGGCCTTATATAAGGTGCTATATCTATTTCATTATTACAAGGGACGAGAAAAATAGAGTGCGAGTTAGAGATAGAGACAGGAGTCGGAGAGAATGTGAGTGAGAGAGTGTGTGAGTAAGAAAGAGTGTGTGACAAACTATGAGAGAGAGTGGGTGTTAGAAAGTGAGAATGCAGTGAGTGTGTGTGTGTGAAAATGAGAGAAAGAGTGAGTGTTAGAGAGTGTGAGCGAAAGTGAAAGAAAGAATGAGTGTTAGAGAGTGAGAATGAAAGTGAGAGAAAGAATGAGTGTTAAAGTGAGAATGTAAGTGTGTGTGAAAGTGAAAGAAAGAGCGAGTGTTAGAGAGTGAGAATGAAAGTGAAAGAGTGAGTGTTAGAGAGTGAGAATGAAAGTGAGCAAGTAAGAGCAAGTGTGTAAAAATTGCAAGAGAATGAGATCTAGTGTGTGAGAGAGGGTGAGTATGCGAGAGCCAATGACTGCCTACAAGGTCTGGACAGACAATATACCATAATACGTCCCGTTTTTGACTAGCATATAATATATTTGATTTACAAGTACACTGTATTTAGCCATTTTAAAGATGAAAAAGTAACAAACATATAAATTTTCATAGATATTTAATTTTAAGAATGTGTAAGCATTTTACATTTTCATAATATAATGGTGACAGATTTGTACCAACACACGAGGTTATTTCTTCAACACTTCAATAAACAATGAAAAAATATCTTTAACATACATCGATCTTTTCTGTCAGTCTGAAAGCTTACCATATCAGTGTGCCAAAATAAATGGTTTGAAATCATCATTTAAGATCAACATAAAAGATTTATATAGTTATTAAACAAAACTCCTACATGTATAACAGGTAACCATTGATGTCTTTTTTTGCATCGAAAAATATACAGTATACATGTTATGTTACAGAAAGAATGTGTTTATCAAGCAACTATACATGCCTAATGAAAGACTTGTAAAAGTATATGTAGCTTATTTCTGTTCTAATCTACTGTACATGTGCACTGTTTACAAATCAAACGATTCACTGGGTAAAAGTGCACAGAATGCCTGCAGAATATAAATAAAATTGGAAAGCATATAAACATCCCATAAACCAGCAAACAACACAATCTTGAAAGTGGTTAAAAGATATGCATGTTTAATTCTGCATATTTTATAATGCCAGCATTAAAATTTCAATCCACGGCACTCTGCCATTACTCTGTTTTAAAACTGAAATTTCTAAGCTGTTTTAGCTTATTTTGACTAGTCGTGTTGCCAGTACATGTACACTATAGATGACATAACCACTTGTCAAAGAAAAGACAAAAATTTTGTAACATGGTGAGTAAAACAGTTTTATATATGGTGATATATGACTCTTCATGGCAATAGCACATTTCATAATGAGCACTAATAAGGTAAATTAACAATCCAATACATTAATAAAACAAAGCATGCAAAACATGTTCATCGAATCAAAAACAAAAGATGCCAAATCTATATTTCAACAGCATAGACAACAATTGAACCAAACAGGAAATCTTTAAGAAACTTTTTGAGCACCTACAAAAATGCATCGCACATTAGTTATCAGTACTAAAAAAAAAAAAGAAAACAGCAACACTATTTTAGTAAATTTATAATTTGTTTGCATAATTGTATTGCAAGTATGATATAGCATTAAGCTAATGAATATTTGGGAAATATGCAAATCCTCATTTACTACCCACTACACTCCCCTCTGCTGTCCTAAACCACTCCTGAGCTTTTTATGATATGTAATATTGGATATATGCTGAATAGTTTAAGGTACCTTGAAGATCTGATAATTAGACAATAACAATTCAAGCATCATTGGTTTTCCATCTGAAATCATTCCATTAGTAGACAGAAATAGAAATAGTTTTTTTTTTCTTTTGTGGCAGTAAAAACTGAACTCTTGTTTTAATTCAATCACTCAAGGAAAGTCAGTCAACAATTTGTTGCAATAATGAACAGTGGTGAAGAGGTAGTTTCAATACTTTACTTTCAGAAATAAAACCAGTGCATCTGCTATTGATACTAACTCTCTTTTGGATAACATTTTAAACAAGTAAAATGAAAATCCACATTCTGAATTAGAATTCCAACAAACTAAGCAGGCCAGTGATGCCAAGCAGTGGTTTGGAGATCCTGTCTCAGAATTAACAGTGTTGTACAAAATAACACTGAGAGAAAATCATTGGGCATTGAACCTCTTTAAAACTTGGAAAACTGAGAGAAATACCAAAGAACTAGAAATTGAAGTAAAACACAGAATGCTAGGGGTAAGCTTTTGGACTGCAGGAACAAAGGCATAATATCGCAAAAATGTTATAATTTTTTTTTCTGAACATGCATTCTACCCAAATTAGATTTAACTGCACTATGTACCTTTTTCTGCTCAGTTGAATCAACCACTATTATCATATCATGTACACAAATTTAATTAAAAGACATTCCTTTGGCAGTCATTCAGAAAATCAAAATACCTGAAATTTTTTGAGGTCCTGAATACAATCTATGGTTTTATATTTAGTATACAGTGGATTAAACATTTAGATATATGCACATAAAGTAACTTAGAATTCCACCATCATTAGTATACATGTCTATCCCTTTATACCTTAGAAGAAAAAAAATCTGCATACATGCTCCAAATATTCTCATTTTCAACAAATATAAATCACAAAAATTCAAGAGAAATAACAAGAGAGAAAAAACCCTAACAGATTGCATCAAATGAAAATAAAATGTGAACAATGTGGCTAACTCCACACATCCCTCCCCACACCTGTCCTCTACAAAGGCTGTGTTGTATTCCATGACACACAGTTGTTACCAGTTGGCTTAAGTTATTAGCTAATATCAAAGGTGTTGCCAGTGAATGCTCATCAAGTTCATGTGAGATTCTATGTTGTGAGCCACTGTTTCTGGGATGCAATGGGTAAACCACATTTTTTGCAAGTTTTTGTAGCTGTCCTTGCACAAATGGAGAGGATTACCACGTCTACAACAAAAGTTACAACATATCAAACTCATAGCATGATTGAAAAATAATATGCATTTAAAAAGTGTCAAAAGATGCATTAAAATAAGTCCAATGCATTAAGAACCAAATATAAATCATTCATTGGTCAAAAAATGGCTCTTTTCTTTCCACACTTTCTCTGATATTGAAAAGTCTTTAATCAATAAAATGTTAATCTAATATCAAGTGAAATATTTCACTCTAATAAAGCATAACTTGAGAAGCAACATTATTACTTTTCAAAATATGCTAATTACTTGGAACCAACACTATGTACACCATGTTTGGTGATTCTAGCCTTATTACATGTAGTACTGTTTTTCTTTATGAATAGCCATGTACGTATGACCTTGACTTTTGATCTTTTCATCCTTTCCACAAGGTGCTGATGGAAGAACAGACAAAAACACTGCATCCTATCATTATACAACATGCCTATGATAGTTGAACATAATTATGTATTGAGTTTAATCATCCTAACCTTATGAGTAAATGTTCTGTTTCATCAGTGATTGGACCCCTGCTTCATAACTTTTATATAGAATATAAAAGATATTGAGTAACAAGAGTTCTAGAAACTATGGGGATAATTTCTAACCTTAATCCCTGGTCTGTTTCTCCATAGCTATCAACATATGGAGCAGGGATGAAGCAGCCCTTTGTTCCAGCTAAGAGAACTATTTGGCACTCTCGGACCCTGAAACAAAATCATTTTTTTTTTAACAATCTCATACATGGACAGTACTGTAAATGTACCTATATTATTGGTAATCATATTTTAGTTCTATTTGCACTGTTCTTGTGATAATTCACGTACTCCTCTAGTATTTGACTATACTTTCTGGTATCAGATTCCAAAATGTACTAATATCTTATGATTACACTATCATATTTACTTTGAAAAATCAATATATGCACCCTGGGGTGCATGAGCCGAGTTGCATGGGGTCTTCCTAACCTGCTATCCAACAATACATGTATAACCAAGTTTCATTTGATTCAGTTTTAAACTTTTCGAGTTACTGTCCAGAAACCATATTTGTCTGATGTTTTCAATCTATTTTTGGTCACTGTGACCTTGACCTTTGACCTATTTTCTCCAAAATCAATAGGGGTCTTCCTTACTTGGTACATAACAAAAACTTTAAGTATCATTTGATTCGGATTTAAACTTTCTGAGTTATCATCCGGAAACCAAATTTTTCTGAAATTTTCATTCTACATGTATTTTCGGTCAGTGACCTTGACCTTTGACCATTTTTCTCCAAAATTAATAGGGGTCTTCCTTACCTGGTATCCAACAATATATCAAAGTTTCATTTGATTAGATTGTAAACTTTTCGAGTTATCATCCGGAAACCAATTGTTGACGCCCAACCACCCGCCCGCATCACCAAACCAATAGCCGAGTTCAACTTCGTTGCAACTCGGTTAAAAATGTGCTAATTTTTTTATTGTGTTAATATAAGAACATTTATAGTATACATGTACCGTAGTTTCAAAAGTGTGAAAAAGAGACTTATTTTTGCTTGCTTGCTTGAGAGGTTCATGAAATGTATATACATTAATTTGTCCTAATAAGAAATCCTTCACAATACAAGCCTCAACAAAGTGGAGAATTTCCTCACAAGTGTTATGTGTCCTTGTACACAAACAGGCACATACAATGAGGGTTTCAAACAGATAACTGACAATTCAACATACAATTCTTGTGCTACCATACATACTGCATTACTTATACTTGCCAATATCATGAATCCCTACAATTCATTCACGGATTAGACTCTTTTTAGTACTATAGGTAACAAAGTTCCCAACAAAACTATTATTAATTGGACACCAGGACCATACTTTTTGACAAAATTTTGACCAAAGTGTCATGATGTGCATATATGGCTCAGAGGATCAGCAGAACATGCCTCAAAACTTTAGAAATCTCATAAATATCAGCGTTTCTTTTTTCTACAGCTGCAAGATTTCAGCTCTCTGACTGTAGCCTCTATAGGCAACCCCAACTTTTCCCACAATGAGGTACTGTCCTGCAGCTTAATTTCCAATATCTCCAGAGTTGAACTTACCTGAGCAGGATTCCCATCCCCGACCCACACCTGAGTGTGTGCTCTGTTGCAGCTCCAACTTTGGTGTCCTTGATCTCAGTTTGACAGCAATAGCTTTGAGAGCAAACAACAACCCCACACACCAAGCACATGGTGGGCAGCTGGCTGTCATTGCCATTAGAGCTTGGACATCTACAAAGTATGAGAAAACAATTTCTATTAATAATAAAGTAAAAACAAACTTCAATGTTCTTGCTTCTGCTCTCTAAATTTGTAATACCCTGTGAGTTAAAGATGGGGTAGGTCTTTGCTGTTGTTTGGTTTTAATGTTCAATCGCTAATTATGATGTAAATTATGAAATGAATACACGTATCAACACTTCGCGAAAGTTACGTCCCTTGTCCACCATCTCCCGGATAAAAATCGTATTTCCCTACGTTGGCCTTTGTAATTTTCCTATCTGTAGCTTTGACATCTGTTATTTTTCCATCAATTGCAGTAAACTACAATATGCCCCAGATTGGGGCAAACCATTAACTTGTATGAAAACTTGGTAATTGGCTAAAATTCAAAGTAATAACATCTTACATTTGGTAAGGTAAAGAAGGAAAACTTGGTTTTTCACCGATTGACCTTTGGCTGACCCCGCAAAGGGACGTAACTCGCGACGAAGTGTTGATACGTGTATTGCTTCCCAATACAAGTGACTCATGTTAACTTAAGGTCCATGGAAGCATAGAAAAACAGAGATCAAGCGTTCAAGTTTTTAAGAGTTGGCTAAATCCAGAAATGTTCAATCCGACCGATATATTTCAAATATTATACAAATAGGTTGCTCGGTGTTGCTACTCAGTTCTTGAAGACTTTAATGAGCAATGTTTGCCATACTGACATTTTGAAAAAATCAGGCTTGATTAATATTCTATATGATACTTAAAATCGACAATCTCTTAATTATCTTCTCAAACTTACTTTCAGGTCTCAAAATTAACATCCATGTTTCATACCTTAGTCAGTGCTAAAATTAAATCATCTAAATTAATTGCCTAATCAACACCTACAGTGACCAGGAAGCCTATAACTGGTGGGGCATATTACTTTTCCACAAATTTTGAAAAATATTTTTACTTTTCTGCAAAGTGTTGTTACGTTTCCGCAAATAAATATACAGCTATCATTGTACCTCAGCATTACATTTCTACCTGTGGCAATAAGTTCAACTCATGTGATTATAAGACCTGATGTGTTTGCAGAATCTAAGACTAGGTTTCCACCACAAAGGGCAGCAACTCCAAATATTGGGGAAAGCACACTACAAATAGGCCAAAGTCTTCCCATGCCTATTTCAGTTCTCAATTCTATTCCCCACACCCAAATATATTGGTACTCGCAGACATGTTGCAAAAACTTTAAAAACCTTGCATCAAAAACATGTTTCTGAGAGCACCAGCAACAGTGCATAAAAGTGACAAAGAAAAACTTGACTTCTTGTGTATAGAATATGCGAAATATCTGAAACACAAAGTTTCTTAAGGGCTGTTGAGTATAAATTTGGTGTCTGAACAAGCAAATAGCATGTTATGCATTCACAGTTTAGAATATTCAATGTAATGCTACTGTTTACAATTAAACAATAAAATGTTTTCTTTGTTGTTTCATTGGGTGATGAAGGTAGCTGGCATTGCCGAAAGCAGGTTATGCAATTTTTTCCTGCAATGATTGCTACCTTCATCACCCAATGAAACTATCAAGAAAGACATTTTATTATTTATAATTTTATGTATAATTTAAAAATATAAACCAGAATTAAGATCTAAAATATATGGTTGACCCATTTGTTACATAAAATGGAACAGCCAACACACCCTTTGACCTTGATGACACTCCATATTTGGTAATGATTTTGCTGACAGGTGGTACTAGAAAACTCGGATCGAACTAGTTTGCAACAAACATGTATTTATTGCATGATGAAAGCAATGTCAATTTCAAAAGAAATATAGGAGAAAAGATTCAGTGAATGTAAATATTTAAGAATGAATGCTAGTATTTTATGCAGTGCTGTATGTTCAAGTTGTATTGTCAGAATATTAAAATAATTATGCCATAGAAATGTTATACTTTTACATGTAATCCAGGTAAGAATGCTTTGTATTTACCTGTAATCCAGGTAAGATATTTGTGGAATTGTAATGCCATACATTTTGAAGATTAGTGAAAAACAATTTGCGGAATCGTAACTTTTTTTTTGCAGAAACATAATATTGATTTGTGGAAACATGGTGCACCCAACTGGTGAAGTTCCACATGTATATATAAACACATTGCCTGTGAAGCCATTCAAATTTTCTATGTAAGGTTCAAGAACTTGATTGACAGCTTGTAATTACAACAGTCTGATTGAAATCAAACTTTCACTTACTCATGTAATCTGATTGTCATCCCATGGTTTGATTATACGATTTTAATCAGATTGGTAATTACAACAGATACTTTGAGTTTAAAGAGTGAAATATCATGATATAGGAACAGGACCATGATTTTTACTTTGAGAGATTCAAAAACTTGAAGAAAAGAAAAGTTCAAGAGTAAATATACTTTGATATACAGAGAAACAATATCTGGACCCCACTTCTTGACATTGAAGTTCAAGTCCTTAAGAGTCACCTGTATTTGTGAAACTCCTTAGATTTTTTATGTATACAGCACCATTCATTATATAAACTCGGTGCATTGTGAATGAAAACAGTTATTGGTTTTCTACTTAAACCCATTTTCTGGTATATCAAAAGATCAACTTGCATGTAGAAAGAGATGCTTACGTGAACGAAGAGATTTGATTGATCAATTGACTGTAGTCGTCTGGCAGGTGAATAAGGTGATTCACGGAGAGAGGGTAGGACACCAGAGACTGGGAAGTAGCGGAGGATAGCCTCGCTCTTAAGATGTCACTACTGCACCATCTACAACACAGAAAAACCGTCATATATCTGTATCATCTACAACACAGAAAAACCATCATATATCTGTACCATCTACAACACAGAAAAACCGTCATATATCTGTACCACTTACAATATCCTATTACTGTAAATACAATAATTCAAATGCATTTGTCTACAAAAACATACTAGATTCCAAGTCTATTTAAAATGATGCTATTATATTTACTTTGGAAAGCACACCAAATTTTAATAGCACCAATATACATGCAAGTACCAAGTACATTTATAGATTTACAAGAAAAATTTAATTTCAGCTGGTATATATTGCAGCCAAGTTTATTTTCTCCTAAAATTTAATTTACTTCAATATGAAACCTTTATCGAAATGATGTTCATCAAAATTTGTGAATCTAAATTATTGCAGAAATCCTGCCTTGCTACACATGCCGATTGATTAATCCCTAGTGAAGTTCTCTTACTGTATAGAGATCTTGCTTTACTATACCTATTGATTGATTAAATCCTCACGCAGCTCTCTAACTTTAGTGATCTTGTTTTACTTCATGAAAGGTGAAGATAACGAACAGTAATAAATCTCTATTGATTAATTAAGGTCGATCGATCCTCGTGTGATGTCATAGGATTTGGCAAAAAATATCTATTAAATTAAACTTTACACATCATAGAAATATATCTTTTAGAGGAATTTTATTCACTGGATAAAATAGAAAATCTGGTAAACTAACGACAGTGAAAAATTTTCTATTTTCCATAGCTAATCAATTATTTATAATGAAAAAAATGTTGTCAAGGACAATAACTCCTATGCTGCTTTTTCTCTACTGTATGTCTATTATACAATGGTTTCCCTAATATCCACAATTAATTTATAAATATCTATATATTAGCAGTTTTTCTAAACTGTTGACATTAAAAATTTGTCATATCAACAAGTTTTTATCTATTTTTTATTATTCTGTTTTATGAAAATGTGATTTTCTGATGTTGACCTACACTTCTCTTTTCGTATGCATGTCTGACATGGCAACATATACATCTTCTATGGCTATTAATTAAATTAAGCTATATTGAGTGGAAATTAAAAGTTTTCCATTTTCAACCATAAATATTGATAAGTCACAATGACATGAACATGAAGGTGGAGCTACCTTAAGCAGTTTGTTTACTGTCGAGATCTTGCTCTACTACATCCACTGTTTAGCAGCTCTTTTACTGTAGAGATCCTGCCACATTACACCAACTAATTAGAGATCTTGCCGTACAGTTATACTCTGACTGTAGCTACCCTGGTTTACAATACCTACCGATTGATTAATCCCTCAAGTAGTTCTCCTTGGCTGAGGAATAATTCAGAGAAATTTGTTGGCAGGGATAGGTAAGAACAGAATGCATCAGTCTCCTCAGTCCACTCTTCAAACAAAAAAAACATGAAAAGTTATTGTACAGCAAAACACCAACACCCACCCACATACTTATAATTATAAAATTAACTAAACTGCTCTATGTCTTCAAGATGTTCAAATATTCAAACAATGATTTAACACATGATCTATTTATCAAAAGGTTCTGTACATTTTTAACAATCCTCCTAAAGGGCAGCTAAAGTGAGATTTGCCTTGAAGTCTGGCTGGGATAGCCTAGGGACCCGGTCAGATTATGGTACAGTACAGGGGCACAACTAAAGTGAGACTTGCCTTGAAGCCTGGCTGGGATAGCCTAGGGACCCGGTCAGATTATGGTACAGTACAGGGGCACAACTAAAGTGAGACTTGCCTTGAAGTCTGGCTGGGATAGGGACCCCAGTCAGATTATGGTACAGTACAGTTGCACATCTAAGGAATGGCAGAACTGCATCCTTTATGTGTTTGGAAAATTGCCATGGTAATGGATCAGAATTACTGGGTGGGAGGCACCTACAAAATAATTTGTGATTGTGATAAGTAAACATATCATGCACATATATTATACACCTATTTACTGGCTGTGAGGACAATAGCAAGTTTATTGTCCCCCAAGACATCAACAATTTCCCGAGGCGCAGCCGAGGGAAACAGTTGCTGTTGAGAGGGGCAATAAACTTGCTATTGTCCTCACAGCCAGTAAATAGGTGTTTTATTATACTGAAGTAGATTTTACTTGTGTCAGACATACCAAAGTAACATTTGGCATTAGATGGAATCGACCAAGGTGATCTGTGTGGTAAACTAATTAGAGTTATCAGACTTTGAAGTCACAGAAAAGAAAACGCAGGAAATATAGCATCCAGTAAATAGTTTCGAGACTACTGTAAACGTATTATATTTGGCGTGTACGATATTTGGCGGAAATCATTTTTTCAACAAGTTAGCGTAGATTTGATTTAGCATATTCCTGAATTACTTTAAACATCTAGATTTACAGATGGCATTTAGCGATGTACTTGATTTAGCGGAAGCTGCGTTCCGCCAAAGGCGCTAAATAGAATACACAGCCAAATGTAATACATTTACAGTATTTCCCCAGGGTGAGATAGTTCAGAAACTATTTCACGACTAGCGTTATCCAGAAGAAATAGCAAATTTATTCATCTAACATTTATATAGCAAAAACAATAATAAAGTCATTCATACCATTTCACATTAGTGATATTCTGAATATTAATTCCAATGAAATTGAGTAAAATACAACATTCACAGTATACAAAATTTTTTGAAATTGTATGATCATGATGTAATTTTCAGAGTACATCACAATGTTAAGAAGAGGCCTATGGGCCATATCGCTCACCTGAGTCACCTTGGCCCCATATCTAAAGATTTTCCCTATATATTTGCATTCAAAACTTTGGTCACTATTGTGCCCCAACCTACCCCCGGGGGCCATGAATTTAATAAACTTGAATCTGCACTATGTCAGGAAGCTTTCATGTAAATGTAAACTTCTTTGACCCAATGGTTCTTGAGAAGAAAATTTTCAAAGATTTTCTATATATATTAGTATGTAAAACTTTGATCCCCTATTGTGGCCGCATCCTACCCCTGGGGGGTCATAATTATAACAAACTTGAATCTGCACTATTTCAGGAAGCTTTCATGTAAATGTAAACTTTACTGGCCCAGTGATTCTTCTTCAGAAGATTTTTAATGATTTTCCCTATATATTTGTGTGGCCCCATCCTACATCCAGAGGCCATGATTTTAACAAACTTGAATCTGCACACTATGTCGGGAAGCTTTCATGTAAATTTGTACTTTCCTACTGTAGTGGTTCTTGAGAAGAAGATTTTGAAAGATTTTCTACCTATATATTTGTATGTAAATTTTTCATCCCCTATTGTGGCCCCATTCTACCCCCCCCCACCCCCCTGGGGAGGGGGGGGATGCTTTAAACAAATTTGACTCTTTTGAACAAACTTTAAAGCCCTTCACCCAAGGATGCTTTGTGCCAAGTTTGGTTGAAATTGGCCCAGTGGTTCTGGAGAAGAAGATGAAAATGTGAAAAGTTTAGGCTGATGCCAACACCAACGCTGCCAATGGACAAATTTTGATCAGAAAAGCTCACTTGAGCCTTTGGCACAGGTGAGCTAAAAAGTGCATCACTACAGCCATTTTGTCAAAATTTTCATTTACAAACAAAGTCAAAACTGGAGACCAACACCTTGAAGTTAAAATTGTGGAAGATTCTTACAAGTGGATACCACGTGGTATTCAGCAGGGTCTGTATCCAAAGTATAAACTTAAAGAATTAAAACAGATCACCAACACAGTGAGAATGCAAGATGAAATTTATTGGTTGACCGGTTTTGACCAGGGGGCGGTCGTCATCAGAACAAAATTATAAGAATTGTCTCTACTGAGGTAAAAATTGTGGATCACATTACCATTAACAACAAAAATGTGGAATGTTTACTTAGCAATGTAAAAACGTGTATATACAAATATGCTATAAAGATACTTTATAAGTATTTATGAAAGTTATATGTAATGGACACTGATATTTAATTTATTGATAAAAAAAGAGTCCATAAATTCCATAAACTGTTATTGTTCTGTTTTGTCGTTTGCATTGATTTGCAGCTCTGATATCGGCGAAATGAAAGCAGACCAAATTTAAATAAAACATC
>NC_079168.1:45232932-45252932 GCF_947568905.1 Ostrea edulis | reverse complement strand
ATTTTCTTTGAGTCCAACATAAAAGTGCAAATCTAATTTGGATATGTGATCCACTATTTTTTTATCTTGTGAAAATGGGAAATGTAAACTAATAGGTCCTTACCCTAGTCGGTCAAATTAAAAAAAATGTATTTATGTTTAGCTTTACTTCCAAGTCAGAGTCTGATTCATTCAATCCAAGCTGCTCAAACAAAGATGTCATTCCATATTGGGCTTGATGTTTTGTGATATCTGCATTTTGTCCAATGTACAAAGGGTATAACATTTATGAAGAATGAAAATGTCGACAATTATGAAAATAGAACATGTGCTTATCTTTATATTATATCATTAACAAAGCAAGAGCTCCACAAGGCAAGGCATATCCCCTCGTAGTGAGTGTCTACAAGCTTTTTCTATGACGTCCCATGGTGACCTTGGCCTTTGGATCCCAAACTCAATAAGGTTTTTCTAATACAAAGGATATGGGGTTTCCTAGTCATTCTTGTAAATCTTCATCTGATGCACTTTTAAATCTATTTTTGTCTGAATTAAGTTGGAGTGGTGCAAAATTTTCTTTTTCTTCTTCTAATCTTTAATAAAAGAATGAGTCATTTCAATTTGTGCTGTCCTATTGAAACTGATGCTGATACTTCTAACTGAAAGTTTTTCACATTGATTGATTGCATAACATCCCTCTCGAGAATTTTTCACTCATATGGAGATGTCACCATTACTGGTGAAGGGCTGCAAAATTTAGGCCTATGCCTTGCACTTGCACCCTTTGAGCAGGGAGGGACTTTTATTGTGCCACATCTTCTGTGACATGGGGCCCCGGTTTTTGTGAGCTAGTTTTTCTGGTCCTGTGGTTCTTCAAAAGAAAATTCTTTTAAATACCCTTATCTGCTAATACTATTCCTTAATTTTTCTTTCCTTTGAACAAACTTTAATCCCATTCATTAGTTGATGCTTTGTGTCAATATTGTTTGAAAAGTTAAGAGACAAAAGATGGACAGATAATTGACAAACTTCAATCAGAAAAGCACACTTGATCGTTCAGCTCAGGTAAGCTATATCGCAGTAATTGATGCAAGTAACTAATCTTACCGAGGTTGACAATTGTATATGCACATGTATTCCATGCCATGATAGGGACCCTGTGGTTTAAATCATCTGGATCTACACTCAATCCAAACTGAAAACACAAAAATCCATACTGATCAGCCTTGTCCACTCATCTACTGAATGTTTAAATACAGTACATTTTTTAAAACATAATTTTGGATCACCAAAAAAAGAAAATGAATTTTATGCATTAATGGGGTCTGTGTGCGTGTTATTATTTTTATTTCTGTCGATTGCTATATTTTTTTTTTTTTTAATTTTGCTTTAATAACATACATATTATACTAATCTTCATATTCAGATGAAGAAAGATTATTGATCAAAGTATTATACAGTATGTCTGTACGTACAGAGTAGACATCTTTAGCAAATTTCTTCATCATCTCCATCAAACTTTCACTGAAGCGACCTCTGTAAAGCACAAAAAATAGTTGTCAGTCCTACGAAATAAATACTAATAATAGGATTGAAAGACACAAAATCTATATCTAATAGTAAACTTTTGAAAAATATATATACCATACATGAATAATAGGCTGAAAAATTTGGTATTATTCAATATCACTTCAAGGCATAAAGAAATAATACATGTACATAATATTTTTGAAAACAGGTTTAATCACCTAAAACTAGTAAACTTACCCTGAAGCATAGCTGACATATTGCCATAGTAACTGAAAATTGCTGGCCACACTGTCTGCCATCATTTTGGTAATACTGCTCAGTGAACAAAGCAAGAAAGGAAAGGGGTCATCTGAAAGTGCGAGCATTTTTCATAAATGATTTACAATGTGTCAAACACGTATTTACATTTCATAATGAAAGAAATTGTGAGCAAGCTCGCATATCCCATGACTCCACAATGAGTTACAATGCTACGAATTATGAATGGCAATGCTACGCACAAAATACAAATTCTTGTGTCTCTGTGCTATTCTGTACTATTTTCAAATATGTAACTAGAGTCATTTAGAAATGTAAATTGTGTAAAATATTAAAACAGAAATATTTTAATTACATACGACTTGAAAACTGGTTCCACACAAGTTGCACCAAATAGTATATTTTGGCTTAACTTCTATGTTCAAAAGGGGTTAACTTCCAGAAAAAGATCAAATAAGAATTTCCTGTGAATAGAGGTGTTTCCTCTACAAAACAGGTCCATATCAGATACACATTTACATGAAATTCTGTTCAGGGGTTTCAGAGAAGTACTGCTGACAAACTGTTTCAGTGGTATATTTAATTTTTGTAAAACTCTAAAGATCAAAAAGGGAATAACTCCCAGAAAAAAATTGAATCAGAATTCCCTGCGAATATGCACATCTACACAGAAAGTCATTTATTAAGAAGTTTCATGAAATTCTGTTGAGCAGTTTCAGGGGAGTTTTGCTGACAAGAACAGGACTGATAAACGGGTCAAAAACATTATACCCTTTGCAACTCTTTGTGTGGGGTAAAAATCTGAAACAGAAATTCCTGAACATTGGTTAACTAGTCCTAATCAATCATCTTTAGATCCAGAAATTTTTCTGAGAAGGAGTGTACCCCTGTCAATTTTACCCCCAGATCCGAATTGTAACTGGATATCCACCCCTATATCCGTGATTGTCACACTCACTGTACATTTCATGGACACTGCACTGCATTCCTACCAGGACTTGCAGTGTATTGTTGGAATATTCTCTTGATGTTATTAGATACTACAGAATTAATGGAAATCACCTTCTGAATTTCTTTGCACTGGAGATCTATCAAACAGAAAATGCATGCGAACCTTTACTGGCACTTGTGTCCTGTTTCATGGAGTTCTCCACCGTTTTCTGTAATCCATCTAACCAGTCTCCAAAACTCAAATCTACATCACTAATATCACTAGAAGAAAGGATTAAGATTTCATTAAAAGTCATTTATAAACAATATTCAACAATCAAATTATGCTAAATTTTGATAAGGCTAACAAATGTTACGTACGTGTAATTGAATTTACCAATATTGTATAACTATGAGTCACTAACCTTTCAGAAACGAGGGTGTGTAAAGCAGGTACTAGGGGTATCACAGTATTGCTTAGGCTTTCACAGAGAGGACAGAGATATTCTAACTGGACAATGTTATAACTCAGGGAGTGAGGAATTCGTGACAGGCGGCGTCTCTCCTTGACTAGAATCGCTTGAAAAAAACTGTAAAGGAGCAAAAAAACTGAGTACAAGTAGGAATATATTCCATTTTTCAGTTGAAACAAACATGACGGAGACTATTTGATTAAACATATCAATATAATTATCTTATTTACTTCTTATATATTAAGTCATATAAAAGTTCACAGACGGTGTAAACTATTACATGTACATGTATTTTTACATTGTTAAGCCAATCTGCAATATGCACAAACCGTCCCCATTTTTACATTGTTTGTAGCTTGTCAGCCACATATTTTACTTCAATGGGCAAATTTTATGTAGGACAGCTGAAACTTGTGTTAGTGATCTCTTTACATGTATTTCTCCAAGTTTAAAAGCAAAGAAATTATAAATGGTTTAGATAAAATACAGTAAAACCTAGTTATCTTGAACTCCATCGGATCAAGAAAAACTTCGAGATATACAAGGGTTCGAGCTATTGAGGTTACTTAAAATACATAAAGAAAATGTAGTTGGGACTTCCAACTCACTTCAACACATCCATAGTATTCGAGATATAGATGTTTGAGATACTGAAGTTCAACTGTACATGCAAATTTATGCCTAAATGACTGTGTGCGTAACAGTGCACTTTCTGTAAAAATTAATTCTTAAATATGGTTATGTAAATTTTTTTTTAAAAATGCTAACAAGTTTTGATACACCCTAGAGTTTAAAATCATCATTGAAATACTGCTGATCAAGAAGTACTATTCCTTTGTATTGCCTAGAGATAAGTTTTTACACCTTTTAAAGCCTCGAGACAGAGTCAAGGGGAGATAAAGGAAAACTGTAATATTTTTTGGATGTTTGATTCCAGGGGAGTCTCCATGTGGGTTCTGGATATACAAATCAATTGTATGCTGGTTTAGACAAGTGGAATTACACAGCAGTATACAAACCTTTAGTGACAAATTCAGTAGCCAATCTAACCTAAATTTTCATTTCACATGTCAGAAATCTGACTTATCAACTTGGAGTACACCTACCTCTGCCAGCAGTCTGCATGCATGGTGTGGCCACAGGAGTTTGCAAAACTTCCAACATGGAGATCTGAACTCGTGAAGAGGGGATCTGACTTCTCTCCATCAGGAGGGTCTTTGTTTTTACATTGCGACATTACAGTTGATCTAAAACAGACAAAAATTTAATATACATAACTTTTAATTATTCTTTACCATCCACAATTTAACAACAATGTGACCTTGTTCAATTTTACCTCTGAACAAAACCTGCCAGCACCATGGCCCTGGAGTTGTGCGAGACTTCCTGCTCTTCTTGACACAGAATGCAGGTCGCCTTGGTAATGCCAATATTACAGGGAAGACTTTTAAATTTACCCACAGCCACTGGGGATTCATGATGAGCACTTTCACTAAAAGAAAAGGAATAATTGTTATGCCTATTGAATCATTATGAAAATTTTATTTTTCCTTATTTCAAACTTTTAAGTTAATGTACAGTCAAGGCAGCCATAGCGACACTATGAATTTAACAACTCTATGTTGTAACCATATTTGATTCCACCCAACATACCTGTTTTACGAGATGATACAAGTTACCATGATTTTCTATTTCCAAAGTTTATATTCGGATTATTCATGACGACAATTACATTGTCCCTGCAAAGTTTTACTTAGTATTTTGGTACAATAAACATGTTTTGATTACTTTAATCAAACTGTCTGTGTGTGTAATTTAAAGTTCAAGTCTCAAGATTAAATTACTTCGAACAAGGCATGATAATATCGATATTTAGAATTTATTCAAATCTAGAAATTATCATAAGGCCATCGTTAAAAATATTTTTGTTTGATGTACTCCGACCCACATCTTTCAAGGTGGGTAGGTAGAATTTATTATAGGATTAAACATTCTTTTTGAAGAATTTATCGATGTGTAAACTCCGGACATTTTACTCACAAACTGAATAAAAGTGCAAAGCACTTTTATGTTAAGTTTGTGAGTAAAATGTCTGGAGTTTACACATCGATAAATTCTTCAAAAAGAATGTTTGATTCTTATAATTCCAATTCATTCATTTTATTAACCATTGCAAAAATTTGAATAGTTTCCCCGCACTATGTTATTTGTTTTCAGGCGTGTATGAATACATCGCGTTTTCGGATTTATTGATGCATAAACTCTTGTTCAGCTTTATTTTTGTCCAATCAAAACAACTGTAATAAATAACATTGGAATTATTGAATGATGTAATGAAAATTAGATTTACAAATTTTCTGATGTTTTCATTAAACACATAATAGCCTGACAGATTTCAAGTTCATTAATAGCATTCATTTTGTACAATTGTATACACATATAATACATGTAAATATTGTGATGTCTCCTGAAATTTTCTCAACTCAGTTTTTATTCGTCAGAAATTTCAAAAAGCTGAAAAAAAATGGTCAGGTTGGGGCAAATTTGACTGGTTGGTTGGAGTACATCTTATCTTAAGCCTAAATCATAAGGTTATGTCTTTAATGTAAAAGAGAGCAAAAGTCATTGATATAGAGTGTATAAATGAATTATCCAAAACCCATGATGTCAACTGACAAAACAAAAAACCCAAACTGTACAACATTCAATTTGTTTACTTACATGTAGTAAATAAAGTCACTCTATGGAATGAACTTTTGATGTCGTATTTGTAACACTACTATTAATTTGATGATGGCTTACCATTAAAGCAAATGCAGCAACATATACATGCAAAGATCCAGAAATTTTCCTACCTAACGGGAGTGGTTTCTACCTCAAGCAAATTTTTCACACACCCCTCCCCCCTTATATTTGTGCCTGGTAATTTCTACCTATGAAATTTTAATAGATGTTAATTGAAATTAAAGGAAAAAATCTGTAATGTAGAATGCACAAAGATTTGGACTTCACAAAATCAAATAGAATGATCAATAAGATTATGGGAGTTTTTCCTAGACATTAAATATCCATTGGATGCATATAAAAAGTCAAATTTTCTCTGTCCATCATGTGCTATTAAACATCCCCATTCTTTGATATTATATGAAGGACCATATATAAAACCAAACCTGGGAAACTTCAACATTTCAATGTATGACAGAGCTGGAATCACATATATATCAGTAACAAACCACATAGCTTTAGGAGAATTCCTGTCATATGTATGTATATGACCTTTGTATGACAGACTGGGTTGTATGTCACTTTGGGTATCCATTATTCATGAGAAACTATTTCTTCCAATTTGTATTAGGTTTGATTCATCACAACAAGTGGTTGTTATAAAATATATATAAAAATACCTCTATAAAAAAAAAATTGTGTTTCATTTCAATTCACCGAATAATCAAATACAATTATGGACTGCACTAACTGAATGACATCAATGATAGTCAACTTTTACAAAACAACTGCAACTCCTTTTCCCATGAATGATGGTGATATTTTCTGATCAGACATAAAAATTGGTAAAAAAAAAATGCAAAGAGACTTTCAAAAGACCAAAAAATCATGAAAAACAATGAAAGGCACCTGATGTCCATTTCTGAAGTGCCATGCATGAGAGAGGTATCAGCATCAGTCGATTCAAACAGCTCAGCGTTGTCCCGGATGAAGTTCTGCTGCATTTGTGAGATTTTGGCAATGATTTTCTCTTTCCTCTTGGCGGCCAGTCTGGCTTTCCTTTTCTTTGCTGCCTCATTCTCCTCCTTATTGAAAGTGGTTGGCTGTTCTGTGGGGCCTCGGGCCTCAGCTAAACTCGTCATCTGCCTCACTTCCATAAACATCTGTTGGAAAAACAGTTCATACACACCATTAATAAATGTATGCAAGAGTGGTTCTTTCCTAACGTTTCCTCCTTTTCAAAATGTCTTGCTGTTCTTGAATTACACCTTCTGCTTGTATACATGTAAGTTGAAATGATACTGGGAGAGTACAGATACAGGCATATACAATTACCTTGGTAAAAAAAACACTTTTGTTTGAAAATCTAATTGATACCTGAAGGATCCAGGACAATAGATCTTTCGTGGAATCATGGGAAATATTCTTCGGATCAGCTACCAGAGACTCCAGTAACTTCATCAAATTTGGCTGACCTAAAATATGATCCAAAGATTGAATGCTAGCCTTCCATGCATATCTACAATATGATGTAAAGGTTCAATACCAATAGCTTTCTAGTCATTCATTTTTGAGATTCCTTTCAGTTATAATTACCAGTTTGCAAAACACTGTAGGACTGTGTAACTATTGGTGTCACATATGTCCAGTACCTTTAAGAGCCTTGCCAATGAAATCAAAGGCAATGTTTCCATCCTGAATACTTCTCTTCTGTTCATGCAGTGCCAAACCAATCAAATGCAGAACCTAAAGGACATGTATATTGACTAATTACAACATAAAAATGCCTCTAACCCTGACACTTCAGTCATATTCTGTATCCTGTACTAAATAATCTAATCTCAATTTCTCATAAACTATGAAACTAGATTTCCAAAAATCATGTCACCTGCAATGGCATCATTAATCATAGTATATATGAAAAAAGCCTTGCACAAAGATATCACATGCTAAAGATCAAAAGTCCTCTTACAAAGTTCTTGAGTGTGACAGATGGACAAACAGACAGACAACAGAGACAGTAATCCCTAAGTCTCACTGTGCCTTGCAAAGATGTAATTTTTTCAAACAAAGTTGAAATAAAATTTGAAACAAATATTTTTCTTCCTTTCCCCCCTTACCCTATCCAGCTGTGTCTCTGACCAGGATCTAGATCGCATTGCAACACTTCTCTGAAGAATGAGGCTGAGAATGTGGATCATGACATCACACTGGAGGAGGTTCACTATCTGGACAAACTGGGGGGCAAATCGAGGAGGAACTGGAGGAGGTAAGGCTGCAAAAAAGTCACAAATAGAAAAAAAAAGATTATTGTTAAAATGTTCAAAAAAGACATGATGGAATTGTAAAGAAAATTTCCGATGATTAATGCAAAAAATTACAGCGATCGGATAAATATCATAACTTATCATCTTACTTTGAATGAAAATAAAACAAGAAATGTTTGTAAAACATGTATGCCGCCTATGGTGCAAAATCTAAAAGGGTTATATACATGCATCATTTAAATGATTGATTGATTGAATATTGTTTAATTTCCCTCTCGAGAATATTTCACTCATATGGAGACGTCACCACTGCAGGCTGCAAAATTTAGGCCTATGCTCGGTGCTTATGGCCATTGAGCAGGAAGGGATCTTTATCATGCTAAACCTGCTATGACACGGGACCTCGGTTTCTCAAATTTGCGGTCTCATCCAAAGGACCGCTCCATTTAGTTGCCTCTTACGACAAGCAAGGGGGTACTGAGGATCTATTCTAACCTGGATCCCCACGGAAATCATTTAAATGATAGTAGTGCCAAACCATTTCAAAGTATTAAGCAGACAATATCTTCCTATGTCCAGAGTGGATTGACCATGTGACCTAAAAATCAAAAGGGGTCATCTTCTCCTAAAGATGTACCAGTGTATCAAGTTTGATGTCTGTCAAGCAAAGGGTTAAAATATTGAGCAGACAGTGTATTCCAATGTCCAGAGTAGATTGACCCTTGACTTTTGGCCTTAAAATCAAGAGGGGTTCCCTTCTACTCGTAACCAACCCACATATGAAATAGCATTACGATGAAGTGAATGGTTTTCAAGATATTGAGTGGACAACATCTGGTCTACCGACCGACCGGTGCAAAGCAAAATGCCTCTCTTCTTTGAGGGTGTGTGTGTGTGTGTGTGTGTGTGTGTGTGTGTGCGGCATAAAAATTAGAGCCCCAAAGGCCTAAATGGTCACCTGAGTAACATGCAACAAGTCTTCAAGGCAATGGACTACTCAATCAATTGTTTTCGAAAATTTTTTTTAAAAAAATTGCCGTTACCTTTCCAGATTAAGTTTTTACAATGTCCAAGAGTAAAAGAGTATTTAAAAAAATCCATGTACTTTATTTTCACTACAGGTGACCCTCGATAACTAGTAGTTCAAGGGACCTTGATAAAAGTTTGAGAGATTTAAGAGTTCTCGAGATTAAAGCCAAATCCAAAAATTAAAGGTCCAACCATTATGGTTAAGATTTTAAGGTACCATAACTAGATTGCAAATTTACAGCAGATGTTTCAGTCACCTTCCATAAAGCACAAATTTAATGGTCTCTATACACAAAGCACAAACATTAAAGTTTCGTTATCTATTTTCTAAAAAGTAAATTGTGATTTTGGAATGAAATCCGCAAAATTGATTATCTATGAGAATTCATTAGCATGTTTCTAAATCATTTTCTCAAACTTGCTGTCTCATTGTCCAGTCAAAGCTAATTGTAAATTTAGTTCATAGTCGGATTATACATAACAAAAACAAAACATGGTGCAGTGTTAAAACTGACCAATTAAACAATTGACTATCCACCCCAAAATAAAGTGCAGGGGATGTGTCACCTATATAAGCACCTAATTAACATAACCAATGGTCCTCTTAAACCTGATCCAAGTTACAAGTGCCTGATGTCATGGACTCACTCAACCTATTGATGATGGGCCTATGACAGATGTAAAAATTGGTGAGGACACACTTGAAGTTGTAGCAGACTTCTGTTACCTTGGGGACACTTTGTCATCTGGCAGGGCATGTGAACTTACAACACGATGCAAGTCTTTTTGGAAGAAATCCAGAGAGCTTCTTCCAATCCTGACAAACAAACATCTGGTAATCACAACCAGAGGCCATCTAATTCAACTTACATTAGACCTGTGTTGCTATATGGTTCCAAAACATGGGCATTAACAGCCTCCACTCTAAGGAAACTGATACACAACAACAAAGCCATGATAAGATGGATCTGCCTTGTCAATCCTGAAGTCGCCTTTGAGTCTCTTATTACTCAGCTTAACATCAGAAACATAGTTGATGTAAACCAGACATGCAGGCTGAGATGGTTAGGCCATGTAGAGCACAGTACAGGTAAGTTATCACAGGTTAGATATTACAGGTTTGTACATTGAATATCACTGGATTCGAGCTCCAGTCAGACAAAAGCTGACATGGGATGAGTTTGTAAAACACGACCTGGAGTCTACAGGATTGGATAGGATCAATCCACTGGATCGCCAGGTATGGAAAAACAAAATCGACCTCGACAGGACAGCCAGGCCTCATCCTTGCAAAAGGATTAATTTGGCCTAGATAATCAGAATGGATGATGATGATTAGGCTAGCCCCAGGCATTCACTGTAATCAAGCTAAGGTCCAACCGGAAATAATCATATGCTTGATCGACGGTGTTATATGCTACCACCACTTCGAGAGATTGAGAGTGAAAAACAATGAAATACATTTTACGGGATCCAAATTTCACTTTGAGAGATCGAGAAATTGAAAATTTGAGAGTAAATTTGCTTATACAGAGAAAAAAAATCAGAATAGTGGTTTTACTTCTAGAAATAAAGACCTTCCAGAGATGGAAGTTCAAGCCATCTCGAGTCACCTGTATATGATTGCCACTCCAGGAAGCCACAATAAGTAGTACTGGGGCGATGAATTCAACTGATAATGCATGACAGAAGATGATGAATGACTACCAATAACAAGAATTATAAACATAACTTACTGTGGCTTTCAGATTTTTCCTCTTTCTTCCTTTTGATTTGTGACTCCTCTGCCTAAAAGAAAATGAAAGTATATAGAAAATTGTAAAACAGATGTGCTTGAGAAACAATCTTTATGCACCTGACAAAGTATAACTGTGACATGTTTGACCTTGACCTTAGGCATACAATACATGTGATATTCAATGAGGCAAAGGGTGAGATCATGCTCATTTAAGGGTGAGATTTGGGGATCTTTAGGTGAGATTTTTATTGGTGTCGTGACAACCCAGACTATGACAAATTTCACATAGAACATTCAAGTTTATTTTGTATTTGGTGATAGGATCTTCCAACAGTCTGTTAGAATTCCCATGGGCAAAAATTGTGCTCCTCTCCTCTATTCGCAGACCTGTGTTATGTTCTTACTAGGCAGAATTTATTCGAAGGCTTCTACGTGAGAAGAAAAAATCTCTGGCTGTAGTCTTCCACTTGACATTTAGATATGTTGACATTTTATCTATTAATAACACTCTTTTTCACATATGTTGATTTGATACATCCCAGTGAACTCGATACAAGAGGCCCAGGGGCCTTATAGGTCACCTGAGTATCATGTAACAACTTTCCAATGTTTGAATTAGGTTTGTGTTTAAATATAAGAATTTTACTTTTGGATGGAAGAAACATTGAATAGCTATGTGGTCATGAAGTACATGTGTCATTTTTATGTTCAATCAATAATCCTTTTTAAAAAACCTAGGTCTGAGACATCATAAAGAAAAGGGTTATTTACTCCTTAGATAAAACCAATATAAGAAGATTTTCAAAGAATTTCTACATTTTCACTATATGACCAATAGAGCCCCACCCTAACACAAGAACCCCTGCCCCAGGGGCCATGAATTTCACAATTTTGGTAGAGGGCTCAACGCTCATTATAATTATGCCCACAGTTTGGCTTCTTGATGTCCAGGAGTAAAGAAGAAGATTTTTTAAAATTACACTCATTTTGATGGTTTTTGCCCCACCCCTCAGGCCCCAGGGGGGCAGGGACCACGAATTTCACAATTTTTGTTCCCCTCCACCCACAGATGCTATATGCCAAAATTGGTTGAAATTGGTTCAGGGGTTTCAGAGAAGAAGCTGAAAATGTTCAAATGTTAACGCACGACGAAGGACAAAAACAGATAGCAATAGGTCACCTGAATGAATTCAGGTGACCTAATAAAAGACACTACATCTGCTTAATACCTGGATCTTTTAGGCTTGTTTGCCCTGCTCTTAATTTTGTATTCTTATGAGATTGATCACTATTTGTTATCTTCACTTTTTCACTAAACTATAAATTCTAAATACATGTAAATTTTTAATCCTTAAGTGTAAAGTTTTTAACCAAACATATATCAATTCCCTGTTTTTAATATCCAAGAACATGTGCAAATGAATCATCAACTATTTCAAACCTACTGGTTCCCTAAGTAATCCAGAAGAATGAAGCCATTCACCTTTGAACAGCATTACAGATGCTATTTTGAACAGCATTACAGATGCTATTTTGAACAGCATTACAGATGCTATTTTGAACAGCATTACAGATGCTATTTAGCAGAGGTTGAAGCAACTCTTGTGGAGTGCAAATTTCTTTGACATTAAAGCACAACTACGGATGTTATTTCTACAACCTCACCTGTGACTGGTCAGTCCGACAATAATGGTAGAAGTACGGGTTAAATTCTTTATAGCACTCTTTCTTCAGTTCAAATTTCCCTGATCCTGCTGCCCCTATAGATGATGGTTTTCTACAAAAAGTAGTTTTAATGCAGATACAGATACACACTTGGTTTGGTTTGGGTTAAATGTAGTTCTTAGGTAACTGTCCATAGTATTACCTGAAGTTTGCAACTGCATGAATAGCATCCTCTATGCCTGTCTCTAGGTTAGTCTGAAATTAAACAACTGCATTGTTCTGAATTCACAAAAGAAATTTTTCGGTATACAAATATTTTCTCATAATCTTTACACTGAAAAGGATGAAGAGTAGGCTATACTGACATTGTCTGGCAGATTTTTGGAGAGTTCGCTGTTGGACATTGCGGATATACACAGTAGATGGATTATCTCTCGTTTAAGGGCATCCTCCCTGGTGACCTGTCCCAATCCTGGTACAAATCTCTCACCTTTAATCAAGAAAACAATATCTTAAATGATTAAATAAAGGACAGTGAACACTAAAAAATATTTTATTGAAATATACAGGTCTTATCATAGCTCGAATGTTAATCTTTGTGAATATTTCCTTTGAATCCATCAATTTCTTTTTATTCTTGCATTTAGCCCAAAGATTGATCTTCATGTTCTCAAATGAAATTCTATTCAATAATGTAATAAATATAGCTCTAGGATATAACCATAAACTGTGGTCACATAAAATTTTCGATGCAAACCACGTCTTTATTACATAAATACATGCTACATAACACACACTACAAACAAGAGGCCCATGGGCCACATCACTCACCTGAGTCACCTTGGCCCATATTTAAAGATTTTCCCTACATATTAGCATGTAGAACTTTGATCCCTATTGTGGCCCCAACCTACCCCCATGGGAGATGATTTTTACAAACTTGAATCTGCACTATGTCAGAAATCTTTCATGTAAATGTAAACTTCTTTGGCCCAATGGTTCTTGAGAAGAAGATTTTTAAAGATTTTCCCTATATATTTGTATGTAAAACTTTGATCCCTTATTGTGGCCCCATCCCATCCTCGGGGGCCATGATTTTAACAAACTTGAATCTGTACTATATCAGAAAGCTTTCATGTAAATTTGTAATTTCCTAACCTAGTGGTTCTCGAGAACATTTTAAAAGATTTTTTCCCCCTATATAATTGTATGTAAAACTTTGATCCCCATTGTGGCCCCATCCTACCCCCAGGGGGTCAAGATATTAACAAACTTGAATCTGCACTATGTCAGGAAGTTATCATGTAAATGTCAGCTCTTCTGGACCAGTGGTCCTTGAGAAGATTTTTAAATGACTCCACCCTATTTTTGCATTTTTGTGATTATCTCCCCTTTGAATGGGGGTGGTCCTTCCTTTGAACAAACTTGGATCCCCTTCACCCAAGGATGATTTGTACCATGTTTGGTTGAAATTGGCCCAGTGGTTCTGGAGAAGAAGTCGAAAGTATGAAAAGTTTACAAACAGACGACGGACAACGGGTGATCAGAAAAGCTCACTTGAGCTTTTAGCTCAGGTGAGCTAAAAAAATGACAAATATAGATAATCTACATCGTTAACAAAAATTATACACTAATACACTAAACAAGCATTCCAAGAGTATTGCATAAGCTATACATGTCCCCTACCGGCGCCCCCATTAATTGACATATGTAATTCGAGAGAATGTACATTTTATGTTGCTTGACCTTGAGCTGTGACCTAAAACATTGGTACCAAGTCTTCATGTTTACCAGAATCAAATTAGTTTGATGTTCCATTATTCATACAGTTGACACAAATAGTTTTTATCTGGAATGAAATAGTCTTATTGAACCCTATAATTTTTAAATTCAATTCAAAAACATGTAATACATGTATATCTTTTGAAAAATGTCACATAGTAAATTTGGGTTTGATTACTATGATTATAAAATCAACCAAGAAAATTCGGAACTCTGTCATCGTGTGACATTTCTTAAGCTTTGTTTTGATGCAGTTCAAAAGGCATAAAATCTGGGTCACCATTTTTGCAAAAGATATGTGGGGAAAATAATCTTAATAATAATGCATGTGTAACACAAAACAGCACCCTGATACGACATTCATATCTGCATTTTAATTACTTATAAAGGACTTCTGAACCATGACTACTCATTATTAACTGTTCGAAGGTCGATTTTGAATACCTGCAATTTCAGTCTGATTGCAGGAATATGGTAAATTGAATAATGCCACCTTATCAGACTTCGCTTGTTGACTATAGAAAAAATACTCGCATGATTGTTTAACAGATTTGATATATATTTTCAGTGATATGTTACTTTTGGGATTAATGAGCTTGAAATGTTAAATTATTGAAGTGATTATTTACACAATCAGTGACAGAGTTTTGTCCACTGCCTATATTCAAATGTCCTACTTTTATGGCCTTTCCATCGGAATACAATCCCGACCCCAATGAACATAAAACATAACAATATAAAAATTAATTTCTTTAACACCTGTCAATCAAATGTTACAAAATTCGAACTTGATCTGTAGTTTGCCTCTCTAAAACTAGAATGTAAGTTTCAAAATGAATCCTCGCAAGCATAACAGGGGAAAAAGTCTGGTAAACAAATGGGAAAGACTGACAGACAGACAGAGGGAAAGTCGACAGAGAGGAAACCTATTTACAAACCGGTAGGGGACTAATTAAGAAATAAACAATCTCTAACTGTAAAAGTGTACTGGAATATGAATATTACATGGCTGCTTTGTCACCAGCATATCTGATATTAAAGAATACAGACTTGCGTTGAAAATTTGAGGTTTAAATAACCAATAGTGTTGTGGCCTTTCTAGAGCTTCTAGAAATTTCTTATAGGCCCCGTATCTTTGCAGATCCAACACTTTAAGAAAGTAGGGTGTTGTTGGATTTCCATGCTTATATGTACATACACATATACATACACAGTGCAAGTACAGATAGTTTCAAGAGCCTGGTCACCAGCCAATGCCACCAAATTCTTGAGGACACATCCTGTCGCACAGACAACTGCAAGGTTTGTGACCAACAATGCATAGGTGAAACTGGGGACGCATGTAGAAGGATTAATAACCATTGGTCTACCATTAAAACCAAAAGGGTCAGAAAACCCATTGCCGAGCATTTCAATTTCACAAATGGGAAAATATAACAGTAGTGATTATTGATCATAACACTCACTGAACCAACGTGGAGAGGAAGAACAAGGAGAAATTTTGGATGCATAAAATGAAGTCATTCCACCCCAATGGCAAGAACAAGAACAAACTCAATGACATCACCAGAATGAATGTGGCCTAGCTTCCCCTAGTTATTACTCCGTGTTGTTCTGTCTGTTTTCCACTTTCTATTTGTCATCTACTTTCTGTAAAAGCATCATCATTAGCAGTCAAGTTTCCTATTTTCATTTCATTTTTTAAAATTATTTATCATTATTTTTATCATTTATAATATCCATACCTAGTCACCTAATAATTTCTTTTCACTACATTTCAATATCAGTATTAATTTATTTATTATTCTATTTTATCTTTTTATCTTATTTTTCATCACAGTTCAACACTAGTTATATAGCTTCACACCTCCATGTACGAAGTACTTATTATGATTAAAACAAGTTAACATACCCCTTAATCATACTGATTAGTTAACCCGTTCTTTGCTTATGACTTCATCTAACATAAAGGTTTTGCAATTAGTTAAGTTCAGTCTTGATGCTTGTTCAGAACAGACGTTTTCTTATTGCCCCACATTACACTCGATAATTTCAATATGTAGGCATTCTGTTTGTTATCAGGTTTTGTAGTTTAGTTTTACTGTTAGTTTGCATTTTCATTTAGTTTTTTATGTAAATATTCTATCATTCTGAAGAAGGGACAGGTCCTCATGAAAATTTGACAATTTCATATTGTTCATGTCATTGGTCATTTTTAGTGCTTTATTGTATTATATATCCATGACCTACCCAGACCCTGAGGCTCATACTTTGAACTAATCTTCATTATATAAGGAAGCTTGGCTTGTTCGGATCAGCTTTTCTTGAGAAGATTTTCATAAACATCCCACCCTAATTTCACTATTTCTAGATGATCTCCCTTGGAAGGCGGCACAATCCCTAATTTGAACAAACTATCTTTTATTTACCTAAAGATGCTTTGTTTGATTGAATTGGCCCAGTGGTTCTAGAAAAGAAGTTGAAGATGCTGAAAAGTTTACAACAACAATGCTAACAGATAAATTTTGATCAGAAAAGCTTAATTGCTCAGGTACGTTAAAACTTAAAAAGCTTCCAAATAAAGGGCAAGATATGATAAGAGCCCCATGTGGCCCCCATTATCATTTACATTTTACAATAGACTTAAATCCATGAAACCTACTAAAAACCTACTTTAAGATGAAATGTATAAAGTCTAAGAAGATCTTCCCAAGGTGACATAAGTTATTGCATGCCATAGAAAGTGCTGACAGATGGACAGAGTGATTACAATAGGGCACCCGCCATATAGCAGGCTCTTAAAAAGTCCTTTGAATGAAAAATTCTCATTCACATGTTTCCTGTTAATAATGGAAACCACACTGATAACTACACATTACCTAATATAATGAGCACTAGGTTTAGAAACTCCTCAGCTAACATGATGGTCTGACGTACATTATCATCTTGCCCCGTGGGCACATCATACTCTGGTCTACAATTACAAAATGAATCACATACTGCGGTCTACAATTACAAAATGAATCACATCATACTGTGGTTTATAATCAAATTACCAAAGGTTACAAAATGAATCCTCCTTTTACAGCTACTGAGGCTCATCATGCTATCTAATAAGCTAAATTACAGGATATTACTGGTGTTTTTAGAACTTGTATGTCTCCCTCCTTCACTTTCTTAACCATTAAAATTTACTGTTCTCTAGTATACAAACATGGTTGTTTAGCTTTAAGTACTTTTATAAGGATACTGCAAACAATAATCATTTATTCAGCAAACAATTTAAATTACCTGTATTGCATCACCCAAATTTATTACTATCAACACATACTAATACCATTTATTGGAAAATAATATGTTCTTTTAATTTATTGCCTGATGATCTTGACCTTACTGACATGACCTTGAATGTAGATCATGACTGTTAAGAGTAAATTTTCATTAAAGTTCTATCAAATTCCTAAATGTTCAGCAATGTCTGATTAAAACACTTGTACATAATGGACATTACATGGGACTCTCTAGCTTTTGTCTCGGTATAATTATTAGGCTTGTCAACTTACCAAAGTTAGTATTAATTGACTCTTATCCTGTCCATAGGAATTTCATAAATGTTCACTATGTAGAACAGTTGTAAACAAAGATTTAAGCAGTATTTTAATATCATTTCAAAGCTACAATCATGGAAAAAATTGATGTGAATCATTAGATTGAATTAAATTTTTTAGTACAACAATGACATACCTTAGGTCAGTGGCAACTACATGCTGAAGTTTGAATTCATTCCAAGCAAGCATTGCATGGTTTAAATTGACAGAATTTTTTGACAGATGTGAAACTGTAAAACTGTAACACTTCCCCATAGGAAGAGAGACATACCAGTAATCAAAGAATTTAAAGATGCCATAACAAGTAGAGGTAAACAGAAAGTATGACTGTGCTTACTTGATCCACACCAGAAGTCCGTATCTGTTCAGTAAGTGAATCAAGAATTCATTACCATCTATAACAGAAGCTCCAATCTAGGAGAAGACAAACACAAGCACATTTAACAATCCACCAATCAGGTTTTACGTGTGACATTTCAATATTGCAACACGCAATTATTATATTTTCTAAGTTAATGGTAAATTTATTAATATTATAAATTACATAACAGAAGTAATGCCCAGTGATTAATCATGGATATACAGTACATGTACATTACCATGAGAAAGTGAAAGCTAAGCAAGCAAGGGGAAGCAACTCACCTGCAGCATTAGAATGTCTTTATCATACATTTCCTGTCTACACTTCACATTGTGGTAAAAATAAATCTGAAAGCACAAAGGAAGACATTCTTTTCTTGTTGAAGACGAGCACAATTTCTCTGCTGCAGAGTTCAACAAGATCCTGAGGAACTACTTATTTCAGTGGAGCCAAGGTTTTGAAGAAAATATCTACATAAGCCTGTGCATGGGGACTTGATTTTTCTTTTGACTAGTTGTTATTCTTCGTTTTATTACAGTTTCTGTTATTTGTGGTGGATTTAAATTTGAATATATGTCTATATCATGAAAACAATGAAATTTAAACCTGGATCAACATCACTAAATTTACTGTACTCCGTTTCACTGGTTTTCTTCACGAACTTCAAATTTTGCATATTTATGGTTATACATACATGTCACTGTATTTTATTTGTAAAAGCCAATTTTCAAATTAACAAAAATAACACGACATATCTAATGAAGAAAGCAATTAACCAATTTTTTTGATGTTTTACAATATCTGGATTTTGAAAATTGTCATGAAAATAGAGAAAACAAATTCTAATTGTCACAGGGACCATTACAAATGTTCCCCAAACGTTGCCCCATTTAAAAAGTGGTGCCATTGTGCTTCAACACAACAATCTTACATTCAAGTTTTTGTGGTATGTACCTATAATGTCAATATCATTCATTTTTCTTAATCACAAGAGATTTACAGGTTATTTCAATACATGTATCAGCCAATGAAAATTGAACACACGTGTTTGCACACGTGTAAGTGATTTTGATGATGTCACTTAGTAGAGAGTCAAAAAAATATATCTGCTACATAAATTTCAAAATATTTCATTGAAATCTCAAAATGTTATAGATCAATACCTGATGAAAGAAGTTAAAAAATACAACGCACAAGCATTCACGCTCACGCAAACTATGGTATACACCATTCATTAGGCATTCATATTGTTAACCAGCTACAGCAAAATATTCATTTTATTTTAGTCTTTGATTATAAAGTTATGGCCATTTTAGTACCAAACAAGAGGCCCATGGGCCACATCGCTCACTTGAGTCACCTTGGTCCATATCAGAAGATTTTCCATATCTATTTGCATGTAAAACCGTAGTCCCTATTATGGCCCCAAACCTACCCCTGGAGGCCATGGTTTTTGCAAACTTGAATCTACACTATGTCAGAAAGCTTTCATGTAAATGTGAACTTCTTTGGCCCAATGGTTCTTGAGAAGAAGATTTTTAAAGATTTTTCCTATATATTTGTATGTAAAACTTTGATCCCCTATTGTGGCCCCATCCTACCCCAGGGGGCCATGATTTTAACAAACCTGAATCTGCACTATATCAGAAAGCTTTC
>NC_079168.1:44947932-45227932 GCF_947568905.1 Ostrea edulis | reverse complement strand
ATCTGCATTATGTCAGAAAGCTTTCATGTAAATGTAAACTTTTCTGGCTAAATGTAAATATATACAGAATGTCTCCTGATATCACAGCATTCATTATGCCTAGTAGGAATTAATGGTAGCGTAGGATGAAATGTAAATACATACAGGGTGTCTCATAATATTACAGCATTTATTTAGCCAAGTAAGAAGAAAATTTATTGAAAGTTCTCACTCTTACTTTTTATTAAGGAGGTACTCTACATCATCATAATGGCTAACTTCCTTTTAAAACATGGATGAAATTATAGATATCAGCAATATTTGTCTATTCATTTAAAAAATTCTCGCCTAGCTGAGTAGGTTAGCATGTCAACTGCTGAACTGTAGATCGTGTGTTCAAGTCCAGCAGGGGTTTTAAATTTTTCTCAGATTGCTTTCAAATAAAACTGTATTTTTTTTATTAAATAAAGTAAATTTGAAAGTTTTCAATTTCAAAATATTGTTGTACATATCCTCCACTTTTCATCCATATCAAATTTCTCTGGTGTAGCATATACCTCCTTAAATGCTATTCATAAACCATACAGTTTACTTCTTCGTTGTGAATTATTTTCCAACCTTCTTTTGTCTATTTTAGCATGTGGCAAGACATGGTCATGATTGTGCAAATATCTCTTAATATCCTTTAATGGTAGCATATGAAATGATTAACATATAGGTCAAATGAATTATTATAATTATAACATTTTCTACAATTTTACATTCCTGCAATAATTTTCTAGAGATTTAAATGAATATATGGTGAAAGAAAGCAAAAGTGAGCAAGCTCACACACCCCACACTCCAACATTGCTTGAAAATGCCTCACATAATGAATGGTAATGCTATGCATTACTGCAAGAACAGGACAAATAGGCTCGAAATTCTAAGTTCAAAAGGGGCATAACTCCCAAAAACATTATTGAATCAGATTACCTGGGAATATGCACATCTACACAGTGTGTCCTTATTAACTACAACGTGTCATGAAATTCTGTGGAGTGGTCTCATAGGAGTTGTGGTGAAAAGAGAGGGACTGACTGATGGAAGGTTAAAAAACATTATACCCTCCACAACTTTGTTGTGTGGGGTATAATTAAGGTGAACAATGCGAAAAAGCATATCTTTATATGGGTTAAATAATACTGTGATATGACAAACTTGTAGTCAAGCTTCGCCTGAAGGAAAAATGGGTCAAAAACCCATATTGGTCTAGAATGCACACCCTTTCTCACAACAAAAACCCCCCAAAAAAACAAACAAACCCACAAGTGTCTATTATATTCGGCAAAATACAGTATGTTTAAGCATAACTTCAATTCAAAACTTTAAAGATCAATCAAGATAAGGTAACTGATGATGATAATGATGATAAATATTGTAGTGACCAAAAAAAAAATCATTGTAATATGAAACATTACCTGCCAGGTAACGGCTGAGAGGAAGATGTATCGAGACAGCCTTACTTAGCACATCATACTTCAAGCACTTCACTGTATGTCCACACACTGAAAAGAAAACATTTATAGCATGCCAATTAATCATGGGTTTTATCTTACAACAATTTATATGTGATTACACCACATCATTATACTCCAAGAACACATACTTAAAGCAATTTTTGCAAATGACCGTCTTTATTTTAAAACAAGAGGCCCACAGGCTTTATCGGTCACCTGAGTACTAGTGAAAAAGTATCACTACTCCCAAGGGCTATGAAATCTAGAAAAAATTTCCTGTTTTGAATATCTAAGCTAAATTCTAATATTCAGCAACAGTATAAATCAAGATGTGTTCTTAAAACTTCACTGTCCTCAAAAGTGAAAGAAAAAAAAAAAGATGGTCATACTGATGAAAGGCTTTACATAATATAATAGGGTGTATTAACATTAAAACATTAAAAGATATGACTACTTTGGACCCATCCTAGAGTCCAAACTCTTGGGTTGTGAAATTCACCATTTTTTGTACATCTTTTTCTGCTATTCCTAAGTATGCATTTCAATTTTATAAAGTATCAGCAAACTTACACATAAATACTATATACTAAGTTTGGCCCCACCCTGGACGCCGTTTCATCAAACATCGTAAATAGTTGCGTAAGCTTAGTTTGGCGTAACTTTCTGACTAGACTAAATATTTTACGTAAGTCCGTTTCAGCAAATGGCGCAAGATTAGAATTTACGCGAGTTTTCTACTAACTAGTAGAAACACTACGTCAGGTCGAACCCTTACGTAAGTACCTATGCAAGCAAAAATCATGGTCGACTGTTAGCTGTTTGTAAATATATATGGAATTTTTACCGACGAGCTTTGCGTCATGATCAATTTTTTCTAGACAGGATGCTTTTAGACGTTTACAACGATAAATATGTAAGGTTATAAGGGTTTCTTCCCTTTGAAAACTAGTAAATTTATGGCTTGCCTTTACTGTATGATTATTTTTCACAAGTGTCTATCTGTACATGAATGATGAATGTACAGTGTTATTCCCAAATCTCTTTGTAAAGTAGTCCACCGTAAAGGGAACATTCACTTTGTTGTATTATATGTAGGCTATTTATAAATCTCTTCAAAACTTCCACTCTGACTAAATTGGAACAAATGATTAGCGAGCCCGATTCAATTTGATCTCTGTCGTATGGTGGGTGGATTTACGGGAGTGTAATGTATATTTCATGAACAGTAACTTTAAGATCTACTATTTTCCATTGTATATCTTAAATCTTGAAAAAATATCCCGTATGAAGAGATACATCATATAACTATATTATGATAATAAAGTTCTTTCAAATAAAAAAAAAGGTCTTCGTAACAGTTTGATACTTGACAAATTTCGGTGATAAGTGATGTGCAGGATAATCCGTGCAGATATAGATTTTATGTTATCAAATAAAGAAAAACATCTACATGTACATATATATCAGGCACGAATCGGAGTGAATGGGAAGTGGGGGGGGGGGGCACCTGGAGGGGGGCACCCATGCGTTGCTACTCCACCTTTTTTTAACAATACGATTTTTTTAAATTTTGTACTGTAAGTGAATGAGAGGTATTTATGAATAAAAACTATTTAGTGAAGTATGATCATGAGCATTAATAGAAGAATTCTAACACCCACCAACCCCCACCCCACAAACACATGATATTTGTAGGAAAATGTTTTGAGGCACTCATGATAGAAGACTCTAGCACCCCCACGATTGAAGAAAATGAAACCTGAGAGAGAAAAAAAAATTGTGGAAATCACTGCAAAAGATTCCAACACCACCCACCCCACCCCACCTCCGAATTAGGATTTTGCAGATAAGACAAAAGATTATTTGAAAAACCAACATCTAATTTATGTCCCAGCTGCACATTATTCCCCCCCCCCCCCCCCCCCCCCCCCCCCCCCCCGGTCACTTTGCAAAATGATGGTACGTGCCTGTATATAATCCCAAACTGTAAAATATTCACACATATTCAATTTGTTCAAACACATTTAGGCCTATGAGTTTACATGAATTATCCAATTAAAGTATAAATATATAGTTAAAATCTAGATATAATGTAGATGTATCGTGTCGACCTACATGCACTTAAAATATAATAACCTTTGAAATCATAAAACAACTACTTTTTGTAGAAGAAGAGATGTAAAATATATACATAGGCCTATATAGGCTTAGATAAAAACAAATTTTGTTTATGGAGTGATATGTTTGATTTAGTATGCTGTGCCCAAATAGTATGGTATAGGAAAATTTAACTGCCTCTGCCAACATGGCCACCTCTGTCTCCAACCAATTCCGCTTGTGCATTTTCTTTGCATTCTTTTTATTCATTATTTTGGTCCAAATGACAAGCGAAAAAAAACAAGAGTATGATGTACGCATGCTCAGGACGCGGTAACAGCACACAAGCTTAGTTGAAAACTTAGTCGAGTAGTAACGTACCCATGTATTTACGTTGTTTCGTGAAACGTGGTTTGCGCCAAACTAAGATTATACGTAACTAGATTTATGTAGTCGGCGTAAGACTTAGTTAGTTGAAAATTTACACTTATTGATGAAACAGCGTCCTGGGGTCAGAACCCCTACTCCAGGGATCATCAAATTTACAATTTTTGTAAAGGACAACCTGCTCTTTCTATATATCCATTTAGTTTCAATATAGTATCAATAACACTAATTTAACACTTATTTAAGTGTTTTACACAAAAACACTATATAGTAAGTTTGGCCCAACCCTGGGGTCAGAACCCCTACTCCGGGGATCATGAAATTTACAATTTTGGTAGAAACCTTCCTACTCTACATCACTATGAATTTAGTTTTTCTTACATATGTGCAGTTCTAGAGAAGAAGATTTTTGAAAATTGGTCAATTTTGGGCAGTTTTTGCTCCACCCCTAAGGCCCCGGGGGTGCAGGAATCCTGAAATTTACAATTTATGTCCCCCTTGTTCTAAAGATGCTTCATACCAAATTTGAAAAGAATTAGAATGATAGTTATCAAGAAGAAGTAAAAAATGTCTATTGTTCACACGTTTAATAACTGACCAGTTTGGCGCCACCCTGATACCAAAACCCCTACCCCTGGGATCATCAAATTTACAATTTTGGTAAAGGACTATCTGTTCTTTCTAAATATCCATTTAGTTTCAATTTAGTATCAATAGCACTAAAGAAGATGTTATTTAAGTGTTTTACACATAAAAACTATATATCAAGTTTGGCCCCATCCTGGGGTCAGAACCCCTACCCTGGGGATCATGAAATTTACAATTTTGGTAGCAGTTTCCTTGCTCATCATTACTATATACTCACTTTTTCTGCTAGATGCCCCTGAGTAAAGAAGATTTTGCAGGAGTAAAGAACATTTTTTAAAGAAATACCTCAATTCTAGTTTTTACCCCCAAATTAAGGCCCCTAAGGGGGGGGGGGGGGGGTGTCATGAAATTTACAATTTCCAGTCTCCTTCACCTACAGATGCTACATACCAAATTTGGTCAAGATTGGCCCTGTAGTTTCTGGGAAGAAGTTGTTAACGGACGACGACGGACGCAGACCAATAGTAATAGGTCACCTGAGTGACTCAGGTGACCTAACAATCTTATTTCACATGAAAGTTTTAATACAAACCTGTGTGCTGCTCTGATTTTTGAGAATTGTCTCTACATTGCAATAACATCTGGGCAGTTTTTCTATAAGCTTCTATAAATACAGTTCTCTGGAAAATAATTGATTCACAATCATTTTTCTCACAAAGTTTGGTAAAAAGAATATCTGACAGTGTACTGTCACAAAAACATCATTAAATACTGTTTCCAATTATCATTATGCCCCCCTTTGAACAAGAGGGGGTATTGTTTTCCACTTGTCTGTCGGTCAGTCTGTTGACCATGTCTTGTCCTCTATGTACATAGAGTCCTTTGCTTAACAGTTAACCAAACTTTGTACAGCAACTGCCCCTAAAGAGTAGATGACCCCTAATGTTTTTCAGGTCACAAGGTCAAAGGTCAAACTGGACATAGTAAGATAATTTCCACTCAATATCTTGAGAAAGCTTTGCTTGATAGACATCAAACTGGGTGAACTGGTTCTACATAAGGAGTAAATGAATCCTATTGATTTTGAAGTCACAAAGTAAAGGGTCAAACTTCTCTGGATATCTTAAGAACCTTTTGCTTGATAGTTACTAAACTTGGTACAGTGGTTGCCCCAAGAGAGTAGATGACCCCTAATGTTTTTCAAGTCACAAGGTCAAGGGTCATACTGGACATAGTAAGATATTTTCTGCTCAATATCTTGACAACACTTTGCTTGACAGATATCAAACTTTCCTACACTGGTTCTACCTAAGGAGTAGATAACCCATATCGATTTTGAGATCACAAGGTCAAAGATCAAATTGGACATAAGATATTGTCCACTTAATATCTTGATAACCATTTCCTTGACACACATCAAACCTAGCACCCCCCCCCCCCCCTAATTACAATTATGATAAATGGATACATAAGAAAAAAATAAATACCGTGGTTACATATCGACTTTTGACCAATCAATAAGCTTGTTGGTTTGGTATATTTCATTCAACTTTTAAAAAAATTAAGATCGTTCTGTGACATAGAAAGTCCTCTCTGTAACAGCTATTTACAATGAACACAATTCATGAAGTAGTAGAAGATACTTGGGCTGTAAAACTGAGATGGGCTCAACTTTTGATCTTGATCTCACATTTTATGAAAAGAAATCTACAGTGAAATCTGAGACTAAGATCAAAGTTGAGCTTATCTCCGTTTTAGAGTCCCAGAGCCTGATGTAAGCATTGAAGATTTCTTTCCTCATTTTTCAGAATTCTTGAAATGTTCATGACAACAACGTTCATCTATAACAATTACAAATAAAAGATTTTTCAGTTTGCAATGTGCAAACTTCTGTTAAGAATAGCTACAGACATAGAAAATGGAAATGGTTCTTCATAGTTTGAGGTGAATGACACCATGAAATATAAAGTTGGGAAAAAAGACAAGGTTCACAAATAGCCTAAATTGCCCCTAATTCTGACCCTAATTTAAAACTATATAAATGACAAAACTGTTTGCATATACATTTGTAGTTGAATAAATAATATATTGTACAAAAAATTAAGTATAATTTTAGTAGTGGATTATAAATTTACGATGTGTGACATCTCAAATATCACAGTTTTCTTTGAAATAATCAAAAATCAATATTTTCAACCCAGTTTGGCTTCAGAAAATATGGGCCACATGCATTAATCACAGTAAGATTCGCAAATGCAAACTTTATTTTCATAACTTAATTCTGCAAATACATGGATCTAAATTTAATCAATGAATTGGCCAATAATTCTACCAGGGTAATGGAATAACTAACTAAAATAAGGACATTTCTATAATTAAAAAAAAATTCTAAAGAATCACCAACTTGGTGATGGCATATCCCATAAGAGGAATCAATTTTGGGGAAATACAAATTTGATTTTAGTTTCTGACTATTGTAACATGATAATTACTCAATATCAGAAAAATTAAAGAATGTTTGAACATAGTCTGACCTTGTCCATTCTGATGATCATGAAAAAAATGAAGATAACAAGCAGAGATCAATTTCATAAATCTCATAAAGAAAACAAAATTTGAGAGTTGGGCAAAAACTGACCCCTGGACACACCAGATGTGGGATCAGGTGCCTAGGAAGATTAAGTATCCCCTGTTGACTGGTATCACTTGATGCCCTATATCTTGATCAGGTAAACAGAGTAATCCGTAATCAAAATCAGTATGTAAAGAATGGCCTAACAATTGGTATGAAACAAGTCAGACAGCATACAATTTAATGACAGGTTGTATTTGCAAATTAGATCATCATAACGACCATAGAATTTGTGCATGTTGATTTTAAACATGACTGTTGAAACCCCTGTAACATCAACTTATTCATCAGTAGCCTGGCCAGATTTAAAGATTTATCATACACAGAACATGCTCCTGCATATGATCAGTTGAGAGACATAAACATAACATGCAGGTGATAATGGAATATTGCTACATAAATATGGGAAGTTGATGATGGAAAAGCTAAAGCCAAGTTGAGCTGTCATATTAAGTTTACAGAAAATGATTAACTTTGATATGCTAAGGTTTGACCATATTCCTGATTTACAGTCTCTTACATCAGTGCTGCACCACTCTGTGAATGAGGCAATGACATCATCCACTCTCATCTGAAGGTTAAATGCTCCCTCCCACTCAGGTTCATATTCAAGATGCATCCCAGTCTGCCGTTTCACTTCATCCATACCCTATCAAATCCAACCATTAGTCTTATGACCTGACAATTCACTGTGAAATCACAACAAACTTATTTAGAACACATTTAAATGTAATTAGTATGCTTTCTAAAACTTGGAAAACCAGTACAAAAATGTAGTGCTACTTTGGTATATCACCAACTTTTGTCATGAGCAATTTTGACTTTGTAGTGAGGGTGGCATTATAATAAGTTTTGTGTTTATATTTAATATCATCAAATGCAATAGTTTGAAGAATTATGTCTGAACACATAATGAACGTTTCATCAGCAATATTAACAACACTTTTGCAGCAGTGCAGATTGCTTAGAAAATATTGAAAGCTATTCAAACAAGAGGCTCATGGGCCACATCGCTCACCTGAGCAGCAGTTCCTAGCAATAAACAAGCTTGAGTAAAACTATCATTATACAAGCAGCTTGGTTCAGAAAAAAACCTTTTCATAGGTAACGACTAAAAATTCACCAATTTTCAAACTTAATTATTAAACTTGACTACAAATTCATCAATTATCATATGCCCTTGTAGACGGATATGGCCTTTCTCTTAACAAATTTCATCTAAGGATGCTTTGTGCCAAGTTTGGTTCCCTATACATTCGCATGTAAAACTTTGATCCCCTATTGTGGCCCCTTCCTAACCCCTGGGATCATGATTTTTTATAAACTTGAATCTCCACTTTGTCAGGAAGCTTTCATGTAAATTTCAGCTCTTCTGACCCAGTGGTTCTTGAGAAGATTTTTTAAATGACCCCACCCTAATTTAGTATTTTATGATTATCTCCCCTTTGAAGGGGGCATGGCCCAATTCATTTAAAATCACTTGAATCCTTTTCACCCAAGGATGCTTTGTGCCAAGTTTGGTTGAAATTGGCCCAGTGGTACTGGAGAAGAAGATGAAAATGTGAAAAGTTTACGCTGACAACAGACAAATTTGGATCAGAAAAGCTCACTTGTAAGCTAAAAATGTAAATTTAGTTTTAGCGACACTTTTCCCTCCAACACAAACAAGGTGGTTATTTTTGTTAAACCATAGAAATAATTTCAAGTCTGCCTTCTGAGTCTGAATGTGTACCAGTTAAAATATCCAGCCACACTGCTTTCATTGATGAGCAAAGACAATATTTCAATAGCTGGGCTGTAGAAAATATATACATGTATTCCATATCCAATATGTGTAAGCAAGTGACTCAGGATTTTTAAAGACAGGAGGCTTATAAAAGTGAATGGCAGTAAGTTTTGCATTGTCACAGCTGTATTAACACAAAGAGAGAAATCTGAATTCTGAAGTAGCACTGTAATTTATACTTAGCATGATTTTAGTGTATCTTCATACCTGCATCAATTTCAGTAGTTTGAGAAAGGATTCATGTCCCTTGAGGAAGTTGTTCCTCAGTTTGTCATTCCACTCATCTGAAGCTGGCTTACAGATCAGGGCATACCTACATCAGTCCCAAAATAATCCACATCACTTTTAGTATCATACATTCAATGATCAAAATAATCCACATCACTTTCAGTATCATACATCCAATGATCAAAATAATACACATAACTTTCAGTATCATACATTTAATGATCAAAATGATCTTAAGCTAAGAACTACTGTAACATATATATTTAGCCTCAGTTTTTTGTTTTTGTTTTTTGTACATTGTAAAGTGACTGCATGACCGAGGGATCCGCTAATATTTGAACCTTAATTTGCAGTTGAAATTTCAGCACATACTTTACATATCATTAACTAACTTCTCACATTGGTGTACAGTATAACAAATGTACAAAGTTAATTGTTTTATCTCTTTGCCTTCCTCCAAGAATTTTATTCACTTGAAATAAATAATGAAACAATTCAGCTGGTGTCAATTATGTTCACATCCACTGTACTTTAACTTAACCGGGGAAATATTCTCTTTCCAGTTACGCAAAAGAAGATATCACTTTCAAAAGTTGAACTGTCAATAATTCTTCAAACAAAATTTACATTTGTATGAAATACATGGGATTAAGTTCTGAACAACATCAGTGAGTCTGGACTTCAAAAATCTGGAAGATTAATGGTAAGATTCGAGGTGCTTTTTTCAATTTAGTGTAACACCCCTCCCCCCCCCTTCAAAAATGAATTAGTCTGTTACATTGTGTTTTGTCAGTACATGTATCAAATCATAGTGTACTGTATTTGACAATATTATACGAGTACCTTGAACATACATAAACTGTAGCTTAATGTTATATAATTGTTGACAATTCACTGCTTTGACATTTCACTGACAGTTGAAAACAGTACTAATCATAAAGCTCTCATGCAAAGAACCCTTGACATCACATTGCCTTAGTAATGAGACTGACCTCAATAATTTCACCAAAATGGAACTACATGTATATTATCCCATTTTTTTGTTTTACATATTTTAAGACTGCAACAGACTAATGAAATACATGAGGTTATGATCCTCTACTGGAAGAAGGTTTAAAGATCACTATTCAAGAGTCTTCCAGATGATCCATGAGCAATCACAAGCAGGGACTAAAACCATCAAATTAAAAAGAACAATTGGTTGCAGAACTCACTTGAGATCATAAAGCATAAAGCAGGCTCGTTTAAATGAGGGATTCCGTTCTGCTTTACTCAAAGTCAGTACACCATGAACTGAAAAAGTGAAAGACATATCATTGCTTCTACGAAAATTTTATAAACATATAATCTGGAAAACTGAAAGCAGAACAAACCGATCTTTATACTTACATTTCCAATGTTTTTACCTTTTATCTTTTTAGCAATTGAAATGATAGCCATTTCCTCATGAATCTGAACAATGTGCATTTAAATCTTGATAAATATAGTACGACTATTTTAGTGACTGGGAATATTCCAATAGAAATGAAAGTAAAATTTCAATATAAAAAATATATTTCATTTTTGAAATATATGAGGGCATGAAACACAATGCTTCACGCCAGCATACTTTTCATGAATCACAAATGCGCTTTATGAAATATGCAATATATATGTAATAGATATAATTTGTTGTATAGTAAAAATAGCTGTATCCTCGGTTTATACAGAAATATGTGAAGCATTTTCAATTGATAAGATTTCCAATAACCAGAAAAAAGCCATTAAAGCCATCATGTATGTAAATGAATAGTTTTTCAGCACAAAAACGATAAGTGGTAAATCATTAACCAATAGAACTTTTCCTTTTGTAAAGCACAGAGATCAAGCCTCTAGATTTCTCAAAAATAAAAAAACCAAAAAAAAAACTCAAGTTGAAACTTGGACTCAACTCGACTCAAATTTTGACTGTTCAAATATAAGAAAACTCAAACTTATAAGTTTGAGATGTCATCGTGAAATCCAAGCCAGATTCTTTTACACTCATGATAGCCCCAATGTGACAATTATGCCATAGCAATGTAGGTGACATGAAAACTCTGCCAAAGGTGAAGATTTTCACCCTTCACAGACTTGCTCAAAATTTTGCCTTTTCTGTAAGCTGAATTTTCATAGAGATCCAATGATAGCATCCAATCTAAATGCATCTAACATACACACAATAGAATAAAAATAAAAACAATCACAATGGCAACCAGAAACCTGTAGGTTGTGTCACCAAACTCTGCCCATGAAGACTAGTAGAGAAAAGTGTTACACTTGAGCAATCATATTTTTTACCATATGAACCATTGACCTAAAACCCTGACCTAAAACAATAGGCTCAAATATTATACATGTATAAGATATCATTTAGAAACCATTTCTTAGCTAAGGTCAGCTAAAGTTATCAGGTTTGTGATTGACCCTCAACAGAAATATATCAGGTCAATAAAGCCTGTAGATGATGAGGCGAGGTAATGTGCACTACTTAGAGGGTATGCCAAAGCTTACCATTTTTCTTCTCTTCACAGGCCTCCAGAAATGGAACCAGAATAACACTCAACAAATCGTGATCCGTTACCAACATCCGAGCCTGGATAATGGAAAATTCATGTTGTAACAATCACCTCATCAATTATACTGTCAATGGCAGCATGTAGAGAACACATACATTTGCTTACATGCATAATATACTTGGCAAAGGCACCATTTGTCATATATATAGGATCCCCCATGGTTTGATATGATTTATATTCAATGAGTGATGTGTTTTCTATCCCCAAGCCTTGGCGAGGGGATAGAAAACACACAAGTTGGATATAAATCATATCAAACCACAAATCATGGGAGATTCTTTTTATCACATGTTAACCCCCCCAAATTACTGTATTGTTGGGAATTTTGCTTCCTGACATTTCATAAACAAACTGCGTAAAATTGACGTTTGTTTGTGATGTCACAAACACCATAGGAATACAAAGTGTTATGATCAAAATTTATGTAATGGGTGATATCCACTGGATAAAGGAGTAAACATGTGATAATATATAATAATTGACATTTTTAAGTCAATATGAAGCTTTAACTACTTCAGAAGTACAATGTTCACTGAGGCCGGATGTTGAGGTGATAATATTCCTTGAGCCCAGAGGTCGAGGTGAATACTGTAATTCAAGGGTAGCTAAAGCATAATATAACAAGAAGTGACCGAGAAAATGTCAATAATTATTTTATTATATGATTGAATCATTCAAAACACTGAAATCAGCTAAGGCTTATGAAACCATACCTGGTCAGCCATCTTTGTTTACAGCTAGAATGCAACTTAATCAAAGTGATTAGAGATATTAGATTTCATTGGATAACCACAAAATAACCACTTGTAACAATTTGAAAATTCCTAATTCATTTTTGGTCTAATATTGGAAAATCAAATATTATATTCACATTAAAGGCACATATAATGTTGCATTTTTTCCATATTGTTGGACCTTAACCAATCGGAAAGCTCAGAATTATTCAATCATATGATAAAAGTATTATAATTTTACAAAATTGCATACACCATATTCACTAGTACATGTAGCAATGACTGACATGGCATATTCTAAATTTATCAATTCACTTTCAATACATTCAAAAGCTAATAGGATACAAAATATGGAATGGGCATGACAATGAGAGCCAAATTAGTGTTGCTGAGCATACATGTAAACATTTATAGTAGACTATTAGCACTGTCAGAAACAAATGGTAGGTCAGCTGCACAATCTGATTTTAAGTTTCCAATGATATTTATACAGTTATAATTCTACTAATACATGGATCCTTTTACATATAAAAACATAACATAGCTCTGCTGGAAATCCCAGTCATAAACTTAAAGTGATAGTGTAAAATACAAACACTAGCACTAAATACAACCAACGCAAACTGAAAATACCAATATAAAAGTACAAACCCTACCGACCCTGTCCTCAACACAAAACTTTAAAAATTTTCAAAGGCTAATATTGTCTTCACTGATTAAGATATTTTGCAATAATTTGTGTAGCAGCCATCTTTTTGCACAAACCTGTACCCATTCACAATGATTATGCAGCAGCATGACTGATGCATATGTATTGCATGAATGTAAATATGTGGAGCTCTCAATGTGAATATGTATAAAGCAGAATTAAATTGCATTTACATAAATCAATATATAGACATACATAATACATTCTTGTAAATCATATTGTAACAAGATCAGAGACTTATCGAAAAATTATTTATTATTTCATCATATTTTGTAAGATGAATCACATGCACGAGCATTTCAGATTGGGGGCATCATACAGAATATCATAATCTCCATATGCAGTATTAAATTCACTTCTAGTTAAAATTTATGTTTCTAAACTACACCTGTAAATCTATTTTCATGAAGTTTAAATTCATGATTTTTATTTCCATTTAACATTTTACTATTATGACTAGATTACATTCACTTCAGTTTTAAGAACAAGGTACGATTGTATACATAACAAGAGGCCCATGGGCCACATCGCTCACCTGAGTCACCTTGGTCCATATCAGAAGACTTCCTATATATATTTGCATGTAAAACTGTAGTCCTTATTATGGCCCCAACCTACCCCTGGAGGCCATAGTTTTTGCAAACTTGAATCTAAACTATGTCAGAAAGCTTTCATGTAAATGTGAACTTCTTTGGCCCAATGGTTCATGAGAAGAAGATATTGGAAGATTTTTCCAATATATTTGTATGTAAAACTTTGATCCCCCCTTGTGGCCCCATCCTACCCCCCAGGGGCCATGATTTGAACAAACTTGAATCTGCACTATACCAGAAAGCTTTCATGTAAATATCAGCTTTTCTGGCTCAGTGGTTCTTGAGAAGAAGATTTTTTTAAAAAAATTCCTATATATTTGTATGTAAAACTTTGATCCTCTATTGTGGCCCCATCCTACAACAGGGGACCATGATTTGAACAAACTTAACTCTGCTCTATGTTAGGAAGCTGTTCATGTGAATATCAGCTTTTCTGGCTCAGTGGTTCTTGAGAAGAAGATTCTTAAAGAATGTCCCTATATATTTGTATGTAAAACTTTGATCCCCCCTTGTAGCCCCATCCAACCCCCAGGGGCCATGATTTGAACAAACTTGAATCTGCACTATGTCAGAAAGCTTTCATGTAAATATCAGCTTTTCTGGCTTAGTGGTTCTTGAGAAGAAGATTTTTAAAGATTTTTCCTATATATTTGTATGTAAAACTTTGATCCCCTATTGTGGCCCCATCCGACCCCTGGAGGCCAGGATTTTAAAAATTTAGAATCTGTACTATATCAGGAAGCTTTCATATAAATCTCAGCTTTTCTGGCACAGTGGTTCTTGAGAAGAAGATTTTTAAAGATTTTTCCTATATAGTTGTATGTAAAACTTTGATCCCCTATTGTGGCCCCATCCGACCCCCGGGGGCCAGGATTTTAACAATTTAGAATCTGCACTATATCAGGAAGCTCTCATATAAATCTCAGCTTTTCTGGCTCAGTGGTTCTTGAGAAGAAGATTTTTAAAGATTTTTCCTATATATTTGTATGTAAAACTTTGATCCCCTATTGTGGCCCCATCCGACCCCCGGGGGCCATGATTTTAACAATTTAGAATCTGCACTACCTAATAAAGCTTATCTATAAATTTCATCTTTTCTAGCCCAGTGGTTCTATAGAAGATTTTTTAATGACCCTACCCTATTTTCACCTTTTCTTATCTCCCCTTGGAAGGTGGCCTGGCCCTTTATTTTAACAATTTAGAATTCCCTTTACCTAAGGATGTTTTGTGCCAACTTTGGTTGAAATTAGCCCAGTGGTTTTTGAGAAGAAGTTAAAAATGTTAAAAGTTTACAGACGGACGAACGCCGGAATACGGGTGATCAGAAAAGCTCACTTAGCTTTTAGCTCAGGTGAGCTAAAAAGGCCCAAAAATGTTCTTCATATATAATGTGACTGGAATTAACCTGAACTGCTTTTTAAGAAAGTAAAATATATGCCAGGTATACTATGTCAACAAAATCAGAATATATTCCTAATTGGATAGCATTATGACATCATGAATAAGACATTTCCCGCCTTTTTATCAAAATAAGCCTGAAAACTGTCAAATGTCATACAGATTATTGCTCAGGAAAAGATGTGCGCATTTGTCGAGCAAAATGAAAATTATATATATTGTGAATTATTCTAAGATGAAAAACATACTTGAATATGAATTTGCTCGACGCATGCGCTGTATGTTTTCTGAAAGGAAAACCCCCTGAATTTGTGGATATTTTCATTAAAATTGGCATTTTTGCAATTTTATGCCAACTTCTACCTCTCGTCATATGACACAAATCATTTTGCTGATCAAACTGAGCGAATTTTGGGTTTGCTAATCTATTCCTTATTTGAATGCCAGGGTTTGAGCTCCAAGTGAAATCATCGATATTTTGGGCCAAATGACTTTAGAAACTGTATCTACTTCTTTCACAGTTTTGGTCTACAGTGAAAACAGCAAAATTCAAACTGCATCCAAAATATGGCTGCAAAATGTATTATGATTATCATATATCACAATGTGTGCTGCAATATATTGCCTTGAAACATTTCCTGTAAATTCAAGCACTTCATACTCTGGCTTGTAACTGAAGCACTTAAACTGAAGGGCATGGACACGATTTTTGATCGATTGAACTTACAATTTTTTTGTTATAGAAATAAAGATCTTTTATAAATATGTCAATTAAAAATATTTTCACACAGGATACAATTTGTATTTACATAAAACCCAGCTTCCTAAATCATGTCTGTACACATGGTGTTAATCTTTATCTAGAGTGAGACGAATGCCCACGCATTTCATTAGACTATAAAACCACGAAAGGAGGTGAGAGCACCATGATTTTTAAAATGTATTTCAATAGCATTAAGTATTTCAAAATAGATTATTGCTAAATCAATAAAGGGAGTAAGTACAAAGAAGTATGAAAAAGTCAAATTTTCATTGTAAAAGCTCTTTTCTCTGAAGCCGTCATCTATGGTGCTGTGTTGCTAAATGAGTTAAGAAATATGCAAACATCAACAGACATCATGCTTTGTTTTGAAAATGAAAAGTTTAGATGTCTCAAATACACTTTTGTGTCAGTTTTTGAAATTTAAGGTTTGTTGCAATGTTTTACACATATCAAATTCTACCATATCACGAATTGATTTCCAAGCAATTTTTTTTTTACCATAATCATGTCCATGCCCCTTTAAAGCCTTTGCAGACAATGGATAAAAAGAGGCCCATGGACCAAAATGCTTGCCTGATCCGCTTCGCTCATCCAGAGATGCGTCTCATAAATAGAGCCTCAACACCTATGTAAGACCTACTACGGACAACTACAAATAGTACATGTCAAAGCATGCTTGCCTATTACTTTGATCCCCAGTTTCTCTCTGGGGAAAAATTGGAATATACCGGAGAGCTATCCAGACATCACTTGTAAAAACCTTTGATTTACAATGCAACTTTTTCTGTGCATGACTGCGGTCTTATATCACCGTGTTCTAGCATCACTGCTTCAAAATTTTTAAATTAAACAATCCTTGACATATTTTCCCACTATACTTGTGTCAAGATCTACCTTCAAACATTCATTAAAGTCCCATGTGAACCAAAAACTCAATTTTTGTCTGTTGACATACCTATGTTAGATTGCCACAAGTGTAGTGGGAAAATATGTCAGGTATATATTTTTTAAAGAATACAGCTATACAAGCCCTCAATTGTGCACAGAAATAGTTGCACTATAAATTGAAAGTTTTTATAAGGAATAGCTCTTTAGTATATCCCAATTTTCCCCTCGTAAACTATAGTTCTGCAGCTTTTTGATACTATGCCTTAAATTCTTTGGCTATTAGCAAGATTCTAAGAATCCTCCAAGAAATTTTTGGATCTCTACTTTAGGCCTACTCTGGCCCTTGGGTAAAATTTTCAACCCAAATGAACAAAACCCATTCACATAACACAAGGATTTCTCCCTATCTTGTAGCCTTGTTTTGAATTTATTTTTCTATATAAATTAGCAAGACTTTGAAGCCTTGTTGTGAACTACCCGAGGGGCCAAAGAGCAAATTTTGATCTACTTTGTGGCAAATTTGGTTGAAATTAGCCATTTAATTCTGGGGAAGAAATTGTGAAAAGTTAACAATGGAAATACATACATAGACAGAACTGGACCCAATCATCACAGAATTTTGAAAAGGCCTTGTCAGTCACCTGAGTATTAGTTATAAGTATCACTAGTCCCAAGGCCTATGAAATCTAGAAATTTTTTTTCCTGTTTTGAATACTAATATTCAACAAAAGTACATGTATAGGTTTGAAGATCACATCTTTCTTATAAATGCCCTCGAAAGTGCTTATAGTGATGAAAGGCTTTACATAATATAATATATGTAACATTAACACAATATGACTAATTTGGACCCACCCTAGATTCATTATACCCCGGGGTTGCTAAATTCACCATTTTGGTACATCCTTCTCTGCTTTTGCTTAATATGCATTTAGTTTTTAAACCATATCAGCAAACTTCAAGAGGCCTTTCAAATGATAAAGAATATATAATCACTATAATAATTTTGGCTCAACCCTGGAACCAAACCCTTACCCCTATGATCATGAAATTTACAATTTTGGTATAGGACTATCTACTCCCTTTAAATATCTATTTAGCTTCAATTTAGTATCAATAGCACTAAAGAAGATGTTATCTAAAGTTTTACACATAAATGCTATGTACTAAGTTTGGCCCGGCCCTGGGGTCAGAACCTCTACCCCGGGGATCATGAATTTTGGTAGAGGCCTTCCTCCTCTTCATCACTATGCATTTAGTTTTTCTTACACATGTGAAGTTGTAGAGTTGAAGATTTTTTAAAACTGGTCAATATTTGTCCCATCCCTCAGGCCCCAGGGGGCAGGAGTCCTGAAATTTACAAATTAGGTCCCCCTTGTCCCAATGATGCTTCATACCAAATTTAAAAAGAATTGGAATAGTAGTTATCAATCCCTTTAATGGAGAATATGCATTTGATGAAGTGTCAGAGAGAGAGAGAGAGAGAGAGAGAGAGAGAGAGAGAGAGAGAGAGTTATCTTTTCATATTTAAAATACCTTCCAGTGAGTGAGAGATATCTTTTGACATAGAAAACAAATTAAAACCTTTAAGCATATATATCTTCAGTAACTAGCACAAAATGATTTCATCATTAAAGAGGTTAATACATGTATATGTCCTTACTCAAATAAAAAAATGTGAAAATAATGCATGCATAGTGTATATATTTCAGATTCCAAACTTATTCCAGTTGGAATAAGTCTCATTCATACTCAAGACATTTGGGTCAGTGCCTGATGCTATATGTACATCTGAAAACTGGAGGGGTTTGTGTTGGCATATTTTGTCACATAATGCTGATGACAATATGTACCACCTTAAAGGGACCGATTCACGATTTTCCCCAAAATTTTGTTTTCACTTTAAATGATCAATATCTACTGTCTAATATGTTGAAAAGTTTTCATGGAAAAATTAAGGTTATACATTATTACAGAAGCTCATTACAAAGGGTTTATCATATATTATGTAAACAGAGATTGGGGTATGTTATTGATTACAAAGTTTTGAAAAGGTGCGGTTATCGATCTAAGTTTATGATGTCTATCATATGTCTTTTGTAATAAATCAGTACTGTTTACACACGCAAATAAAAAATATTAGTATTGAATTACCATATCTAAATGTTACATAAAATGTGCAGAGCTCATATATCTTCACTGAGTGAGACTATCAAATAAAATACAATGGGGTTAATGTTTTAGCAGAATCACATGTAAGTACTATTTTATGATATATTTTAAAAGAAATTCATGGCGTTATGATCCTAAAGAGAAAAAAAAAAAAAACCACCAGTGAGATCTCCACATAGTTACAGCTTGAAACACAACCTCTAAACCATCCTCTCTCTATTCTATTAATCTACAATTAGAAATTTTGGTTCAGAGATTGTTCTTCAAAGAAAACATATGATGGGCATACAGAGCATGTGGCCGGGGTACAAACTTCTGAGACCTACCACTGTTCCTACGGCAAAAATTTGAACAGAGAGAGAGGTAATGGAGACTGGGCGATAATGGGTGTCCAGCAAAAACTCCGACATTAGCAGGGAATAATGCTACAAGAACAAAACATACCATCAAATAAAGATTAAATGACCACAGGGAGAGGGTTAGACTATAGATTGGGACACTCCCAACCTCTACACACCTCCCCCTTCTCCTGTCCTCCACCATTTCTACTTTTTACCTAAACACAGATGATTGCAGAAACCATAGAAGCACCTACAAGCTCTGAAATGTCTCATTTTTCTAGTCATGCATAAAGCTTTGCTATTTACCCATCTTGCATGCTCAGTTCTTCTATGTAACGAATCTGTCTACAAATTTTAGTTGGATACTCTTTCTCTACAATCAGCCATATTATCAGGAAAAAGTAGAAATGCAGAAAGACCTAAGCAATTCACGTACCAGACTGGGAACCGTGTAAATTTGTACTGAGAGAGAGGCAACGCAGACATCGTGATCATGGTCATCACGAGCAAAGTCACGCATCACATATGGATACCACTGTTAATAATAATCACAAATTATGTAACGCATCTCCCAACAATTCATTCAGTGACCATCTTCTTTGACTGCACTTTCAGGTGAACACATGTACATGTATTAAGAATTTATAACATGCCTTTAATAAATCAGCTCAATATTTCAAGTAATATACATACATGTACATGTAACTGAAACACACATGTAAATTTCATACTAAAATAAAAGTATTAACTTGATCAATGAGTTAAACTAGATAAGTCAGTATGACATGAATGCCCCCGCTAACATTCAAGTTTGAAATGTTTGAAAGTCCAAAGATGTAAAAATATTATTGGGTGCAAATACAACAAGCACAGAATATGGTATTGGTGCTTCAGTTGTAAATAGAATTACACTAACTTTTAAGGACATAAAAGCACATGGTGGACATTAAAATGAATTATTTAAAAGATACTAATTACTAAATCATGAAGACACACTAACGATATTTGTTCATTAATCAATGGACACCAAGAGGCAGTCGAATATATGTTATGGTTTTAGAATGGCACCATGATCAACTGTCGGTCTACATCATAAAATAATATACTTGTTATAAAATCATCATTGTAATTTGATTATTCTAGCTTTAAAATTAAATTATGGTACATATACAAGTATAAATCATGATTTTGATACATAACATGAGATTTTTTTCAGCACATCTAATTTTCAGTATACAAAATCTGTTAACTTGTACTAAATTATAATTTCATTTTACATTGAAAGAGACAATTTAACTTTATGGTTTTCCTTCAAATATTCAGAGTTTATAGTTTTTATTTTCTCTTTTATACATATGGTAATGATTTAGTAAAACAGCTACCTTCTCAATTGTTATTTGCAACTGTAAATGCTGATTTAACGGTATCTGCGACTGTTAAATTGGCAATAACTGCTGCAAATAACGAATGAGAAGTGTTTCCAGTCTAATGCAATTTACTTTGTATTTATATCCTGTTTCGTTGAGTTTTGCACTTTTTTTATATTAAATATATACCGTAAAGCTGTTTTTCCTGCGGGTCTAAAATTTGAAGATTTCCTGGCTCAAAGATATCCTAATAATTTTAGTGTAATAAATTTTGGTGGACAAGGAAGAGTTATCTCTCTTGCAAATACTGAGGTCACAATTGGGTGCATATTTGGCGGGTGAAATTTTGGCGGAAAACTATCTAATCGCTTTATATATATATTTTTGTATTATTCTATCGTAACTCACAATGGAAAGCTTTACATCTTGTGTTTATACATATAACACGATGGGTTGTATGTGTGTGGGTGTGGTGGTGGTGGTGGTGGGGGGGGGGGGGGGGGCTTATTCAGTATATCCTTATTTTTTTCTTTTGTTCTGTAACCTAAACTCATTTGATCTTGTAATATATTTATTTCATAAATTCTAAAATAGAAAATAATAACCAAGGCAAATAACTTGTTTTCATAAACTGTCCAAATTTCAAAAGCATATCATTTAAAAATATTTTCAATGTTAAAGCTTTTGGAATTTTGAGTAGAAAAGGTTACTCCATTTCAGTTCTGTATTTGTCATTTAAAGTTAACCTTGCTAGTATGACATGTTTATTTAAGAAATAAATTTTATTTTTGAAAATACATGAGGGTATGAACCGGAACACTTCATGCCAGCATACTTTAGGAAGCACTTGAGCGCTTCATGAAAACAATGCCAACATGAAGCATTGCAGTTCATATCCTCAGGTATTTCCAACAAGAGGCCCACAGGCCCTATTGGTCACCCGAGTTAAAAGTATCACTCGTCCCAAGGACTATAAAATCTACAAAAAATTTCCTGTTCTACACATCTAATCTATATTATAATATTCAGCAACAATATAAAACAAGATATGTTTTCTTAACACTTAAATGCCCCTGAAAGTGCCTATACTGATGAAAAACTCTACATAATATATGTAACATTAGCACGATATCTAATTTGGACCTACCCTAGAGGCATTATCCTGAGGTTGTGAAATTCATAATTTTGGTACATCCTTTCTTGCTTTTCCCAAATACTAGTATGCATTTAGTTTTTATACAGTATCAGAAAACTTAAAGAAGTCTTTCAAATGATAAAGATAATAATCACAATAATAATTTTGGCCCCACCCTGGCACCAACACCCTTATCCCCTGGGATCAATGAAATTTACAATTTACCTGCTCTTTCTAAAAAATCTTCAATTGTTAACACATTTAATCACTGATCATTTTGGCCTCACCCTGATACCAACACCCATACCCCTAAGATCATGAAATTTAATGCAGTGGGATATTATATCTAACATGTGAGCAATACCCTGAACCTGTAAGAATGAACTATAGTGAAGGACTGAATGCAATAAAAAAAAAGCTTGGACATAAAAACATGAAGGAGAGGAGAGTACTGACTGGGACATTGTAAGTCCAAGGGCAATAACTCTGGAGAAGTAGACCAATATTCAGAAATTTAAAGTGGAACTTGATCTGTAAATTAGTACCTGGTATTATAAATATTATAAATGTACATATTAAAATCCACATAATCTACAAACTATTTATAAATGTACTGTACATATCAAAAATCTACTTAATTTATCATCTGAAATGAAAATGATTCAATCAACATGAAACTCAAATATTATGTACAAGTCATTAATATAAAGAGACATACAGTAAAATATCCCTATCTCGAAGTCCGAGGGACCTCGAAAAAACTTCGAGATATCCGGGGGTTCGAGATATCCAAAATCGATTTTGGATATTTTTTTGAAGGAGGATATTTGATGCATAGTATGGGATTTGCATTATAAACAAAAAACCCGTTGCCGTTTCTTATAGTTTAATACAAGTTGATAAATTAATGTTGTGGAATTTCAAAGACAAACATTTCAGTTTTTTTTAATATATATAAACATCCAATTGAATTCACAATGTGTTTCAAAATTAAGATGATCGTGCCTGTATGCTTACTTTAAGTTTACTGATGTCCAGGCTTGACTGGAATGTAGTTATTGCGTTGTAATGAAAGAACCTATCACGTAAAAAACAAAAAAGACGGATTTGAAAAAAAAAAAAACTTTTAAATGTTTATTGAATAAATTTTCGTGTTTTCTCTGTACTAGTTTTAATGATGAAACGTGTATTATTAAAAGCATTATCGTTATTAAGAGCATTACCTTCCAGCGTACTTCGACTATTCTGTGCATTTATCTAACCCACATGTTAATGATAGAGCGTGTGTCATTCAAAACACCATACCTGGAATCGGGCGTGTTAGGTCATAATTGGCGGTGAACTTTAGCCGTAATGTTGGAAGGCTTCACTAATCACCCAAGCTGATGAACCATTTATTGCAACCTGGGTCTACTCGGAAAAGGCGAGCGTGGATTAGCGGTCATTAATTATAATTGATGTAGCCGCGGGTGTGAAAGTGTGACTAAACGATACCAGGTATAGTAAGCAGAGCGGAAAATTGACTGCACTTCGAGATAAACCAGGTGAATTTAGGGTATGGGACCTTGAAAATACTTCGACATAAGCGGAGTATTCGAGATTACCGTGTTCGAAATATCAGAAGTTTTTTTTAATCATTTACATAGGGGAAAACGGCTGGGACCGGCGGTCAACTTCGACTCAAGCGGGGTATTCGAGATAAACCATATTCGAGATACAGATATTTTACTGTAGTTACCAAAGATCTGCTCGTTATCTATGAGCAAGGCAAAAAAGTCTGGAAAACAGTGAATGATTACAAAGTCTCAAACTCTATGCTCTTTGGTGAAAATAGGTCAATTGGCATGATTTTCAATACTTGACTGTAAGTCACCAATATACAGAGATATACCAAATATTTGCTCTTTATCTAAAAGTAGAGCAAAAAAAAGTTAACAATACTATGACTGAATGACGGATGGAAAGGGGTAACACTACATGCCTTGACCATTTCGTGGTGGTGGCATGAAAATGATTACCTTTAACAGATCATATCTATGAAAGCTATCAAGCATTTTGTTGCAAGTATATTAACATATGAAATTCTTTACACCAGCATTTTGATAAGACATGTAGTTAAGAAAAAAATCTTTTTCACTTCGCTTTTGTTTATCTTCATACCTTTGTAAATATAATAGCAAACTGTTTCTTGCATTCTTGATCCATTAAGACCCTGCAAAAGTGAGCACAAGAAGAAAATCAGGAATTCCCACAATGAAATTTCAGATGCTAGTTGTATCCATATTGAGAGGCAATCAGCACTTACCCTGCCATCAGAAGTTGGTGACTCAATACTCTTGCCACTGAAAAAATACAAGGTCAGTTAGTTGATACTATCACTGATGTTGTAAACAGACCTTCTGAAGCATATAAATACATCTGATAGGTTTTTGCTTTCAGGATCCAGAAGTATTTTCACCCCATCCCCCCCCCCCCCTTCAAGTTCAATATCTACTTCAAAGCCAATTTAGTGTGCATATCACCTTTCCATAACTGTGTGTCATGGAGTAGAAGTTTTTCCATCAATGACTGGCCATCTTCCTGGGGCTTCATACTCAGGAGACAAAACAATCTCCGCAATCCATCTGTTGAATAATCAATGAAAAGTCATCTAAAACTTTTACAGTTAGAATATCATCAAGTGCCAATTCAATTTTGAAGGCTGAATAGCATACCTGATTTTTCGATCATTTTTTGAAGCCACACCATAAGTTTAAGGCAGAAGGTCTGGTGGGCCACCACAACAGTGTGCATGACCTGGACCTTCAAAGGCTTGCTGTTATGTCTAGAGGTGCTTTGCTACAAAGTAATGATCATTGTACAATTTTTAGTCATAAAACTTTGTTTTGTAACATAACTGAACTTTTCTCCGTCAGGTGTAGAAAGAAATCACCATTATATGAAATAACAACAGTACTCACATCTATAATACTCCTACACTGTTCACATGAAGCAAAACAACCACCATACACCATGGCTCGACCCTGAAGAACAGAGTACAAATATTACACACAGTTTAAAAACAAGTTTCAGAACTGCATAATTGTAAGACTACCAGAAAGAGTGGCTGAGGTAGCATTAATACTAGCCATATTCTAATCTTTTAATAATAATGAGTAAATGTTATTTTAAATCATACCTCACTATAAACTCCATGTTTTCAAAATACTATGAATCATATACAGCTTATTCTGGATAAATAGAAATTAAGGGGACCAACCTTTTTGTCTCTGGACTGATAATTAATTTCAAATAGGCAATATTTCAATGTAAGCGATTTCAATATAACCAATATTTGTTTGCAAAGAAAATGAGAGATTGAGGTTGGGAATTTAGTTTTATTTCAAAATAAGCAATATATTATAATTGAAACAATTTCAAAGCTGTAATATAAGAAGTTTCAGTTATTTTAACATAGATTTTTTAATACTAACTTTTGTATGGAGATTGTATATATAGGCATTTCTAATCCTTTTTTTCTAAATAAAATATTTACCAGTAAATATATGCATTTGTGGTATTCCTTTGTTATGTAAATATACCGAAAGCAAAATATCTTCAATTTCCAATGAAGTTTTTTTTTGGGGGGGGGGGGGGGTCAAAGGTCATAAACACTTGTTTGAAGCAGGTACATTGATCATGAAAGTATTTCAGGGGGTCAAAAAGGAAAGACAGCTCTTTTTTTGGCATTAACAATTTTAAAGCATTAAGATTAGCTAGGTCTAGTTGTAAAACAAAAGTATGCACATCTGCATTCAGTCCGAAACTCCTCAATCTGTTCAACTTCATTCACATCTTCAGATACATACACATACTCTCAGAATGATGGTAGAAATCTTCGACCACAAAATAGTACCTTAACTAGATCTCTAATGATATTGTACAAATTTGAACTAGACATTATTGTGATGGCAAGTATCACAAAAGGACCCCACTTGGTGGCATTATTTAAAACTCAAAAACTTGATCTGTATCCACTAATATAAGTTCATGTGTAAATTTTCAATTCAATAGTTGAATTGTAGGGATAGCTAAAAAAAAAAAAAAGTCAGGAAAACTGTCAAATCTCTGATTGATTGATTAATTGTTTAACGTCCCTCTTGAGAATATTTCACTCACATGGAGATGTCACCAATGCCAGTGAAGGGGTGCAAAATTTAGGCCTATGCTCTGCGCTTGCAGCCTTTGAGCTGGGAGGGATCTTTATCGTGCCACACCTTCTGTGACACGGGACCTCGGTTTTTGCAGTCTCATCCAAAGGACCACCTTACTTAGTCGCCCTTTACAACAAGCAAGGGGTACTGAGGACCTATTCTAACCCAGATCCCTACGGGACTCAAATCTCTGAAATTTGCTATTAAGGTAGCGACGGATAGCAACCACGTGATCAGTAAAAATTGTGTATTTTCACGTGAATTCATTTTCCGGAATTCCTTACTCCGTCATAGAATAGTCGAAAAACAAAAAGGGGTTCCGAAAGTGTTTTGTTGCTGTGACTGACTCGCCTTCAGAAAATATGCACATACCACATAAGTATACGTCAATGTCTGTAATAATGGTAGATCAAATGTTTCATCTGTGTGAAACTTTTTGCTAATCGAAATGTTAAACCAACCACCAATCCATGTACATAGATGCGCTACGTAAACAAAGTTGTTGATTGATGCATCGTAATGTCCGAGTGCTGCATGCTGAGAGATTAAATACTGTTTATACAGTCATTGAGAGGCTAAACAAAGTTTCTTGCAAGAAGAGGAAGTTGGTGGATGCATTCAACTTGGACAACGAAATCATAGTTTCGTTTGGTGAGTGAAAAAAATGCCATAAATTTGTATTCAAAAGTTCAACTCACATTTCCTCTGCTATTTCACAACGCGATTTATAATAACATCTGTAAGTTTAAACACACGACATACAGTAGATGTATTATTTTGTATGTATATATGTATTCCATATGTGCATAAAATATAACTCCCACCTGTGCATGTGGTTGTAAACGAACGGATGTCATGTAAATGTATACCACATTTGTAAATATGGGCTCTCACAACTCTTTTATTAAGAAAATAATAATATCGTTATGAAAATAACCGTTACGAAAATAACATACCTTGAACTACATGTATAAAAGTAATGAAAAACAAATATCTGTATAGACCTACTATCTAGGGGTATGAGGGAACCGGATAAAGAGTAGAAGGGGGGGGGGCATGTGTTGAATATCACTGTAGGCCATCTGCCTATTGTGAACCCTAATAATTGAGGAACTCTCAGTCTGTTCCTGCATCAACACACAACATCAATGGGCATGGTGTTCAGCATGTAGTTAGTGTCATATTTTAAAATGGTCTAATTGTTTCAAGTAATAAATAATCATTTCAAAAACTTCATTGAGCTATGAAATGGGGCAGTAAATGATCAAATCTACTGAGATATACTCGAGGCTTCACAGGATTGGATCATGTGACTGCCCCACTTCATATCCCAGTGAAGTTTTTAAAATGATTATCTATTTCTTAAATCAAAATTAAAACATGTCAGTAAAACATTTACCTCTCTGTCCACTAATGTAGCAAACTCTCTGGCTTGTTGAGCAGTGCAGTTTTTGACAGCTCTCTGTAGTGTCTTTATTACCTGAAAAAGGGAAGAAAACATGCACTTGTAAATTAAACTTTGACCCAATATGATCAAGCCATGTCCAAGTTCAATGGGATAAATTTTTTACAATGCAGTGCAAGTTATTTTCCACCAAATACAAGAGGCGCACAGTACGTTGTGGTCCTCAATTCATGGTGTAAATATTAAGAGTAAATAGAAAATTTACTATATCTGATTGCAATTAAGTGCCAGTTAAGGAATTCTTTGAAGAATTATGTTTAATGACTGAAAAATAATATGACTACAATAATTTTAGTCACTGATTTTATTTATGTGTCCGTCCCATGTGAGATTTTTTCGCAAGGTAATGATGTAACAAGGTACATGTATGTAAATATTAGTCTTCGACTTCTTTAGATCAGGATGTCCTTAGCAAATCAGAAATTCTTCGTTATCATTTTTATCAATATTTTCACAAAAACACAATTTGATATGCCTGAAAGTGCATGTACAAACCAAGCATGTACATCATTAATTTGTTATCATTTCACACTGTAGACTAAAATACTTGTTGCTAGAAGTACAACAGAACATGTCAATTATATTGAATCAGTATCTCTAGTGTAATCTTTCTCCTGAAATGTGTTTTTTTCATGTGTGATTCAATCTTTGGAAAATAAAATTTTGTGTCGATCATCTTACATTGTAAAGCTCTACCTGATTTGCAATTACTCAAATAAATGTACTGGTACACACACACACACACAAAATCAGTCATGTAGCAACAAGGGGTAGGGGCCACCCCTTTTTTCCCCCAACAACATACTTTTTCTATTATTATTACATGCAAAGTAAGTTACATCATGACATGCAAACTTCAATCTATAGACAGGTTCTTCCCTCCATTTTTCACTTTTTTTTTAGCATTACTATTTACTGTAATGAACTGCAGTGGATATGTAAAATTGGACTAATGAATTGCACTGAAGGATCAACTCTTGCAACCCCCCCCCCCCCCCCCCCCCCCAACCCCCAACAATACACATATGACTTCCAAACTTTTATCTCAGAGGCATAAAATAAGTCAATACCTATAGAGTCTTTCAAAACTTAACAAGTACAAGTACCTGGTCTATGAACTTGTTAATAAAACACAACCCAAAAAAACCCCGATGAATTACTACTACAGGTGACTCTTGATAACTCAAAGTTCAAGGGTCCTTGATAAAACTTCGAGAAATCGAGAGTTTGAGAGATCAAAATTCGGAAATTGGAGGTCCGCCTGTGTTCAGATTTTACAGTAACCGGGAATGTATACCAACAAGATCATATGATATCGTTTTGACATGTTTTCCTTCATATTCGTCAGGTACTTTGAAATCAAAATAAAAAACCTTATTTTGCATTAATAAAAACATTTAAAAGTTTATGTATTTATTTGTGCTTTAATCATGCTTAGATAGGCATACAAAACCAAGTTCAGATGACGCTTTACTATCGCAAACTAAACAGAGCATAATGTTATGTCGCTTTACCCCAAACAAAAATTCTAACGAATGAGTAAAACGATGTTTTAGAGTAACTTTACACAAAGAACAAACTCGAGAAATTTAAGTCTGTAGATCTCTAAATTACATGTATGTATAAAACTTACCCTATCGTCGTCACGTCAAAACAAATTATAGATTTCTTTCATAGTCGGATTATATATAATTTTAATCATCAGGACTCAAAACCCCAGTGCAAGGTGTAAACTGACCAATTAGCCAATTATATACTCAAGTGTGTCCCCTCCACAAAGAAGCCCAGGTGATGTTTCAACTATGTAAATATCTAATTACCCCTCCAGCATTCAACAAAATCCAGGGAAGACCCAAGCAGAAATTATTACACGCTTGTGTAACGGTTGGGAATACATTACCATCACTTCGAGAGATCGAGAGTGAAAAACAATGAAATGTGTTTTACGGGACCCAACTTCACTTCAAGAGATCGAACGTTCGAGAGATCAATAGTAAATTTGCTTTGTTATATAGAGAAAAAAATCGGGACCATGATTTCACTTCAAGAGACCGAGAACTTCGAGAGATCGAAGTTCGAGCCATCGAGAGTCACCTGTACTTCAAGTAAAGAGAACGTCAGGAATTAATTTGAGCAGCCATTTCATTATGACTGAAATGATCACACACAAACTGAGTGTGAACATGAACAGCATTTACCAAATAAATATATGTTTTAGATACCCACCTGATCATAAGTGTGCACTTCATCATTGAACAGCATAGTGATGTAAGTGTCATGCAGTTCTCCCTCTGGCTGGAGATCTGATGGCAAATTATCACATTGACCCCAAATCAGAATTTCCACAATATACTGCAGTGTGGCCATGAACAATGCACTAGCCCTATCAGTCAGGTCTACAGGCAGAGTTTCAATAGGGTTCTGTTCTTCCTGGTGGGCCACATTGGGGGAGTGAATGTCACAGAAGGGGTGTGAAGTCCAGGCCTCTTGATCCCCACAATCACAGTATCCACCACCCCCTGAGGTATTCATCTAAAAGGTGTACAGAGTAAAAGACACATCATTAAAATGTATTTATTAACGTTACAGGTAACACATGCGTTTGTTTTTGAAGGTTAGTGTTTAACAGCCAATTTTTGATTGGTTGTAAAAAGTTTTTCATGCATATCGAAGTTTACCTGAGTACAGGTTTAAAGTTACTGTAGTGAAATCATCCGAGAATTTGCTGCCCATCCCGCAACAGCCCCCAACCAACCCACCCTTCTTTTAGCATTTCGTGTATTTAACGTTGTTGTTTTTCTATTGTAGAATGTTGAAAGAAGTGAAGATAAAGATTTATATATGTACATTTGAATAGAGTAATAAATTCTGTTACACTCGTGCAGGCGAGCTGTTCCTATATTTGTGTTTGAGTTTATAAATAATTTATGTTCATTTGAAAAGGTGAATTAGAACATAAATTCTGAAATCAACAAAATTCATTTCTTAGTTCAATTCTTTCCAGCATGAATTTTTATGCATTTCATAGCATCATAATGATATTCTGGTCTGGCAGTATAAGAAACTAAATGCAACATTCCCTCAAAAACACTCACGATTAATAATCATCTACATAACAAATTTCCAATATCTACCTTGTATCTATGGTTTTTATGTGCACCATTCTGGAAGCAGTCTATACACAGAACACATGTGGGGTCATTTGCACAGTCTCTGAAGTAAACAAACCAATCAATAAAATTCAAAGCAAGCCGAGAAGTTCCATCACTTTTAAATACTGTAAACCCTTCTTTTTAAAAAAAAAAAAAATAATGCTTTATTTTCTATAAATATTCTAGTCTACAAAAGATGTAATGCTAAATACTCACACATCCACACCCATACATAATTACAATTATGTGTTGAAATTTAAACTTAATCAAACGCCAAAGAGGCTTTATAGAATTCCTTATAGGTAAGATTGAAGAAAAAACATTTCAAGAATTGTCTCGATGAGAGTTAATCAAGAAAACGCTAATTGTAGACCTGGCAAGCTAGATCAATTGGATTGATTGATTGTATCTTGTTTAATGTCCCTCTCGAGAATTTTTCACTCATATGGAGACGTCACCAATAGGCCTATGCTTGGCGCTTACAGCCATTGAGCAGAGAGGGTTCTTTAGCATGCCACACCTACTGTGACACAGGACATCCGTTTTTAAGGTCATCTCTGAGGACCCATGACATTCCCACCTGATGCTGAGCATTAGGCGATGGAACTATCACTACCTGTTTTAATGACTTAGGAGTGTCGCGGCCAGGATTCGAACCCTGACCTTCCGCATGTGGAGCAAACGCTCTATCTCTAGACCACAGCTGCGTTCAATTGGAAGAAAATTAATGAAATTTAAATCATATATTTTAACGAACTCCATATTTTTGGTCTACATAAGTTTTCCAGTCATGAATCTATATAAACCTTGACCTTAAAGATATATTCTAATATCCTTTTGACAACTGATGATTTTGAAGAATCCTATTCTTGTCGCGTATTTGAGGATCTATAAAATTACTGGTAGACAGAATGAAGTTAGAACTTTGTGATTTTTATAACCGATAGGATGCGTTTTCTTCTTACATTTCATTCCAAATATATTATGATATCATCCCTTGGAGCTAGTGCAATTCATTCATGACCTTATATTGAATGTGTATTCAAAAATACATAAGGGAATGTACAATAAATTATCACTACAATATTTTCATTGAGTCCATGCCCCTTTAAAGGGAATCGAAAAGAAACAACTTTGGCCCCCTTCTCCCCAGTTGTTGTTTTGTTTTTTCTGTAAATATTATATCTAGTAACTGTTTATTTTTCAAAAGGTTTGGCCTGGGAACGGTTTAAACAGAACAGTTTGGTGTGAGAATGAAATGATTCTATTCAAGAACAGACTGGTCAATTTGGTATAGTGGTACACTAGTATAATGGTACAGGGTCTGTAAGTTCTTCTTACTTATCTTTTAATTACATTTTCAAGAATTATTTCTAACATCTTTCATTGAGTACCTGCATGAATAGGTTGGCTCTCCTGTCTTGAAGACCTTTCCACAAAGCTGTGACGGCATATTTTTGGCCTTGAGTTCCTCAAACACAACCTCTGGGTCCTCTCGACATAAGAAATACTCCATCGGCCGAAAGAGGAACTTGTTTGCCAGTCGTTCTTCCTTTGTTGAGTCATGGTTATTGCCATAGACACAGAGAACAAATGTTCTCAAATGTTTCTTCAGTGCAGATAAAAGGTTTCCCTGTTCACAGCTAGTCCACCATTCCTATGAATTATTATATGCAATTATTCCAAAAGAAGCACATAAAACAGATACCCTGAATTACAATATGCCAATCAAACATTACAACTTTAAGAGCTTGGTAGGGCAGGATATATCCCCTTGCAATAAGTATCTACAAGCTTTTTCTATGAAGTCCTGTAGTGGCCTTGACCTTTGACCCTAAAATTGATAGCGTTCTCCCTCTCTTGATAACAAAGCTAGATATAAAGTATGAAATCAATCAAGCAACAGAATGTGGCATGTGGAGTGTCTACAAGCTTATTCTACGAAGTCCCATAGTGACCTTGACCTTTGGACCCCAAATATCAATAGAGTTCTTTCTCTCTTGATAACAAAGCTACATGTGAAAAAATGAAATCAATTGAGCAAAAAATGTGGCCTGTAGAGTGTCTACCAGTTCAGTGTTATACACACACACATACTCGCCCACAAATGAACTGTCCCATTACTACATTGTATATCCCCCTTGCAATGAATCGCGAGGGGATGAAAATACTGCAATAAATGTAATAATCACAAAGCTACTACAAAATTAATACATGTATTACAAAATGTTACACAAGTGATTGATTAAATGACACTGAAATGCAAAAATTACAAAACTTATCTCCAGGGAACTATGGGGAGCTTGGTCAAATAATTGAAATTTTTCTAAATTTCAAGAATTAACACGAAGACCATTGTATCATGCATAAGTATGGCAAGGTGTCATATGTCAGCATGACTGGGTCCTAACCCTATGTGAGCATGGTTTGGGGCATCATGGGTAAGCAATACTAAACATAAAAAGGTATCATAAATGTACATCAGCATGACTGGGTCATGACCATACCTTTACATGCATATTCCTAGATACATACAACAAAGTAAGCAGATTCAGATACAGTAGGCTAGATACAAAGATTACTTATATAATCTACAACTAACATGTGCCAGATGAAAATAAAATGCATAAAATATAATATCTTCTTTGTATTACTTAATTTGTCATGACATGGCATTGAATAAGAAATGCTCAAGATGACCTCAATGTTTTGGTTTTTTTTTTTTTATAATTTATTCTTTTTCCATATTCACATAATCATCAGTAATAGTAATGAAGATACATATTAATCATTTTATACATTCTCACACTCTTTCACACTACTAGTTCAGCATTATTGGTTGAATACTTCTTATTCAAGATGACCTCAATGTTGAGCTAGGCCACATTGAACTTTGTGCACTCACTACTACGTCTTTTTATCATCATATATGTTTAAATGGTAACAAAGAGCAAAACAAATCAAGGTTATTCTGATATTTCATCAAAGTCAAGGAGAATTAATTGGCAGAAAAATGTCCCAGTGATATTTATTTCCCTCGGATTTGAGAGCCTTATCACTGTGACATCGTCTGGTAAAGCGATAGTTAAGACGTCACAGCCCACTACGTTACATCTCGTAACAGTTTAGTAGGCTGTGATGTCATAGCTAGTAAAGACTACCACTGTTATGATATTAAATTTCTGACATAATAGATTTTTGGTATGTCATGTAATCGGTGTTATGCCTTTCCTTTAATGGTACCTTCACATTCACAGATTTTTCTTACAGATCCTTACGTATTCCACAAATCCGTAAAGGTACACGGATTGTTACGATTTAGACACAGATACCGACGAGTAATTTACGAATGCTTGCAATTGGCTACGAGTCGGAGATCCGTAAGGACTCGTAAGAAAAATTTGTGAGTGTGAAGATGGTATAAGAGAGACTGTGGAAATTGTGCAACTTCTCTTCAAGTTAAATATCAGTCGATAATGGCTTTGTCTTAAAGAGAAGACATGTCCTTCAACAGAAATGCTCCTTTGGCTGAGTCTTCGTGATGAACAAAAGCCACAATGACTGCAACTGAACGAAAAAGTCTAAATCTGTTTTCCCTTTGAAATAAAACAAGACGCCCAAAGACCTTATCGGTCACCTGAGTATACGTGTTCTTAAAGGGGCATGGACACGATTTGAGCTGAAATTTTATTTTTCCATTTTTATAGTTTACAATGATTCAATTAAGTATTTCTAATGGTCAACCAAAATTTGAATATCAGTTTTTCGAGTTACAAGTGAGATACAGCACTCACAATTCTTTGTTATGTAAACAAGGCTCATGCCATGTTTTTGTTTAAACATAGGTTGCTTAATAGAAAATGAGAAGTGCCAAACACTAGAATATATCTAACTGTATTCAGAATTAACTTGTGAATTGAAAAAAATCTGCTTTAAACAAACTTTTATTAGCATAATTTAACCTATGTAAACAAAAACAATAAGGCACGAGCTTTGTTTACATAACAAAGAAATGTGAGTTCTGTATCTCCCATGTACATCAACAACTGACATTCAAGTTTTTGCTGACCATTAGAGATACCTCAGTTAAGCATTCTAAACATAAAAAATTGGAAAAACCAAATTCGAAAATTTTCAGCTCAATTAAATCGTGTCCATGCCCCTTTAAAACTCAATTGCCCTCGATAGTGCCTATATTGATGAAAGGCTTTACATAATATAATAATAGGTGTATATGTAACATTAACACGATATAACCAAACTGGACCCACCCTACAGTCAAAACCCTGGAGTTGCAAAATTCAGAATTTTGGTACAACCTTTTCTGTTTTTCCTAAATATGCATTTAGTTTTTAATACTGTATCAGCAAACTTAAAGAAGTATCTAAAATGATAAAGACAATAATCACTTTCATAATTTTGGCTCTAACCTGAAACCAAACCCTTACCCCTAGGGTCATGAAATTTACAATTTTGGTAAAGGATTACTCACTCCTTCTAAATATCTATTTAGTTTCAATTTAGTATCAATATCATTTAAATGTTTTATACAAACACTATATATACCAAGTTTGGCCCTGAAATCAGAACCTCTACCCTGGGGATCATGAAATTTACAATTTTGGTAGAGGTCTTCCTGCTCTACATGACTATGCATTTAAATGTTCTTACAGATGTACGGTAATACAGAAGATTTCACATATGTGGTTGCAGAGAAGAAGGCTTGAAAATTGGTCAATTTTTGGCAGTTTTGCCCTGCCCCTAAGGCCCCTGTGGTAGAGGAGTCCTGTAATTTTCTATTTATGTCTCTCTTGTCCCAAAGATGCTTCTTACCAAATTTGAAAAGATTTGGAATGGTATTTATCAATGTTCAATTGTTAACACATGACACACAACAACGGACTCAAACCAATTGCAATAGGTCACCTGAATACATACACCTTTCAAAAATTCTTTGATTTTTTTCATCTATTACAGTAGCTATTTACAGGTTTCTCCTCAAAAACTAACCATTGATTTTTTCTCAATTTCATATACATATGTATACTAGGCCTACTCTAATCTACCATTAATTTTCTCTAAATACAAACTGTACAGAGTCAAGTCAGTCGACCTTCATTTACTTTAATAGAGAACCCAAGATATGGTTAATAAAACCACCTAAATATTTCTGTGTTAAGCTTTTCTATGCATCTGTCATACATATAATTATTACTTAGTCTAATTAAGTGGCGACAGTCTCGCTTTTCCTCAGTCATTTAGCTTTGCATCTTGTGTAAATTTTGCATTATGACAACCCTTCAATTGACATGATTGACTTTTTTCATTGTTTGCAGTTATGGTCCCGGGCCCTTAATTAAAGTAAATGATAGCAGTATTAATAGTGCCTTCATTTACTCAAGGAAACCTGCAAACTATTGACAACTATCTAAATTACAAGCCCACTACAGGAAACTTGAGCTATTTATCCTGTTATATGTTTTTAATTTACTGAAAACAACATTATTGTCTTGCCATGTAAGGGGTTAACAACACTTGCTACAAACAAAACTTTTTTTCAAAAATGATGAAAATGAAAACTAAATTAATGTTTTTATAAGTAAAGTGAATACAGTTTACCTTTTGGAATGTAATTTATTCCCATGATTTCTTAATTAAGGTGGCTAATTATGCCAAAATTTCATTTAATGGTTCTTTAAAATACCTCGTATGACGTATGATTTCACCACTGAAAGAGTGATAAAAGCTCTCATTTATTTTATGCATGTATCAATTTTTGTGATTTTTTTCCATGATAAAATAAGGTGTTTTGTTTCCAAATAAGAGATTTTACAATTCAAACTTCGCTTTGATTTGATACATGATATGAATATCTAATAATACATGTGAAGAAGACTCATGTAAATGTCTTAATTTTTAAAATAAAAAATAATTATGAAAATTTTAATGGTATTAGGTTTTTTTGGGGTAACATTTTTGCGTTATTGTTATTACGAAAGCGTTGCAATATTACACATCTCATTCTATGAAACACGCAGCTTAAGACACATGTTCTGAGATATACTCACAAGGAACTCTCGTATGGCTCAAACCTTGCTCACTTTTATGTAAAGTGTCGAGGAATCATCTGACGACTACACATTGTATATATATACGAATTTTGACAAGTATGTGAATTAACTAGCCCCAAGGGCACAAAACTAGCCCTATGTGCAACTTCCAAGTTATCAGCTCTTCTGTGATGGAGGTATGTTCAGTGTTCTGTTGAACGCTTGGGTGGGTACAAGATGAATACATATACTATAGACTAGCTATGTAAATACGGATAAAAGTGATGAAAGTGTAAATTTTGTTTATATCGGCTGTTGGTATACATTAAACTGACCATATCAAGAATAATATTTGATTGAATTAGGCCATTAAATTAAATATGAATTTTTTTTATTTCCTCTTCTGCACAAGTGATATTTCAATCAAAGAAAAATGGTGATTATCGATTTTTGTTTGAGCTATTCTATTATTAAATACTAATAAACTTACTAATATTGTATGTCCCTGCAGTTTGGGTGATTGCATGATGTCCGATAATCGGCCTTTAGGCAATATATGAAGCAGCGATAAGCATTTGTACCCACCGCGTGTGGACGATAGTATGTTTGCGTCTCACTGTGCGTAAGAGTTCCACAAAGAGAAAGAAATATTGGGCAACTCGGAAATTGCGTATTGTGCAATCAATTATATCGAACCCTGTATTATCCAAGCATTGATAGTTCTGTATCCTTTCAAAAGCATCCAAAAATAAACAATAGAGTTAAACTTCTATGCTCCACTGACCACAATTGCCATTGCATTTGCTGCTCCAATGGACAAAGATCACAGTAACAAATTTCATAAATTTATTATTATTCCCTCCCTCTGCAAAATTATTTGGGCGATGGTCAACACCCTTGCCTCCACTTCTTTTGTATCAATGTGAAAGACACTTGAAAATGGTCTGCACCAAAAGAATTGAGGGCTATCAAAACTTTCAATTCACATGACTGCAGCATGTAAATTCGGAATAAAACGGTGTTCCAGCAGTAATTCAAAAGTCTTCTATTGTTGCTACTCCAAGTCCTTTGTGGCGAATGATTTCATTTAATTACAGTGTAACCTTGATATATCGCCAGCTTTTGTCCCAGCCTAATTTGACATTATATCAAGGGACAGGGTGGCATTATAGAGTTAGACCATTTTAATTTATCAATTTGAAATAAGTGATTAATCATTTAATACATTATTGTTGTCCACATATGACAAGATATGTAAATGCGTAAAATTGTTTTGCTTTAATCCTTAAAACTTTTCGAAATAGTGGGATGTTCTCTGCTTTTGAATTAGTAAAACACATAATTATATATGGTGCAAATCCCACAAAAATTAGAGTTGGCTATTTTTGAAGCTCTTGCAAATGGCCACCATTTCATATTTACCTTCTTAACACTGAAGAGTTCCAATTATTTAGGACGCCTTCAAATAGGTTCTTTAAAAATTACAGTTTTCTTTTCATTGCTTTTAATCTTTATGCCTAAATGCTTTGAATAAAGTAATTGTCAGACAATCAGTAAGTTGATCTTTATGATCTCCAATCGTAGTACAAACTATCATGAAATATATACGCTATCAGAACTCAAGTTCCGTGTTGAGAAGTAAATATGAAATAATGGCCATTTGCAACAGATTCAAAAATAGTCAGCTTTATTTACTGTGGGATTTACACTATGTAAAGGTAAGAAATGCATGTTTCATTGTCATGATTGTGATAAGTAGGTAATAGGATGTCTAAGGCGAGAAGTTGAAGTAGTCAAGAAATTCAGTTTAACTTATTTTAATCGCAACAAGCGCCCGAAGTTCAGGCAAGATTTCCCAAATCACTTTGTGTGACACTGGTCTGAGATTCGGAAGAGGTGCCAGTCCAAATATATACAGCCTCGACGAATCTCGCTGAGATTAGGTCAGGATTTGCCTTGGAAAATCCTAGTGACAACCTTGTCGAATTGCCCGGGTTTCCCCTAGTAGCGATCTAACTAAAGCCAGACCTCTATTTACGCTATCAATACTATAGCCTATAGCATAATTAGAGGTCTGGCTTTAGTCAGATTGCCCTAGCAGCTGTCACATATTGTACCACATCAGCTGCACATGAAAGGACAGAAATCTGATTTTGAGAAATTGCATATTTCACACTCATAAGATTTCTTTTAAAAAAGCATTAAAAAGCATATAATTTTCATGATTTCAATCTGAAATATTTCGATTCGATTATATTTAGCCTCTTATGTTACTATGTCACAATTTAGGAGATCTACTAATCATGTTACACAAACATCTAAGTGAATACGATGGGGGGAAAAATGTCAAACTGCCATTTTATAAATGCAAATTATGACGTAAATACATACCTCTAACAATCTATCTTGTCTATATTCAGGCGTTGAGAAAACATTTTTCATCGCCATTTTCCATAATTTTGGTTATTTTACCAAATATGTGGATCTCCAATTCTTCGTTTGGTCTTTGTTTACAAGCGTTTCACATCTCCAGACTTTTTGAAAACCGAGCCCGATCTCAAACCAACACCAACGAGAAACGAAAGGAACTGAAGTAGTGACTGTGAAGAACTCAAGAAGTAATGGAGAAAGTTACTGAGGTTTATGTTGAGGAATGTACAAAATCTAGATATATAAAACCGCTTCGATTAAAGTACAAACAGGTGATTCATATCAATGATTGGTGAAATATCGTCAACTTTTTCTGTTCTATCGACATCATACTTTCTGTTTCAATCCAAAAATGCGATATAGACCTATAAATATTGTAAATAATTGTGGGTGGTGTTTTTTTTTTTTATATAATTGTGAGGGTTTTTTTAAAATAAAAATAAAACGTGGATTATCATTCATCTCAATCATGCTACACTTTACACTTTATATATACTTGAATTGTGCCCAAATGAACCTGTTCACAGGTATAAAAAAAAATGCTATCTTCTTTATATTTCCTGTAGAATAAAGAAGATAAATGTTGGGACCTTATATCGGAACATGATGAGTAAGTTCCTTATGTGTGGTATTCCTCAAACTGACATTACATAGCAGTGTAGTACAGGATGCACATACATGTACTGTAGTTATATAACTGCACATGCTCCTGATAAATGATAGTTACTACTCAGTACTGTAGTACTCCATGTGTTGGCACATGATGTATACAATAACAAAGAAATGAACTGATTAACAGACAATACAGTAAGAATAAAACGAAACACAAATAATAAATTAAAAACATATATAAAATTCTTTATACATTCAAACTTTTAAGTGTATTAATTAACAGTAAAACTGTTGTGGGTTTTTTTAAATCGAAAGGCATATACTACCTCGAGTGCCTCACACTAAATCAAAATTTTATAATTAGTATACCTGGTTAATAAATAACTAGCCACCAAGGCAGAAATCAAAATCTAATTGTTTTTCAAGATGATAGTTTTAATTCTGGCAGATAGCAAGAATGTTATGAAAGTGAAGACCAATTGTCTTAAAAAAGGTCTCCAAGATCTTTGGGAAAACATGGAATCAGCATTACAGTCATCAATGGTGTTCCACTCCTTGATTCAAAATGAATGCAATGCAGGATTCCTATTTAACATTTAAAATATCACATAAATCTTGTAATTAATACCTTCCTCGATCTGCATTGCATACCAAATTTATATATATATATATATATGTTAAAAATAAATAAAAAAACCTCTTATGATAAAAGATATGTTGATTAATTTATGACTTATAATAATACTTGAATTCCAAAAGGGTTGATATATATTTTCAATCAAATTATTGATATCAAATCTGATGTATACCATTGAATGATCATCAACATAAAAATTTGAAGTCTTGATGTCAATAAATCATGATTCTTGATATCATGAGGAATCAACAAATGAGCAATAAATACATGTTGTAAAATGGCAAGCCATATTCCGGCCACCCTACTTCCAATTTTTAAACACTGTCCAAAGTATTTATGCTGAGTTAGTTGATGTTTCATTTAAAAATTGGAAATTTAGACTGGACAACATTATTAGCTCACCTGAGCTGAAAGCTCAAGTGATCTATTCAGATCACCCGTTGTCCTTCATACATCTGTCCATCTGTCTGTAAACTTTTAACATTTTTGACTTTTTCTCCAGAACCACTTGGCCTATTTAAATCAAACTAGGCAAAAAACATTTGTGGTGAAGGTGATTCAAGTTTGTTCAAATGAAGGGCAACACCTTTCTCCAAGGGGAGATAATCACAAAAATAGAGTGGTGTCATTTAAAAATCTTCTTCTCACTGGGCTAGGGAAGTTCAAATTTACATGAAAGCTTCCTGACATAATGCAGATTTCAGTTTTTTCTTCAAATCATGGCCCCCAGGGGTAGGGTGGGGTCACAATAGGGGATCAAAGTTTTACATGCTGATATCTTGAAAAAATCTTTTAAAATCTTCTCAAAAACCACAGGGCCAGGAAAGTTGAAAGGCCCTCCCCACTTTAGCTGTAGCTTGTGGTCCCTTTTTACCACCCCTCTTTTCAAAGAAAGAGAGAGAGAGAGAGAATCTTGAAATGTGTATTCTTTGTCGATTAAAATCCAAATAACACAGGGACGTAGCAACAGGAGGAAGGGGCTACCCCCTCCCCGTCTCCCCTATTTAGTATGTATACATGTAGTCGACAATACCGTGCGGCCTGACAAGTATTTCAAGCATTAGCATGGCACAGATTATCATGTGGCTGATTTGATATTCAGCAGGTCAAGATGGGGTCAAGACAGGTAAATGAGGTAGAAAGAAAATGTGTAGTTTTTGGAGATTTTTATGAATTTCATCACCGACATGAGATTGTCCGGTCTTGCCTTTTAGATGTAATTTTCTTTATTACAAAAAAGAATTATAATAGAAAGGAGAAGTTTGGACAACCTTGTGTTCAATATAAACAAAGGCTTTGAAAACCGGTCATTTGATGAATACCAATAGAGATTTGACCAAAACAGACAACCCCGACTTTGAAAGACGGCGTAGCTCTCAATGATAATGAATTTTTCAGTAAAATAAAATACCAAACCTGAAAGTTAAGGTATTAATGAACATCTTGGGACATTGTAAATGGCAAAATTCAAACTTTGATGTTTTACTAAATTGTTAGGGGCCATATGTCACAGCTAAAGTGGGGAGGTCATGTACCTGAAAGATTCCTGACATGGTGCAGATTCAAGTTTGTAAAAAGCATTGTCCTCGGAGTTAGGATGGGGCCACAATAAGGGATCAAAGTTTTACATGCGAGTATCATGTAGGGAAAATCTTCTCAAAAACCACTGGGCCAAAAAAGTTCAAATTTACATGAAAGCTTTCTGACAAAGAGTAGATCTAAGTTTGTGCAATTCTGAATGGACCCCTGGGGTAGGGTGGAGCCACAATAGAGAATGAAGTGTATGCTGATATATAGGTTAAATTTTTGAAAATATCTTAAACTATTTAAGTCTTTTTTAAGATAGGACTTTCTCATTTTGTATATACATTTTTTTTCTGAAAGACCTTTCATGTGATGCAATGGTGTGTGACCTTGACCTGGAAGTTTGACCTACTTTTAATAAAACTCTGACCTATCTAATATGTCCTGAACTATCTATTAAGGCAAATCTTTCATATATTGTGTATATACTGTATATATTTCATTCTTTCTTCAAGACCTTTCATTTAATATGATGATCTTTGACATTGTGACCTTGAACTACTTTTAAGAAAACATAACCTATTTAATATCTCCTGAATTATTTAAGGTAGCGCCTTCATGTTTTGTATATAGGTTCTTTATGGCAAGACCTTTTTATTTCTTGAAGCTTGACCGTGTGACATTGACCTTAGAGTTAGACCCACTTTTTAAATCTTTGACCTAGTCAATATCTCCTGAACTATTTAAGGTAAAGCTTTTATATTTTGTATATAGATTCTTTATGGGAATATCTTGATATACTTTGGTTTTTGATCTTGTGACCTTGACCTGGAAGTTTGAACTACTTTTAATAAAAATTTAACCTATTCAATATCTCTTGAACTATTTAAGATAAAGTTTTTGTATTCTGTATGTAGAGTTTTCGTAGCAAAATCTTGATATCATACCATGATCTATGACCTTGGTCTTATCCAGAACTACAAGATCATGTTAGTCATATTGGTGTTGAAGCATCTCTGTGTAATGTGAATTCAGTTTCAGTTATGTTGTGATCCTTTGGGACTAGGTTGGGGCCATAATATGGGGTCAAAATTTTTCATGGGAATAAAGATTGATAAAAAAAATCTTTTAAAAATTACAACAGCTGAACAGTGGCATAGTCAATGTCACTCAGGTGAGCAAGGTAGCCCATGGGTCACATGTCCTAGTTGTAATCAACAGTGCAAGTCATGATTGTCAATGAATGAAACTGGTTGCGGTTGTAGCTTAGAGATTGGTTCAGTGCTTGATGCCGTCATGCCAGGGTCAAATCTAGTAAGACGTTGAAAATAGGTAGTGACTTCTTTGCCAAACGCCCAACATTATAAGAAGTGAAAGTCATGGGTTTTTCAGATATGTCTGTTACAGCCTCACCTAAAGCTACTGATGTCTCTGTATGAGTAGAATAACAATATACAAACAATCACTGAATGAAATTTTTTTTAATATACACTTAAGCACTATGTTCAGGCTTTGTTGTTTTCTTCAGAATGGTTCAGACAAAATTTGGGATGCAATGCAAGTTCATAATAGGTATGTCAGCTAAATTAGAAATACAAATCATTCTAAAACTCGAGTAGTTAGGTACATGTGTAACTGGAATCTTGACATTGATATAATTCATTATTGATGGGGTTATCCTTCTTAGTTTGCATTCATATTAACATTCCATTTTGGACGATTCAAATTTCATATACATTGTTCTTGTTGTTTGCTTTAGTTTAGTTAATCTGAAATAAAATTAACTGTAGAGGAATTCATTTTTTTAACCAACACTTTTAAAAAGTTTCTTGTTATGATCAAACTGAAGAGAAAAAAGGCTTATTCAGTAATACTGATTAGTTGCCAGTGAACTTTGAACAAACGTTGAATTAGGCCAAAAATAAAAATTGATTTGTTTGATGTACTCCAACGGACCCGTTAAATTTGCTCCTACCCGATCATTTTTTTCAGCAATTTTCAATTTCATTTTTTTTTGTTGGTTCCCTTGAAAAATAGAAAATTCTCCTTACTTTAAAACTAAATATTAAAAAATTTCATGACATTAAAAAACAAACAAACAAAAACACCTATCTACCGACCCACCTTGAAAAATGTGGGTCAGAGTACATCAAACAAAAATAATTTTAATGATGGCCTTATTACAATTAGGTTATGGTGATATGGTTGGGGTATTTGCTGTTGGTAAATCTTATGTATGATTTGTTTTTCTGTTGGAATATTGCATTTTACAAGATACAAATTCTCTTTTCAGTGTTGCTGTTCTTTTGTTTAACAAATCTAAAGATTCCTTCGTATTTGTAAAACAGTTCAGACCAGGTAAGAAAGCTCATAAGCATGTTGTATGTAGAATTTGAGTTTGCATATAACAGGATATTTTTATCATGAGGTTATTTCAATTCTTAATACAGGGGAAAAAATAATCCTAATAAACAGAATATTTCAACTTTCTGAATAGGCATTATATTATTTCAGCCATTTATTTGAATAACTCTGAAACGGAACAAAAGAACAACAAAGTAACCATCAATTCGGAAAAATTCCCAGGTGTACTTGGGATAACCTATGAACTCTGTGCAGGACTAATAGACAAAGATGCCAGTCCAAAAGAGATTGCCAAACTAGAAATCTTAGAGGAATGTGGTTTTGATGTTCCTCTAGAGTCCATTGAACATGTGACATCGTACAGGTAAAGAGTCTGTCATAGAAATATCCAAACTAGGCAGGAGAGAAAATAAATTCCAAGTATGCATTTTAGGATTAATTATAATTCAAGGATGAAATAAAAATGGTTAATCTAATTGGCACTGATGAATAAGAATATGCTGTAAGAGGATAAAGGAGTTGTATTTATGAATAGTACATCAGTGAAAACTGTCATGGATGATATCTCTCTGTGGTTGGGGTATTTGTTGTTGGTAAAAAGTTTTCTTTGTTAAGATACCTTAAACTATGTACAGTGTTTTACCTTCCTTAAATGCAGACTCTACTGCTGTTGATCATTATAGTCAATATATTCAACACCACTGGCCCAATATATAATACATTTTAAGTCACATGTATTTACAGGTTCAGGTTCAAGCATAATAATAAAGATTGTGTACACAAAATGACGCAAATGACACAATTCATAGATATGATAATGACAAATATTATGTCAACCTTATTGAGACTTAATAAAGCTGTTTCTTTTCTTGAAAGCTAGAAAAATATACGTTCTTAAGGCATTTAAAACATTACTTCCTCCATATTTGAATAAATTTTGTGTATTTGATAAAGATCCCAAATATTTTGTTATTACAATTTTGTTACCATAATATTTTACAGATCAAGAAATTAATATGAATTTCTTATGTCAACATGGTCAAATAACTTGTTAGGAATTTTTTGCAAACTATAAACTTGGAATGCCATCTCTAATGATTTCATTTTACATCAGTAGCCAGAAAAAATTCAGACATAAAGAAAACATCCTTGAAAGTATATTTAGGAAATAGATTTCGTTTTTGAAAATACGTGAGGTTATGGGCTGTGACGCTTCATGATGGACTGTGACGCTTCATGATGGACTGTGACACTTCATGATGGACTGTGACGCTTCATGATGGACTGTGACGCTTCATGATGGACTGTGACGCTTCATGATGGACTGTGACGCTTCATGATGGACTGTGACGCTTCATGATGGACTGTGACACTTCATGATGGACTGTGACGCTTCATGCAGGACTACTTTATGAAGTGTGTATCACATGGGACACCATCAAAATTACCTTGTATCTTAAACTTGATTAGTGAAAAGTATGTTTAGAATACCTTGGATATTTATGAAGATAACAATCACCTTTCTTTTACCCCACCCCCCCCCCCACCCCCACCCACCACCCACCTCACCCCCGCCTCTGTCTGTAAACCATTACTCTTCTTTAAAAAGTATGTATATCTGCCCCCGAGTGAAAGAGCAATAAACTTTGTGTGTATTACCATGAGGAACGGAAACATGTGAGGAATTGCTACATTATATGCTACATTGTGATCACACTACAAGCAGTACTTGTATAAACTTGTGTTTGTCGACATGGATGACTTTCTTAACATTGGTGTACTATGGAGATGTTAGTTACAAACTTCCATAGACACATGGGAAATGCTGCACTGACCTCATAACAGAGTAAACTGTGTACATTACTAGAGTCTTGTTTCTGTGAACTATCTACTCCTCCACACCTGTACACATCCACATACATATATAGTGTAATGGGACTGTCGAGAAAGATTTTAGTGTTTAAGAATGTAATTATATTCTGACAAATATAGAAGAAAACGTTCAAATCAACGTGACATTTATATGAAGCATAATCATACCCCAGGGAGTGTCATGTTTGTCATGGTTAAACTGTAAAGAAATTTATTTCTCAGTCCCCAAAATAAATGTTACTGTCTGATCAAGAGACACCCCCCCCCCCCCTCCTCTCCCACCTGTTAGGTCTTTTAGTCCTAGCACACACAAATGTAACCAGCCAGTTCAAGCTTAAGTCAAGGGGAAGTAACTCTAAGTAAGACTACAACACTCCTGATTGTTCACTTCTTTGACATCTCTTTCTAAGTTGCAAAGAGATGCTTTAAATTGTGATCAAAAGCAAAACCCTTGAATTTCCAGAAATGCTCTAAATTGTTATGCATCGTGAGTTAATGACTTTATAACTGTTTGTAGGATTAAAAGAACCTGCAAAAATATATATAAACATGAACTTATTCTCTATTTATTTTGCTTTTGAAGTTTAACATGTTAGAAATGTTTAAAAGAGTTATCTGGATACAGTGAAATCACGGTTTATACAGCAAACACAATTATAACAAATTCACACTTACAGCGAAGTGATTTTTATCCCGTTGTTTTAAAACATATTATGAACTCATCGGTTAAAACAAATTACTTATATAATGAATGAATGAAAATGGTTTGTCCCCAGCATTTTGCTATGAGTGTGTTTTACTTTATGGGGTTTGTCTATTATTTTCACAAATCCCCAGTATGTTGACATATGACTGGTGACTCTATATACCGGTAACATCAACACAAAGTAGTTTTCAGTCAGAATGTTGTAGAAAAATGATTTTAAAATATTTTTTTAAAAATAAAAGTAAATTCAGCAATATCAGAAAATTTTATTAATTTTCACCATGCAGGGATGAGTGCATTATAGCATTCACTCATCCCATAGCACTCACTCATGCATTAAGAAAAAACACCTTACATAATCTTGTGACGTTTCCAGTACTCTTGTTTCATCTAGTTCCCAACATTCAATTAATAACCTACAGGGCTTGAAGCCAACTTTTTATGTCACCAGTCCAGCCGGACTGATGGGGTATAATTTCAACCAGTCCGCAGAAAAATTTACCAGTCCAACAGAGTTTTCCAGAAATAATGAAAAATATGCCTCAGACAATATTGTAACAATAAATTAATATGTGGGATTTATATTTACGAATCAGATTCGTCTGATTTCTACAGATCGAAGCATGCCAAATGTGTGTATAAGATTTCATAAGTATATTTTCCAAAATGATGCTTTAGAAAATTAACCAGTCCCATCGGACTGACTAAAACAAATGTCAGTCAGTCCACCAGACTTTTAACCAGTCACAGACTGATGGACATATGTTAATTTTGAGCCCTGACGTATAAGTAAATGATGAATCCTATAAATTGTTTGTTATGCTGTCTTGAGAAGTCATCTAGTTTTGGTATGCATGTATTACATAAAAAAAAGCAATATGGAAAAATAATATAGTGTTCATTAACATAAGAATAAGACATGAGATTTAAGTTGCATGTACCAAGTGTCTATTACAGCAATTAATTGTACAGCTTTATGCATCACCACAAAGTGTCCAGATTCAATATCCATGTACAATGGTCTAGAATGATAGAAGAGTTTAGAATATCTGGCATGAATATAAAATAAGATTTCAATAGGACTGTCATGGAAAATGGGGAAAAAAACCCACTCAATAGAGGTCATTTATCTAAAAATATATTACACAATCTCAACTCACATCACACAATCATTTGACAGATCAAGATGTCTAACCCTTGGTATTCAAGATATTTATGATTGGTGGGAATAGGCCTGTATGGATAAATCCAATGTCAGTTTTAGGACACTTTTTATAGACCTGCAAGATCTAGATTTCATATGGATAAAATAGTAATCCCTTTTAGCATATTCATCTGCAAGTAGGAATATGTGGTTAAGCATTAGATTATGTTAATCAAGTGATTAATAAAAGTTTACAAAGATGAAGTATGCATAGCTCTTGTGTGAAAATGAGGTGTTATTTTTACTTCTTTGTGAAAATTAATTTCTTAGTTTATGAAGGTTACATTACTGTATTTTGCATCTGAAGATGATGTCCTTTTCTTGCATTTAAATATTCTCTTTTGGGAATAAAAGTTTTGCTTCATTCCCAGGATTTAATTTAAGCATTTGTCAATACATTGTGAAAATTGATATTAGTGAGTGTAAATTCATCTGATAGTTCTCATTTTGTAAGATTTCACTAATGTAAGTTAAACAGGATGATTATTATGTAATGCAGTTTCGCTTTAAAAAAAAAAAAAGAAAGAGCAAAGGAAAGGATTGCTAACATTTGCAGGATTTGACAGTACTAAATTTGCAAATAGATTTTTAAATCTTGGTCAAAAGAAATTGCAAAGAAGAGGAGGTAAACATTATTGGAGAGGGAGCACTTAGTTGGGCAAAAAAAAACCCACCAAACAAATGGGCACAAAGGTTAATTAAGCCCCCTTTAAGGAAGAGGAACTTCATGCTTTGCACTTGTTAATCTGTCTGTATATCGGTCAGTAGACCGATGTTATCCACTCAATATCTTGAGAACCATTCACTTGATCGTAATGATACAATCTGATTACAATCAGATCCTATGATCCGCTGACGTAGATTGCTATACTAGTATAGTGAGTGGATCATATGATCTGATTCTAATCAGATTGGTAATGATATTTCATATGTGTCTTGGTTATGAGTAGAAGAGGACCCCTCTTGATTTTCAGGTCAAAGGTCAAAGTAAATTTGAGGACTACTGCACCCATGGGGTCTTAGGGGTAGGGCAAAAATTGACCAATTTTCAAATATCTTCTTCTTTATAAATACACATCTGTAACAAAAACTAAATGCACATTCATGTAGAGCAAGAAGGTTTCTACCAAAATTTTAAATTTCAAAATTAACGGGGTAGAGGTTCTGACTCCAGGGCAGGGCCAAAATTGGTGTATTGCGTTTAAGTGTAAAACATTTTAAAAACACATCTTTAATGCTATTGATACTGAATTGAAACTAAATGGATATTTAGAAGGAATAGGTAGTCCTTTACCAAAATTGTAAATTACATGATCCCAGGAAGTAAGGGATTTGGTTGAATATTGTTTAACATCCTGCTCGAGCATTTTTCACTCATATGGAGACGTCACCATTGCCGGTGAAGGGCTGCCAAATTTAGGCCTCTGTTCGGTGCTTATGGCCATTGAGCAGTGAGGGATCTTTATCGTGCCACACCTGCTGTGAAACACAGCCTCAGTTTTTGCAGTCTCACCCAAAGGACCACAGTAAAAGTTCAAAGTTTAACATTGGTTAACTCAGAAATCTAGGTCACACAGATTTCCATATTGATAATGCAAGCATCCTCATGTTGTGTAGTTTCAGATGTGTTTACATCTTGACCCTTGGGTCCAGGATACTATAGGGGGTTCTCTCACCATTCTCATGTAGTATAGATTGTTCATACCATGATCCTGGGTCAGATCAGAGCCACATTAGGGGTTCAAATTAAGGTTAACATTCGTTACGCATAGACAAAATTTCTGAAAATCTTTATCTAAGAAAATTTAAGGGTACAGATTGTCAGCTTGGAAAGCAAACCTTATATAATGTTTTATAAGGTTTATTGATACTTTGACCGCCAGGGCCAGCACAATAGGGTTTCAAAGTTTAAATTTGGTTATATTGAAGAAAAATCTGATAAATCTTTTTCCCAAGAAGTAAAGGTACATACTGTTAATTAGCATGTAAGCATCCTCATGAAGTCTAAGATCAAGTTTTAACATTGGTTATAAAATGAAAAATATTTTGAAAATCTTCTCAAGAATCACCAGGACACAGATTTTTTAATCAACATGAGAGCATCCTGATGACATGTTCTTTCAAGTTTGTTCACGCTAGAAACCTTGAGGCTAGGATGGGGTACAATAAGATTCAAACTTATGTAGAAATCACTTAAGAACCACAAGGATACAGTTTGTCAAATTAATGTAATGTATAAGTATCTTCATGAAGTGCAGTTTCAGATTTGTCATTATCCCAAGGTTAAGGGTGGAGCCACAATGGGTTCAAAGTTTAACAGTGGTTTTATATTTGGAATTAATTATGTACTAGTAATTGATCCCATGGGGTCTGCGGTAGAACAGGTCTTATTGTAAGAGGCGACTAAGTGGGACGGTCATTTGGATGAGACACTTTAAAAATCCCTCCTTGCTTAAAGGCCATAAACCCCGAGCATAGGCCTAAATTTTGCAGCTCTTCACCGGCAATGGTGATGTCCTCATATGAGTGAAAATTTCTCAAGAGGGAATATAAACAATATACAATCAATTAATCATTCCAGGAATTGTTAAATTGATATGCAAGCAACCTCATGAAGCTTAGACTGACATCTGTTTGCTCCAGACCTCTTGGTATTCAGGTGAGCAATGTGATCATAGGAACTCATTTCATTTTCTTTTAAACAGGGCTGGTGTTGGAACTACTGGAGCCAAGCAGTTTTTATTTTATGCAGAAGTAACAGAGGAAATGCGGACTGGAAAGGGTGGTGGTGTAGTAGAGGAGGGGGAGATGATCGACGTCATTGAAATTCATAAATCAGAGGCAATGACATTTGTAATGGATGAAAGCATAAACAAACCAATAGGAATGCTGTTTGCTGTGTTATGGTACTTTCAAAATAAGTGAATTAAATTATAGGAAGTATTGTGCTATTGACTTAATTGTTAGTGTCAGTTATATGTCTCACGTTTTCAACAGTCAATAATCAAATGACGATGTAACTATGACAAATGCACTGATGATATATTGATATGTATGTGTGAAAATCTCAAAATTAAGAGATGAAATGTAAAATTTCGTATAAAGGTCAAAATTGGACATGTTATCTTTATCATTTCATGGTAGATTAATCATATAATGTTGTGTTTGCAGTATAAACATGTAAATCAAGTCCTGCCCAAATTTTAAAACAATCTTATATAACGGATATTTCTTCAAAATCATACATAGGTTATTTATTAGGACACTCGCAACAAGGGAGGAAGGGACAAAGTGTCCACTTGATGAAGTAGGGGATCCTAATGGGTACTCCATGTCATGCACATAAGAGGTCTGTGATACCTGTTGTTTAGCTCACCTGAACTTTGACATTTTCTGTATCTCACAGGCAATAAAGGGGTTTAATGACTGCCTAGCTAGCTGAAGTCTTTGAAGACAAGGCGGTAGGAACATCAGGACAAGTTAGAGGACCAGGCCTAGGGCTATGAGTTCCTGCTTTCAGATTGGGGCTGTAGTGTTACCACCCGGTGACTCCTGGAGATGGGGACATATTTGGAGTCCGCATTTGTACTTATGAGGGGAGTAATGGACAAAGTGTCCACAAGCTAGAGTAGATAATCTTAAGGAGTACTTGATGTCATGCAGACAAGATGACTGTGATACCCAGAAGTGTTGTTTAGCTCACCTGAACTTTAACATTTTATGTTTCTCCTATAGAATAAAGGGATTGAGTAATTGCCTTTTTAGCTGTAATTTTTAAGACAAGGCAGAAAAAACATCAGGGCAAGGTGCAGGACCCATATGGCTATGAGTTTTCGCTTCGGGACTGTAGTGGTACCACCTGTTGGCTCCTGGGGGTTGGGATAGCTTTGGAGTTCCTCACTTTACAAAGAGAGTAAGAGGGAAAATGTCCACTGGTTGGAGTAAGGGACCCTATTGGGTAGTCGATGCCTTGAATACAAAAAGTTTGTATTACCCAGAAAAGTTACTCCTGGGAGGGTTGGGACAGATTTGGAGTTCCTATTTCTACTCAACAAAGAGAGGAAGGACGAGAGTATCCACTAGTTGGAGTATTGGATCCTATTCAGTACTTGATCCCATACAGACAAAAGGTCTGTGATACCTGGAAGTGTTGCTTACCTCCCCTGAACTGTGACATTTTTCATATCTCATAGAGAAGATAACGGTTTAATAGGATAGGTATGTAATGGATTTAGAAAATTTCACATAGTACTAACTATACTGTGTATTTTGTATGAAAGGCGGTAAGTGAAGGGTAGAGAATTAATATTAATTTAGTTGGCGGCTGACCCTTGATTTATATGGTGGTTGCCACTTAATTTAACCAGCGACAGCTACTTAATTTCTGACGGCCTCCACTTAATTTAACTGTCAGTTGTCGCTAATTGAATTAAATATGTAGCTATTGATTTTGGGGTCAAAAGGTTGATGGTCAATGTCAATACAGAACTTAATACAAACTTGAATCTACACTTATGTCAGGAAGATTATGTGTAAATTTCAACTTTTCTGGTCCAGTGATTCTTGAGGAGAGGAGTTTCAAAGATTTTTCCAATATACTTTGATAGCCAGTTGTGGCCCTATCCTACCCCTGGGGGCCATGATTTAAACAAACTTGAATTTTCTGCATGTGAGAAAATTTTCATGTAAATTTCAACTTTTCTGGCCAAGTGCTTCTTGGGAAGATTTTTATATAACCTCACCCTATTTTTGCCTTTTCTTGAATACCTCCCCTTTGAAGGGAGTATGGTCATTCATGAAAAAAAAAACTTGATTTCCCATCACCCAAGTTTGGTTGAAATTGACACAAAGGCTCTGGAGAATATGAATATGTGAAAAATTGAGGAGACAAAGACAATCACTACAGACTCTATACTAATTTCAATCGGAAAAGCTCACTTGAGTCTTTGGATCAGGTGAGGTAAACAGGAGACAGTCAGCCGATATACCTTACTGTAAAATAACGGAAAACCAACGTTGTCAAAAGAAGGGTAGGGGTTGGGGTCTACTTTGTAAATTAACCGCAAGTTTGACAAACAACAATGCTCTTAATTGTAAAACACGCACACAATTACTAATCATTAATTCATAAAGTCATACGAATGTTCTTGATATCAACTGTCGACAGGTAAATGTGCGCACGAAACCAAAATTTGTGTGTCGCGTCTTCTGTCCGTCAGATTTTTCACAATTTCATCTTCTCGACGAAACCTAGCATACAGTATCCTTATGTGTAGAAAATTCAAGTTCGTACAAACGAAGAAGCACCTTCCCTTTCACTGGGAGACATTCAAGAAAAGAAAAAAAATTGAAAGGGTAATGAAAGGTGAAGATAAGAAAGCGATCAATCTCGTAACTCCTAAAAGGAATACAAAATAGTGAGTTTGGGCAAACACGGACCCCTGGACACACCAGAGGTGGAATCAGATGCCTAGGAGGAGTGAGCATCTCCTATCAATCAGTCACACCCGCCGTGAGCCTTATATCTAGATCAGGTAAAACTACTCAAATCAGTATGCCAAGAAAGACCTAACAATCAATATGAAACACGTCAGACAGCGTTTGACCCAATGATAGATTGTATTGGCAAACTAGATCATTATAACGACCATAGGATTTGCGAAATGCTGACTTTTAAAGAAGTTTTTTTTTCCAGGCGAGCTCACAGGGGCTAAGCCCGTTTTGGGTCCGAACTCTGTGATACCATAAATATGGTATCACAGAGTTCGGGCCCAAAACGGGCTTAGCTCCTGTGGGCGAGCTTAAAAACACTTTGAGGTACCACACATATTTTGCCAACTAGGGAGGAAATATTCGGTACCTTATAGGATCCCCAACGAGGTTCAGTGGTCTCTTGGACCCTTCCTGAGTAGATGAAAGAATAGACGTAGAGACCTTAAATCTGTCGAGCTCTGCTAGGGCCACCAGGTGGTACCTCTACGGCTTCAAACAATGCGTGGATTGATAAGCCTAGATATGGAGAATATCTACGATGGCTAGACAAAAGCCATTGTACCGAGTAGTCTCTATGAGATATGGAAAATATCAGAATTCAGGCGACCTAAACAACTCTTCCGGGTATCACAGAGGTCTTGTCTGCATGGCATCGAGTACCCCTTCGCATTCTCTACTCCAACCAATGGACACTTTGTCCCTGTCTTCCCACATAGAGTAGAAGAAGGGACTCCAAATCTGACCGACCCCGGGAGCCACCGGATGGTACCATTACAGCCCGAAACTGAAAGCGGGAAATAATAGCCGTAGGAGTCCTCTACCTTGCCCTGGTGTTCCTTCCGCCTTGTCTTCAAAGATTACAGCTAGATAGACAATCATTTAATCCGTTTATTGCCTGCGATATACAGAAAATATCAAAGTTCAGGTGAACTAAACAACACTTCCGGGTATCACAGAACCATGAGAACTCTTATCTGTATGGTATTGAGTACCTCTTATCTGTATGGTATTGAGTACCTCTTGGGAATCTGCACTGCAACCAATGGACACTTTGTCCTTGTCTCCCCTCATAGAATAGAAATAGGGATTCCAAATCTGTCTGACCCCCAGGAGCCACTGGCTGGTACCCCACAGCCCCAAACTGAAAGCGGGAAGTAATAGCCCTAGGAGTCCTCTATCGTGCCCCGATGTTCCTTCCGCCTTATCTTCAAAGATTACAGCTTTAAAAACAGTCATCGGACCCCTTTATTCTCTATGAGGTACGAAAAATATCAAAGTTCAGGCGAGCTAAACAACACTTCTGGATATCACATACCTTTTGTCTGCATGGCATGGAGACACCTTTAAGATCCCGCACTCCAACCAGTGGAGACTTTGTCCCTTCCTTACACAACAGAGTAGAAATAATCCCGACCCCTAGGAGCCACCGGTTGGTACCCCTACAGCCTCAAACTAAAGGCGAGAAATGATAGGCTTAGGGGTCCCCTATCTTGTTCCGCTGTTCGGTCTGCCTTGTCATTAAGCATCAGCAGCACAAGAGGCTGTCATGAAACTTCTGTATTGAGTAGGTCATGCGGAATGTCAAAGTTCAGGTGAGCTAATCCACAGATTTTGATAACACTGGTCGGATGGAGGTACATGTATCATTCCCCAGGCATTACTGAGGAAGTGTTTGTTTCATTATTTAATCCTTTTTCCTTACCGCACTTTCCCAAAAGATTTATTTTGTTGATTTCTTTTGTTAGAAAGCAATGCTTATCACTCTTCAGGTGAGCTTTACAGTAAATGTTTTTGAATGCAATATAATTTTAAACGGATTGACACATGAAAATACGATCAGTCTTGAGATAATAAAGCACTTCATATCATATAGTTTTCCCTATCATAAATCTATTCACTGGTACTTGATGACTAAGATCGTAATAGTCTGGTCAATTTTATTTGCTTCCATCCTTCCGTTACAAATTACTGATATAAATTCAATTCACCATAAATGTGTAACCTCTCATGTGAGCTAAGTTGCTCATGCGTGTTGAGATTGACTTTTATTAATTCAAAACAAAAATTTTAAAATTCAAATCCTTTAAAATAATTTTCTATGAGTACTCTCAGTCCTCTGATGGTTTTCCTTAGTGATTGCCACCTTTTACAGGCTTATTGGCTGCTGGTTAGTGGCTGCTGTCTTCAGTCCGGTGCCTTTTTCAGTAGATGTTGTACATCTGAAGTAAAACTTTTATACTGGATAAGGCTCCGATAAGCTATATGAAAATGTATACTAAACACAATTCTTCACTCTCAATGTGTAGCATTATTGTTATGGGCCGGCACGAGCCGGCCCATTCTATGAAATAAGAATTTGAGAAGTGTATGAGTTTCTGCGGGATGAGTGTGTATTTTTTTTTTAAGTTGGATTACTGATTATCATGATACGTTTTCATTTTGTATGTAAAGTAATTCGGTGGTGTTTTTTAAACATTTGTTTTTTTTTGTTTTTTTGTTTTTGTTTTTGTTTTTGGTTGTGTAACACACAGGTCACGTGCGCTTATCTGCTGACCTATTTATAGAGGTGGCGTCATTTTTTTTTTTTTTTTGAAAAATGCATAATTCCAAGGGTGCTAAAGAATGTTTTGATTATTGCATTATACTATTTTGTTAAATATTGTCACAGGTTGTGCCAATAAAATTTTCAATCTTGAATAAATCTGATTTATTTCATAGCGAAAGGTTATGATATTTGGATAACCCAAATTAAATGTCACAGTTTTAATATGGAAAGTGTGAAATTAAATTAATGCAGTATTCATGCAACAGTCATTGGTTGAATTATTTTGCACATTAGAAAATGTTTGCTTAATATATTCAAGTGATAAAAGCTCAATATTTTCCAATAATGAACATTGTAAATATTCATCAAACTTATAACATCCAAGGAGCAGAATAACCCATATCTATTATTTTGAGGTCATTCAGATGAGGCTTGTAAGCCATGGTCCTGTGTCACGATAGGCGTTAGCACGATAAAGAACCCTCACTGCTGAATTCGCCCGAAGGTGACGTCTCTATAAGAGTGAAAAATTCGAGAATGAGACGTAAAGCAGCATATAAACACATTATTCTGAGGTCACAATGGTTTAAGGTTAAGGTTCAGACTGCTCTTTAAAAAAGTCCACTGGAGAACCTTTGCCTACTGGACATACACGTAGTTCACAGATCTTTAAGGAGTAACAGATTACTGTTCATTTTGTATGTTAATGGGTCGAATTTGGACACTTGTCCAATCAATATGTTTACGAGACAGTTTTAGTTTATGGAAACAATGATACTCTCTTGGAAATTTGTTCGGCCCATAACTTTGGTGCGTGCACCAATGTTTCTTGTATATATATGTATGGCCATGCTCATCACGGATGCAAAATACAGTTTCCGCAAGGCTGAAACTCTGACGGTCGCCACTTCATCAATTTATGCATTGCGACTGCTAATAAAGAAAACCAATTTACTTTGCTCTTTTTGAAAAAGAGTTTAGAATCGTACGCAGACTAAAAGGACACTGAAATTATTGCAAGTTAGATTCTCCGATGGATAGTTAGTGGGTTTTTTAAATTTGTTTTTCTGCTCGAATTGAATAGAGATTTTTTTTTTTTTTTTTTTTTTTTTTTGGTCAAGAAATAAAATATTTAAATCTACGAATTTAGGAGTTTTAAAGAAAGAAAATTACTTCCTTGTGATTTGGCGTTTATATATATATAATGTGATGTACACTGTACAGGAATCTCTATTGCGCTCTAGTCGATCTCTGCAATATCTCGTCCTTATTCTATGAGATTTTCATTGTCTTGATATTTATGTTTCATAAATTGACTTAAATATATTACACTGCATTTCAGATAAGTAAATTGAATATTGATACGCCAAGATTAATGATAAATATTGGGTGTGAGAACGGGGGTTTTCACGACTTTAATACTACATGTATGCTAGATTAAGGTTCTACACGGCTTCTCTGGCTGCATGTCAATTCGTTACTTCTCCTGTTTGTAGAAGTAAAGATGACACTTGGTTGTTTTGGGGTGTGATATGGCGGCGGAAAGGGTAAAGAAGACGTTGATGCAAAACGAACAATTAATTCTCAAAAACATACTGAAATAGAAAACAAACCAGCTTAGAATAATACCAACAGACTCCGTTGCGAAACCAACGATCATCCATGCAAAATCAACAGTTATTATCTGAATTGACGTTAGATGACGAGCAAAAAAGACAAACATTATCTGAATTAACGCTAGATGGCGCGCGAATCTATCTACCTAATCATTATATGTGTACATATTCCCGCAAAATTGCCAATCACGTCGGACTCTCAGAACGCCAACATATTAGAAGCTGCAAAACATTTCTACCTTGAACAGAATAACAATATGAATATGTGTTTTGTTGTTTGTTTTTCAACCTCCTTGTTTCATTCCAATTCAATCCAGGGCCGTAAATTAACCTTCAATTTGGAGGAGGCAGGAAATTAGGCGGGGGTCTGGGGGCCGCCTAGGCCCCCAGACGCTGAGCACATTTTGTGCACACTGAACACGTTTCGTGCAAAATCCTTGATTCTAGGGCCTTCTAAGATGTTACTTGACTAACTCATTCTAAAAGAAAGATTTGGAATGCTTTTTAAGGGAGGTATCATGTTCTTAGTTATTGGAAACAACATAAATTCTAATGAACTTTAAATTTTATTTTTTTTTTGGCTCAAAAGTTGGAGGAGGCAGCTGCCTCCTCCGCCTCCATGTAATTTACGGCCCTGCAATCTAAATTATAAAATTAGATCTATGGCCTGCTTTTTACTAGTCATAAGAGCAAAATAACTGGACGAAAAAAATCCACCAAAATATTAATATTTTAATTTGGTAAAAATTATCTAAATCTATATATTGTGGGGGTGGGGGTGGGGGGCAAGACACTTTTGGCCCCGGAGTCATATTATAATATTAAAGAGTTCAATATTTTCTACCCTAAGCCTAAGAATGATAAATGTTAATTACATGTACAAATGTCAATGATATGGCTTTGGTCTAGCGTGCATGTTGCGGCTGCTGAATAATTGGCGATGTTCTGCAAGGATGCTTGTCTGCTGGTTTCCTGTAGGTCTAACCATGCTGCTGTTACTGGTCCCTTGGTTAGGCCTACTTCCTGTAGTAACGACGCCATAGCTTTCAAAAGTTTTGCAGCTTCTGATATGTTGGCGTTCTGAGAGTCCGACATGATTGGCAATTTCGCGGGAATTACTCAAAATAGGTACACATATAATGATTACGTAGATAGACTCGTGCGCCATCTACATATGTAGCGATAATGTTTTGTCTTTTTTTTTGGAACGCCATCTGGCGTCAATTCAGTTAATGAATGTTGGCTTTGCATCGGTGGTCGTTGGTTTTGCAACAGAGTCTGTTGATTTTATTTTAAACTCGTTTATTTTGTATTTCAGTATGTTTTTGAAAATTAATAGTTCGTTTTGCATTAAGGTCTTTTTTTTTTTACCCTTTCCGCCGCCCATAATCTGTGGGACCATGTGTCTTCAGTCGGTGTAGTATGTTACAATGAGATATTCTACAATGGGATACTTAGGAGGAATAACACATATCGTCATAATGACTGACTTCCTTTCGAAAAAAAAAAATGGAAAAATAAATATCGGCAATCATGTAACAGAGACATTGTTATGCCTCTGATGGGATTTGAACCCGGGCCCCTGACACACTGGTCCAACACTCTTTTCTCTCTCTCTCTTCAGTCCAGCACTCTACCAATCGAGCTAAAGGGTTAACCCACTAGCCACAGCTAGTAGGAAAGCCATATCACTCACACTACCACATTGTCCCCCTCCTTTTTAGAGTCGTTCAAGACTCTTCCGGAGTGCCAACACCTGTGGGGCGAAGTACTGAGGTCAATCTTTCTCACCTGTCAGAGATAGCCCAGGTCCCAACTGGGCGCCAAATGTAACAGAGACATTTTTATGCCTCTGATAGGATTTGAACCCGGACAAGTCGAGCACTCTACCAATCGAGCTAAAGGGTAACCCACTAGCCAGAGCTAGAAGGAATGCCATATCACTCACACTACCACAAGATATTCCTTGTAGGTTTACAATTTATTTTCTAACTGGACAGTTCATTGCGTTAATGTGTCGACCGCCGATATGTACATGTAAATCATTGATCTGAGTCCGAGTTGAGGTAAAATGGGGTATAAAAAAAATTTCCATTTCAAAATATGATAGTGCATATCCTTCACTTAATTTCGATTCATATCGATTTTCTCTTAATAAATAACCATCTTAAGGTAACTCCATACTCGCAGTTTTATCTGATACAAGTTTAAAATGTGTATTTATTTTCATTCATTAGAATTAAACCTAACAAATCATCAAATAAAATACATAGGTCATCAAACGTATCATTGATTATTCATCTATAACTAAAGACTTTTGAAATATTTTACTTTTAACAAGATTTTTTACAATAACTATAGGAAAAGACTCCAATAAAATTTATGTTCCTATCATGCATATATTTAAATAAATCATTGATTTTGCAAAATCTGATGCCATCACAGGAGGGTGGAATTACTTTAATAAATAAACATCATTGCATCTTGCTGCCAGTAAGTTTCACGGGGTTATGATGTAAATTAATGGAAGAAAATTGCATCCGCGTATTTTCTTCACGAGAGCCGACAAGCCCATACCTATCATCTAATACATGTACCATGTTTTTCATTCTACCAGTATTTAAACTTAATTTAGATGGATGTTTTGATAGGGTTTGTTAATTATTGTTCTTATCGTTGGTTGGACTGCATGGTGGAGGGCGATTATAGGTGATGACGGGTTTAATTATCAAGAGTCATATTTGTTATTTGATTATTCTATTAATTAAGTTTGATCGATCCTCATGTGACTTATTAATATTAATGGTTGAAAGTTGAAAAACTGTGTTAATTTCCATTCAGTATAGTTGAATTTATTCAATAACTAAAGAAAATGTGTATGTTGCCACTTTTTTAAAGATGTCAGATTTAAACAGAAGTCTATGTTAACATCAGAAAATTACACATTTTCATTATGCAGAATAATTAAAATAGATAAAAACTAGTTGAAATGAATTTCAGCAGTTTAAAAATAATTGCTAATTCAGAAATATGTATAAATTAATTGTAGATATTGGGGGAAATCATTGTATAATAGACATGCAGTAGAAAAATATCAGCATAGGAGCCCCTTGACAACATTTTTTATTATAAATATTTGATTATCTATGGAAAATGTAAACTTTAACAGTATCAATAGTTTACCAGATTTTTCATTTCATTTTTGCAAAACCCTCACACGAGGATCGATCAAATTACGGTAGTTACATATACATTATCACGATTCCATACATACCGTAATTTGGGATTTTTCTGCGAATTTAATGGAATTTGTTAATTCGTACTACTTCTTCCGCATTGAAAGAGATAACTTAACTTCATGGTTTTTCTTCAGGTAATTTTTATTACGCCCCGCTATGAATTTGACCGGCCGGGTCATATAGAGTTTGCCATGTCCGACTTCCGTCCCACTTTAGTTTAGCTCAGTTTCGAAGAAACTATTAGAGTTAATTTCATCAAACCTTACATGCTGATACACTTTGGTGACATATATTCAACTGCATCAATATCATTTTACCTTGACATTGCATTTGACCTTGACCCCACTTCTCCCTATTTGGTTGTATATTGTTTAACGTTCCGCTTGAGAATTTTTCACTCATGGAGACGTCAACATTGCTGGTGAAGGGCTGCAACATGTAGGCCTATGCTCGTCGCTTAATTACGGCCTTTGAGCAGGGAGAGATCTTTATCGTGCCACACCTACTGCGACACGGAACCTCGGTTTTTGTGGTCTTATTCGTACGACAAACAAAGGATACTGGCTGAGGACTTATTTTAACCCGGATCCCTGAGGTTGAAGGGTACTGAGGACCTATTTTAACCCGGATCCCCGAGGTTGAGGGGTACTGAGGACCTATTCTACCCCGGATCCCCGAGGTTGAGGGGTACTGAGGACCTATTCTACCCCGAATCCCCACGGGATCCCCATTTTATGTTTAGCTCAGTTTCAAAGCAACTATTGACAATATTTTTATGAAATCTCTTACACTGATACATATTAATGGTAGCTATTTAACTGTGGCACCGCCGCGGTGGCCTAGAGGTTAGAACGTTCGCATGCAGGAGGCCGGGGTTCGAATCCCGGCCGCGACAGGCCTAAGTCGTTAAATTCCATAGCCAAACGCTCGGCATATGTCACGGGTCCTCGGAGATGACCTTAAAAACGGATGACCCGTGTCGCAGTAGGTGTGGCACGCTAAAGAACCCTCACTGCTCAAAGGCCATAAGTGCCGAGCAAAGGCCTAAATTTGAAGCCCTTCACCGGTCTTGGTGACGTCTCCATATGAGTGAAAAATTCTCGAGAGAGACGTTAAGCAAGATACAATCAATCATCAACTGTGGCATTATTTTCTGACCTGCGACCTTGACCTCGATATTCCCTATTTGGTGGTTAGCTCAGTTTTTATTATCTTCATGCCATAATCAACTTTCAAATACAATTTTTCGTGAAGTCACATCAAATGATATGAGAGATCGTCTATAAATTTGCTACATACAGATAAAATGAACTTGAAACATTACATTTGCTGATACATATTCAGGATAAACCAACACTACCTTTCATGCAACAAAAGACAATAGCTACATACCGGTTCTAAAGGTATTAAAAGTATTACTCTTGTATATCAAAAGATATTAAAACTTCATCACCCTATTTCATTATATCTTTTCTCATATTTATCATCTTACAAATCATCATGAGGATACATTTTGCTAAGATTTTGTAAAATATTGCTGTGAAAAGGGTTTTTAAAGGAAATTATAAATTCATTTCTCTTCTAATTCATTGATAAGGTAAATGAAAAAATATGCTATTGCTTTTTATCTTCATTGAAAAGCTATATTTATATATATATATATATATTACATGTAGGAGATTATTTCCCCTCAATCGCCTCCTATGGGCATCATTAATCTGCATAATTTTCTTCAAAGAACAGAATCAGTATTTTAATTTTTTCTTCAATTATGCGGGTTATGAATTTTTTCCGACGTGCTTGCTACCTTCATCATCCGAAGAAACAACAAAGAAAGCATTTTATTGTTTAAATAATTACATACCGGGTACATTCTACAAGTATGTACATATGAGTGATTTTCATTTCTTCAGAGACGAAAGCTACTTAATACAATGACAAATTATCTAATGTAATAGAATATTATCTAAAATGTGAACAATACACTTAATGTGATAGAATATTATCTAAAATGTGAACAATACACTTAATGTGATAGAATATTATCTAAAATGTGAACAATACACTTAATGTGATAGAATATTATCTAAAATGTGAACAATACACTTAAAGTGATAGAATGAACTATAGTGAAGAGCTGAATGTAAGAAAAAATAAACTTCGACATGAAAACATGAAGGTTTCTAAATGGGTTGCTTTTATGTAGTTTTGAGTTGCGGTCGGGGTTAACGCTTGCACCAATAAGTTGTTAATTTACTTCATCTTTTAAAGGATTTGCTATAACGTTGCAGACATTGCTATGATGTAAGACCTTGGAAATGGCGCTACTATGATGAAGGGTTTTTACACTTTCATTTTGATCCGACTGGCAGTCTACACCGGCCATAATCTCCAAGTGAACACATGTTACGCTGTTCCAGTTAACATCGGGGTTCAGCGGCGATACGTTTATTCTATGTTATCAAATATATGCATTATACGTATTATTTTGCTTTCATTGTATAATATTTTAGATTTTCATTTTTTTTTTTACATTGCTTTAATTTTAATTTTATTTTAATTCTTAGAGAATACTTTTTAGAATACCTTATAATTCCTAGGTATATAAGGAGCGTTGGGACGTTAGCTGGGGCTCTTGTTCGCAGGAGTAAACGTTATATCAGAGCTACTACTTGAAAACGTCAAACTGACTTATCATTGAGGGTAAGGTTACAGTCCCTCAAAAGCTGTGTGCATGTGCATGCATTTAGCGGAAATAAGTGTACAACACAGTCTCCATCTTTTGTTGAACATATAGCTTGTTATTGTCAATGTTATATTACAATGAACGAGCTCCCAAGTGTCTCCTCAAACCAAGTTACAAGAGGAAAGAAATCCTGTCATATTCAGTTTATCCAAATTAGCCTTATCATTACGGATGTTCGTTAAGGCACTCGTAATAAATCCTCGTTAATCTTGTAATCATACCCGTTCTTGTGCGATCAAATATTCATTGCGTCATTATGACGACTGGAGGCAGATGGGCCGACCTCTGCGCATTGACAAAGATGACCCTCTTCGTGGAAAACGCGGTTTGCCAAATGTCGCTTGCACTCGTCGCTAGATTTTTATCCTGTGCCCCGTACTTGGAATTCGTTGCACAGACTGATAGGTTTTCGTCTCCCTCCTTATAACATATTGGCACTTTTAGTCAATGATAAAATTTCAAAATTTATAGTAAATGCTTAAAATTAGCGAACATTACTAATAAGAAAAGGAATTACACGTGAAATATACACAGAGAGCAGCTATTTGCAAATTAATTTTGCATGCACCGATACTTTGAGACCGGTTTAAATGTCCGATAAATATGCAATAAATATGCAAATAGTGTTATTCAATACTGATATTCTGTAGATGTTAATTTCATAGACTTCTCGGAACTTCACCAGAATTATTGTAACAAATATTATCCACCCTGGCTGATATTAGGAAATTTGAATTATTTATTTTTATCTTTTCTGCAACTTTATTAGACCATGGGGGTCGACTCAATGCTAGTGTCGATTGCAATGCTATTCTACAGTAAATTTGTCCTATGACGTGTTCTCCTGATCTGATATACAATTCCCGTTTCTGAAATTCTGCATTATTTGCACTAAAATATTCTATTTTATCAGAGGCATATTTCTGCCATAACTTGTCAGATAATTAAGTCGACTTATCAGATAATCATGCCGACTTGTCAATTAATTACGCCAACTTGTCAGTTAAATCATGTCCACTCGTCAGTTAATTATGTCGATTCGTCTGTTGATTCTGTCCACTTGTCAAATAATAAAAAGTGAGAAAATAACCGTAAAATGCTTTCACATCCAATATGTGTCATCCTTTTAATGATCTGACAAGTCGACATAATGATCTGACAAGTCAACTAAATGCTCCGACAAGTTGATCTAATGATATTTTGTCGAGTTGTCAGATGATAATGTTGAATTGTCAGATAATTATGTCGAATTGTCAGATTGTGATGTTGACTTGTCGGATATTGAGACGGAAAGTAGATGTTAGCCAATGACATTCATTCATTCATTTTTATTCGCTCAAACCACAATGGAAGTGGTACATGAGGTACAATACAGAAATTTCAAGTATCAATACAAGTAATGTCAGAGGAATGTATATAGGTATGCAAATAAACAAAGTGAAATATATACATAAATATGTACAAAAAATTATGTGTTAAGGGAAACATACTAATTCGTATATCTTTAAAATAAACATGCACAGGTTTTTAAGGTTTTAACATTACTTGTTGACATGATTTCATAAAATTTCAAATACATTTGGTCTCGTACAATATTTTCTGTGTAGATATTTTTTTCTTATACCGGATAAAGCACTGAACTCTAATACAAAATGATATTCATCTGCAATTTTTGTTTCATTACATTAAACACATACTCTTTCGTTATATGGAATACTAAACCATCGACCAGTCTCTACTGGGAGGCGATGGTTCGTGGTACGAAATTTCAAAAAGATGCTACTGAGTTTCTTAGGCAGATTTTCAAGATAAGATTCCAGACCAAAACTTGTTTTAAAAATTCTGTACATCGTACCCTTGGAAGAGCTGAAAACATCACTTGACCAAGTCTGGACAAATTGATCCTTAAGACTTTGTTTTAAAGCGTTTGTTATCCATTTTTCATTCACAGTACCTTGTTCATACCATATATTAGTTAGTCCACATATGTTCAAAATTCTATGAATACATTCAAACTATGGAATTTTAAATGTGCCATTATAGTACTATGTATATAAATATTTGTAAAGAATATTTACTATCTTGTTTTCATGACTAAATGTTAATTTGACCCAACAAGAAATCATTCTAGTATACACATAATACAGATTTAATATAATAAATAATATAATAATAGATAGATTATACACATTCTAGTATACACATAAATAGGGAAACGTCCCGTTTCGCCATATACCATAAATCACATATCAGAATTATTTTCTCCTCCGCCCCATGTATCTTCTTACTCCTTTCAGACCCTTCTGCTCTCCCCCCCTCTCTCTCTCCTCCTACATTTCCCTCCCTTCTCTCCCTCTCTGTACTCTCCTCCTCCCACTCATTTCTCTTTCCCATTTTTGTCACCCTGTCTACCCCTCCTAATCATTATATGACAGCATAAACTTTGCTAGGTTCTTGCAAATCGACGGGAACAAAATATCAGGCTGCGCAATTATCAATGGAGGAGTTCCAAGGAGTCCAGAGTTATTTATCCACATGGTGGCGGATCTCCAACTTTCATTGATGGTATCCTCCGTCAAATCCATTTAGAATTGGTCTTTTGAAAACCAATTTAATTGGTATAAATACCTCCAAAATTGATTATTTTATATGTAAAAGAACCGGGATTTCCTATATTAAACATAAATTTTACTGAAATAGAGCGGGTGTCAAAGAGCAAACTTCTTGGAGACGTTATAAGACAAGATCTGAAGTGGCGCCCACAACTGAAAAAGTCTCAAAACGTCTATTCTACTTGCGCCAACTGAAATCTTCCGGATTAAGTGAGAGTAATTTGGTTAGAATATGCAAATCCTTTATAAGACCAATTTGTGAATATCTACGCCTGGTGTGGTTCCCAGTCCTGATACTATCGCTCCTGGATCAAATTAAATCGATCCTAAAACGAGCTCTTAAAATCGTACGCCCATGGGACTCCTACCAAAGTGCTACAGAAACACAAACAAGATTTGATCCAGACTTCTCAAATTCTTGAAGAGAAGGTTCAAATGGAAGACGAAGGCCGCCGGCGTGGTGAAAGACGGAAACTACAAATACCTTTCTCGTACACAGAACCATCCGTGTAAGAATATAGCATGCGAGAACCATTTATGAAGCAAGACAAATGGCGTAATTAGCTACAGGAATAAGAAATTGTAACCTCACATTGTTAAACATTAATGAAACAAGATGGATACAATCAGGGCAGTGCAGATTAACAACTGGTGAACTATCACTATACCCGGATCACAAGGAACATAATACATCACGTACCCCGGCAGTACAATGTAGCAATAATACTATCCAAAACCGCACAGAAAGCATTCTTTTAATAGAGGTTAGGACCTAGTTTTATCATAGCTTCAGAAATGAACAGAAAAAAGCCTCAATTGTCATCTACTGTTATGCTCCAAAAAATAACACAGAGGAAGAAACAAAAAGATCAATTTAAAACCGGTGGCAAAGGGGTATTGACATCTGTTTAGGAAGAGATGTTACTATCTTGATGGGAGACCTCAATGCCAATATCGTAATGATAACAACGAGTGTGATGAGACAATAGGGCAGTATGGATTAGGTCAAATAAACGAAAATGGAGAAAGACTTGCAGACTTTTGGGCATTAAACAAATTGATTATAGCTGGCACAGTATTCCCACACAAAGAGGATCTACAAAGCCACATGGGTATCATCAGATCACACAGCTGAAAACCAAATAGACCATATCTGAATAATTTTTTTTTAAATCAGAAGAGAGCTAAAAGATACTAAGGTCCTTAAAGATACTAGGGTGAAACGAGCAGCAGGTGCAGCAGACCATTATCTATTGGTAACACACATAAAGCTGAAGCTTCATAAAAATAAATCACTAATAAACTCACAGATGCACATACAGTACCAGACTCTTCAAAGATATCCAACTATTATAAGAGTATTAAATAGTTGTAAAGAACAAATACCAAGTACTACAGGTTTGTAATGAACTTGTAACACTGGATTCTTCTGGGTGACATAAAGGATACCTTCATCTCAAGTTGTTAGAAAGTACCCATCCCCCTCTACCATCACAAAGAGTGGATAACAAAAGAAAGTACCCATCCCCCCCTCTACCATCACAAAGAGTGGATAACAAAAGAAAGTACCCCCCCCCCCTCTACCATCACAAAGAGTGGATAACAAAAGAAAAATAAAGAAAAGAGAAAAAAAAAACAGTAATTAAAAAGTATCACTCTCTTATATATTCCACGGATTCAACATACATGTAATTATACTAAACAGAAGGAAAAAAGAATTTGATGACAACTTGAAGTGACCAACAAGCTGACTTGTAGAAATGGATCTGGAGCGGGACAGATAACAACTTTAAGCATCATTATTGAATGGTGTGAGGAATAGAATTTCTCCCTATACTCAAGTTTCTTAGGTTATGTAAAAGCATTCGACTGCATAGACAAAAAGACGATATAAAGGTTTCTCTGACACTAATGAGTATCAAATTTTTTTTATATACGCAGTTCCTACGAACAACTGGCATGCAGGGTCATACACAGAGGATAGCCCACTGGATCATTCGAGGTAAAAACTGGTGTCTGACAAGTATATCTGCTATCATCCTTCCTGTTCCTCCTTGCAATTGGCTGGGTTTGAGATCTTTCGCACACAAGGCTCATTATCACAACCGTGTTTTAAATCAAATTGACATTAATTCCACATTTGGCAATCCTACTTATTCTCCAGCTTCATTTTCAAAAGATCAAATTCTTCGAAATTATGTTTTAGTATCAGTCCCAGTCAATGGGACGAATGACTAAGAGTTACCGTACCTATACTGCATTCCTAAACTTCACAAAAACCCTTACAAACATTGACACGTTGTTGGATCCACTAAATGTTCTATCTTTGCTCTTCACGAAAATATTACATGCTGTGGAGAAACTTTACACGTACTGTGCGACTACATATGCAAGAAGTGGAGTAAATCAAATGTGGATTCTAAAAAATTCAAAAGAACATTTAGTAAATTTGAAATTACAATTTTTCTCAAATTAACAACATCAAAACGTATGACTTTTCAACACTTTACATGACCATTCATCGTGATAAATTAAATACATCATGGAAAGTTGCTTCTTCAATTAAAATGGAAAAAGGAAATGTTCATACTTTGTGATCAGGCATTCAAAAAATCATTTTCTTAAACACCACTCCGATTCTATGCACAAGTACATTTAAAAATGCAGGAGTTCCTCATTGACAATATTTTCATAGTCTTTGATGTTCAGGTCTTCCAACAGTCTGTTGGAATTCCAATGGGCGGGAATTGTGCTCCTTTATTAGCTGGCCTGTTTTTAAATTCTTACGAGACAGAATGTATTTAAAAGCTTCTACATCAAAAGAAAAATCTCTTGTTGTGGCCTTCACCTCGACAATTAGATATATCGACGACCTATTATCTATCAACAATAGTCATTTTCATTCATATATCGATTCGATGTACCCCTCGCTGTGGCCTTCAATTCGACATATAGATATATCGATGACGTTTTGTCTATTAACAATAATAGCTTTCATTCATATGTCGAATTGATATATCCCTGTGAGCTCGAAATAAAGGACACCACAGAGTCGTCCACTTCTGCTTCATACTTAGATATTTTATTGAAAGTAGACATTAACGGCAAACTGACAACTCAACTGTATGACAAACGGGATGATTTCAGCTTCTCCGTCGTCAACTTCCCATATTTTTGTAGCAATATTCCATTATCACTTGCATATGGTGTTTATATATCTCAACTGATTCGATATGCAAGAGCTTATTCTGCGTATAGTCAGTTTTTAAATCGAGGTAAGCTACTGACAAACAAGTTGATGGTACAGGGGTTTCAACAGTCTCGATTGAAGTCAGCATTTCGCAAATTCTATGGTCGTTATAACGCTCTAGTTCGTCAATACAACCTCGCATTGGGTCAAATGCTGTCTGACGTGTTTCATACCAATTGTTAAGCCGTTCTTGGCACGTTGATTTTGACTGCGGATAACTCCGTTTACCTGATCAGGATATAGGGCTCACGGCGGGTGTGACCGGTCAACAGGTGATGCTTACTCCTCCTAGGCACCTGATTCCACCTCTGGTGTGTCCAGGGGTCCGTGTTTGCCCAACTTTCTATTTTGTATTGCTTATAGGAGTTATGAGATTGATCACTGTTCGTTATCTTCACCTTGCATCCCAGTGAACTCGAAATAAAAGACACAACAAAGTCTTCCATACTTGCTTCATACTTAGATATTTTATTGAATATACATCATTGTAGATGTTAATGGCAAATTAAGAACTCAACTTTATGACAAATCAGCTTCTCCATCGTCAACTTCCCATATTTATGTAGCGATATTCCATTATCACCTCTATATGATGTTCATGTCTCTCAACTGATTCGGTGTGCAAGAGCTTGTTCTGCGTATGGTCAGTTTTTAAATCGAAGCAGGCTACTGACAAATAAGTTCATATTACAGGGGTTTCAACAATCTCGTTTAAAGCATTTCGCAAATTTTATGGTCGTTATAACGATCTAGTTTGCCAATACAAGCTGTCATTGGGTAAAATGCTGTCTGACGTGTTTCATCATCGGCCCCAGGAGCGGCCGATCTATTTGTGGTTGTGTTAGAAAGTGCGCATGGGAAAATGAGAAATAATTTTGTATTGTTTCGATAGAATGATTCCTTAATATCAATAACATTTATAAAAGTTCTGAATAAAGGATTTTAAAAATGTACATTTATATATAAGAGTTGATAACTGTAATCAATACGTTTCATTTTTATTCATTATTAAACAAATATTATGAATTTACGATTTATACAAAGTTTTAAAAGTAATCCCCGGAATGGCACTGTGCAAAATATAGATGCAACTCATTATGACTTTCCTAATATTAATTAGAATGAATTTATAAAAACAAAAGTTATTTTGGATTGAATATGCTGGAGCTGCAAATATTTTTATATATGTATATCTTGATTATTGCTCTGTTTAAAATCCATGACGCGAAATTCGGAGTTTAAGACAAGTATAGCCAGTTTAGCAAATAATATAGCCAGGATCAAGTGACATATATCCGGGGTATGTCTTGCCATTACATTCTATTCATACACTATATGACACATTCACCACATTGGGAGAGGGATAAAATACGCTATATGTGCCCAACCCCTTTCACTATTTGTGAATAAAATTATTATAAATTGAATACATACACCACATTTCTGAAGCATACATGTATTTGGTATCTGCAATCTATTGAAATTAAAAATCTAATGATATTCATGTTTGCTTCATTTGCATGTCATCATGATGGTACTTCAACATTTTATAGATCAATTCAGCTTCTTCAATGCAATGTTGCCTTATAAGCATGGGCGGGTTTAGGATTTTAATTTAGAGTAGCGTTGGAAAAAGTATGAGAGACAAGGGTCTATTGGTTGCTTGTTGGTCCCCATTTTGCCCTGATGGGGGCCAAAGGGGGTAAAGACCCCGGGTCTTTACGGTAAGTATATTTTAATAATGAAATCTGGTGTAAAACTAATCGAATTTTTAAGTAGGTATGCTGCAATCTATTCTGGAAATAAATAATGTTTCAGTTTTAAACTTCAACTAATCATGTTTTTTATAAAGCTGTTGGCTGCCTGTGCCTAACATCTCTTTCATAAACAGACTTGGGTGAAGTCCATATTTTTTAAATATGTTTTCTCTGAGTTTCCTTGATATACATGTTGTAGCACTTGTAAGTTTAAGATCTTTTGAGGCGTACCTGCTGATTTTAAGATGATTTATTTTAAATTGTGCTGCATTTTAATACGGACACATCCAATATTGAAACCTAAAAATTGATATTTCCTTCATTTATAATTCTTTTGAAACTCTCAAGTACTCTTACATAAATGATATATTAAAGGTATTTTTAAAGTGGGTATTCAGCTTAGATTGTTTCATAATTTTGTTTCCATTTTTGAACATGATATTTCATATAAAAATCTCTGCGTGTTTCTTTTGGATATTTGAAATTTTAGCGGCAGAGTTTATACTTTGTATTAAAATTATCTACCAATTGAGGCCGTTCTTTACACACTGGTTTTGACTACGGATTACTCCGTTTACCCGATCGAGATATAGGGCTCACGGTGGGCGTGACAGGTCGACAGGGGATGTTTACCCCTCTTAGGCACCTGATCCTACCTTTGGTATATGAAGGAATCCGTGTTTGTCCTACTTTTATTTTATATTATTTAAAGGAGTTGAGATTCACACAAACTCTACAGCGCCTAAATATAGGTTACCTTATACAAAATCCTCTTACATGCCCTTGTTTTTCTTTCAATTATAGTTCAGCTGTTTATGTCGCTACTGGTGATGTAAATATAGTTAAAATTACGTCCTGAATTCTAAAATATGCAAAATTCAGGGACCCTGATCTTCGAATGACAACAAAACTTCATCTCTATTTTGAATTATGTCGAAGATTATGCAAGACTTTTTATGAAGAAGAAGACCTTGACACTTGGTCAGCGTGGAGTACAATAGAAATATTAAAATATTGTATTGGTCACGCTAAAACAAATGTACGTACCATCTATCCTTCTGTGTTTAGTTAACCAGATGTGATGAAAGAATTAGATAGGGTTCTAGCTGACAAACCATGTAACAATATTGTCTTCGTTTGTAAAGCTCGTCATTACAACTACATTTTAACAGAACTTTGCTTTTTTTCATATTTGGTTATCTAACGTACAGTTAAAAGAATGGGTTTTCTTCAAAATCACGTCCCAATTTTAAACACATCTAATATCACCGTGGATGGGACGAATGGATTTAACTTACCGTACTTATACTGGATTTCAAAACTTCACAAACCCCTTACAAACGAAGATACATGGCAGGATCCAGTAAATGTTCTACAAGTCCCTATGTTTAATTATAACGAAAACAATTCCAATGTTATTTATTACAATTGTTTTGATTGAACAAAAATAAAGCTGAACAAGAGTTTATACATCAATAAATCCGAAAACGCGATGTATTCATACACGCCTGAAAACAAATAACATAGTGCGGGAAACTATTCAAATTTTTGCAATTGATAATAAAGTGAATGAAGTGGAATTACATTTTATAAGAATCAAACATTCTTTTTGAAGAATTTATCGATGTGTAAACTCCGGACATTTTACTCACAAACTTAACATAAAAGTGCTTCGCGCTTTTATTCAGTTTGTGAGTAAAATGTCCGGAGTTTACACATCGATACATTCTTCAAAAAGAATGTTTAATCCTATAATATCAACTGCTTTGACAGAGAAACTTTACACGTATTGTGCCACAACATATGCGAGAAGTGGTGTAAATCAAATGTGGATTCTCAAAAATTTCAATGAACATTTAGTAAATTTGAAATCACAAAACGTTGACAAAATTAACAGCATCAAGTGATAAATGCCGGAAGTTGATGATGGGGAAGCTAGGTCTTCCCGTTTGTATTAAAGTTGATTTGTTAGTTTGCCGAAACATCTATGTTCAAGAAAATATCTTAAGTATGAAACAGATGTGGTATCTTTTATTCATTGTGTGTAATTAAAAGTTCGGGTGCAGTAGTAGAAGCATATGTACATGTATACTTGAAGAAAATACGGGGTGTCGACTTGAACTTTAGATATGATGGAATACACGTGCCCATGGTATGCAATCATGACAAAGAATGATCCTTACGTTGACGGCATTTGTTCCTTTGTTAGCAAATTCTAATTTAATGAATCTTTATGCAATGTGAAAAAATACCATCCCATTCACATTATTTCCACATGCACTGTAAGACTACACATTATCATTGCACCAATGTGGGGAAAGCGATGCCTAGTGTAGCGGTGCCTGGTGTTCTAATCTAGTGATCTTTTCGTTGTCTACAAAAAGGGGTAGTTAAAATTGAGCTGTTAGAGTTATGGTAAAAACTTTTTTTTCAGAATTATTACCCTCAAAGACAAGATAGAATGATCCGGGTAATCAAAAATGTTTATAGAAGGGTTGATTACCTCTATACGTAATTCGAATTTATGTTCCGAATTTTTTTTATGTTAAGTGACCCCTTAGTTTCCCCCACATAAATCATTCCAAATAGGTCACTTGCCTAAACATTGCATGATTTTGTTTCGTATTTAGACTACTAACATATAAATTTCTATTTATCAAAATACATGTATCGCGTTTTACAGTGTTTGACAGGACATTTACAGATGGAGCACGTCATGTCCGAAAAGAAATTATCAAAGATGTCTCATTGAAACTTTGCATATATGTACCAGAACTGGCCATTTGACGACTGTACATATAAAAAAATCTTTGATATTCCGAAGGATAATCCGAGGAGCACCAACCGTTATCTCAGAGCCTGTGACTCTCGTCGTCCCCACAGAGTGACACCTTTTAATGCTGGGCGATGTGACAGCCAGTATGGAATCGTTATTCTTGTCAATATTCATGATAGAATACTGAGTATATATCGAGCGACAAGTATCATCGGGGACAGAGTATCCACTAGTAGAAATACATGCTGGGTAGTTAAATAAAAAAGATGAAGACAACAGAGTGATCAATCTCACAAATCCAGTAAAGAGTACAAAATTGAGAGCAGGACAAAACACAGACTCCTGTAAACACCAGAGGTGGGGTCAGGTGCCTAGGAGGAGTCAGAATCCACTGTTGACCGGTTACACTCGCCGTGTCCTTTCTATTTTGACCAGGAGGCCTCCGTGGCCGAGTGGTTAGAGCATCGCGCTCAAAAGCACACAGCCTTTCACCTCTGTCGGCGCGGGTTCGAACCCGCTCGCGCCGGTAAGTGAGAAGTTTCCCAGTTTACTTTCGGAAGGTCGGTGGTCTCTTCCCAGGTACATTGTATCTGGGTTCTCTCTTCCACCAATAAAAATTGGGCGCCATCAGAAAACTGAAAAATTGTTGAGTTTGGCGGAAAACATCAATCAATCAATCTATTTTGACCAGGTAATCGGATTGATCCGAAGTCAAAATCGGTATATAAAAATGACCTAACAATTTGTATGAAACACACCAAGCAGCATTCGACCTAATAGCAGGCTGTGTTTGCAAATAAGATCACGATAACCATCAAGCTGACTTTGAAGAAGACTGTTGAAAGCCCTGTAGCATCATTTTATTTGTCAGTAGCTTGTTTGTATTTAAAATTGATCATGCGCAGAATCAGTCTGTTGAAAGCCCTGTAGCATCATTTTATTTGTCAGTAGCTTGTTTGTATTTAAAATTGATCATGCGCAGAATCAGTCCGTTGTCATAACGTAGAGTTGTTAACATGTTTGTCTGGAACATCTATGTTCAGTAAAACATCCAAATATGAAACAGATGTGGAAAATATGATAGCGTTCACTGGGATATGTCGAATCGATATACGATTTAAAGTATTACCTCATAAGAATGCAAAGACAGGTCAACTAATAAAGAAGCACTATATGTGCCCATGAGATTCCAACTGAATGTTGGAAGACCTGATCTCCAAGGGCTTCATAGATATTGTGAATGGGGAACTTCAGCATCTTTTTAATCTTCAGAGTTGTGCGTAAAACAAGAATGGTGTTTAACAAAATACTATCGTAATTTTTGGATGAGTGATCATAATTAGATATCTAAATTCCATTTTTATTAATGAAGCAAATAGTCATTAACTGTGTTCTCGGGGAAACAGCTGGTGTTGTCCGAGAACCTAGTCAGTAACTGGTTTGTTTTACACCTTCCCTTTTTCAGGACTATTTGATAACCACGTAACTTGCATAGCAGCCAGTCAACAGATCAATCGAGGGCAACAGTTCATTTTTTGTCACGAAAGGGTCTAGAAACCTTTTCACCTATCAGTCAAAGTTTTTTTTTAAATAACAATGATTGGATAATTTAAAAAATGAAGAAATAACAACATTTTAAAATTAGTTTGACAATGTGGTGTTACACTGTATATTAGGGAATATAGTAACTTAGGTCACAAACTACCAGGAAATGGAGGAAAATTCGCCTTCAGAAGCCCATGTTTTAATTTTCAGATTTTATTACCATGGCAACCAATTATCAAAAATAATGTATATGGTTCTTGAAAGTACACATGTGAAAGATTTTAAAGGTCCATCATGACATCTGATGCTAGCCTGGAAATGGGTCGAGATACACTCAGGCACCTGCCATCCTGGAAGTAAAAAAGCAACAAAAATGAGGAAAATATACCCATTTTCAACCCATCCTAATTCATAAAAAAAAAAAATTCCCAGTATAATGACAGACATCAACTTTCAGCAAAATTCCTAACCTTTCCAACAAGGCCAAATTTGCAACAGGGTCCTTGATTCCTTTTCGAGATATTTTACATCAAAGATGCAGCATGCTCTTTTCAACTTACCGTTTAAAGTGAAAGTAGAATTGCCCGCCTAGAAGTCAAACTCTCATACATCTCACAGTCACAGTTTCGGATCCCATAAAAAGGCAATGGATCAATGTAGAATGGTCACCTCCCTATATTAATACAGATATCAATAACAATGAAACTATTTAAATTCTATAAATACTCTTTTAACATATTTACATTTTAACCCTGGTCACTTTAGCTTCGTATTGGCAATTCGCCAGGTATATTGAGACTTTACCTGTGTAAAGTGTGGTTCCGTGCGTCATTTCATGCTCTCTCCAGAAATGGAAAATCCCCTCAGTGTCAAAAGTCACAGGTCAACGTCATTGTCAGTAATCAGAATAAAGTCATCGGTTTCTTACCTTCTGACAGATAGAGGAGATATACTATGTACATTCAAATCGATTTCGGAGTCATAGCGTCATAGTTAGTAATTAACTATAACAACTTAAGTGGCATTATACGGCACCATACCAAATTGCAGTTTCAATCATAGTCACTACGGAGAAAGCGGGGGGAAATGATACATCTTGATTTCTGCGTGAACAGGTATAAGTCAAGGCCATCGTCAGTCTCACACATGCTGTGCAGATGGCTGGCTGGTTTGAAGAAAAAATTGTCTTTTGATTTCTCGGTCAAAGTATCATTAGTCAAGATCACACACACACTTCGTTGTCAGAATTAAATGTAACAATTAATGTCATTCAAACAGATGGCTGGTTTGGACAAAAATTGTTTATTGATTTTTTTTTTTTTTATCAAAGTGTTATAGGTCTAGTTGACCTACACTTAGTGGGTGCCCTTTCATTTTGAAGGTCAAGGTCACAATGATATATTAGACCTATAGCAAGCCAGCGCAGCTGACTCGTACGATGAGCTCTAACGTACTGTGAGCTCTAAGGACTAAAGCGCTCAAAACTGTCCAAGTTAAAAACTGCACATTCACCTAGAATTTTGGGGGGTCACAATCCTAGAATTCCCTCATAAAAATGGCTGAAATCTCGCAAAGTTACATCTCCTTCGTCTCAGATTACGAACCTACGTAGATTATCAAAATGTCTTCCTAGTCTTATGGTCCCTTACACAATGCAGTGCGCACATAAAATTAGGCCTGGTGTGTAACGAATTTACTAGAATACCAGACGATATGTGCATGGCACCACGGTCTACCAATTCAATTGAAGCAGTGGCGGGTCTAAATCATAAGTTGAAGGGTGAATTTAGCATACATGTACATTACAATGAACATCAGCCGTGCCATGACAGAGAAATTCATTGATGTATATATACATGTGTCTATGAAAACATTTGGCATCATATGATCGTGATTAGCTTGATTAATTCTAGGTTTGTGAATGGATTTCAAAGTATTACCATTACATTTCACACATTCACGGATGAGACGCCGTCAATCCGGGAATGTGTGAAAGGGGCTTAAACAGATTGGTTTAAACTATATATGTTCAGAAAAATCACGTAGACTTAAAATATTTTTCTGTTATAAAGCAAAGACTTCTAGATGTATATAAACAAAATTTGTTTGAAAATATTGTTAGATCTTCAAAAGGCTACTTATATCAACACCTTATCGATAATTTCTGTTTGCAAACATGTTTAACAAAACCCATAGATAAAAATACGGAAGGTCATTAACTAAATTTAGGTTGTTTAACCATCTTTTGAATATTGAATTAGGTGGATACTACAACGTTATCAAATCTAATTTTAATAGATTATGTACATGTTGCGATCTCCGTGATATTGAGGACGAATTTCGTTTCATATTGAAATGTCCACTGTATAATGATTTGAGGGGGGGGGGGGGGATTGAAAAAGTATTATTACTCTAGACCAAATGTTTTTAAATTGATTCAATTATTAACTACTAGTAATGACAGCGATTTGTTGAAATTGGGAAAATTTTTGAGTGCTGCTATACTATTTAAAAGAAAATGTCACATTGATGTTTAATTTTTGTTACCTGTTTACTTTGTACGTTCACTCTCTGAATTACCTACACTCTAAAAATGGTGTTTAGATCCTAAACACAAAGTTAAACACATTTCTTGTGTACAGTTTTGAACGCGTTCTAAATCTAAACATGTTTAACACTTTCTGTGTTTAGGTTTTAAACATGTTTGACACTTTTTACGTTTAGGTTTTGAACATGTTCAACCCAATGTGTTTAGGTTTTGAACATGTTTAAATCTCTTTTGTGTTTAGGTTTGGAGCACGTCTAACTAATTGTGTTTTGGTTTTGAACATGTTTAATTCTTTTTATGTTTAGGTGTAGAACATGTTTAACCCTTATGTTTAGGTTTTGAACATGTTTACCCTTATTGTGTTTAGGTTTTGAACACGTTTACCTCTTTTGTGTTTAGGTTTTGAACATGTTTAGTTCTCCTTGTATTTAGGTTTTGACTTTGTCTCAATTACAAAATGATTTGCTAACCTTCTATTTAAAACTCAATCCACAGCATTAAAGAGTCTCAAATAGTAGCTTTCTCTTCTATTATAGGAGAATAACATTGCAAAATCTAGCAAGAATATCCCTTGCATTACAAACTGTGTCTATGGGATCCATGATGTTTCAAATCGAACAATGCGGGTAAAGTGATTTCCTACACACAAAGAACACCGGAAAACACTTATAAACAGATATATTCACAAATACACAGAACAACTTACAAGGGGTTAACAAATACAATAACTACACTGCTGCACTTTCTAAAACACGTCCGATTGCCTAGATTTCGCGGGTAAGAGAGAGAGAAAATCACGTGCAGGCTCAGAGGACTCCGAGCCCGACCAGAAATACTAAAAATCCACCCCCCCAAAATCACTACACGGGTTTAGGCGGTTCTTCTCAAATTACATTGCAAGTCTATTTCTATATTCTAATTGCCGAAACAACACGGTTGACATTTCCGCGATACATGTTAAAGACAAAACCATTAAAAATCACTTATGCACATTAAAGAAGTAAACTATACATGGTTAAATATCATCCGGCAAGTACAACTTCAACAATTTTTTTGTCTTTGATATGCTAGTTTTCGCATAACAGGCAATGTCACATGTTGAATTAAAAAAAAGGGGGGGGGGGCATCAATTGCAACTGATGTTCTCTTTCACAAGATTTAAATGAATTTTGTTCCAATGCAAAGTAAGAGTGATGCATTGGTTTAAATTAACACTAAAGGCACGTCTAATACCAGAGACAATGAATTACACTATTTTTTAAAATTCAATATGTATGTGTCCAGACCTGTTCAAGTTGAAATGGAATTCCAGATTAAAATTTTCTGGATACTCCTAAACTCTGCTCATTTCCAACAGGAAAGGGTTGAAGCCCATAGACGGCTCTTCTAATGGTTCCATCAATTTTGGATATCGACCTCGACAGTGTATACTTGCAATACGGCGTATGATGTACACTATGGTCACTATCGGGACCTGGTACACTATAGCAGTTTGAAGTATGGCAATTCTGACATGCAATTTTTTCTGCAATTCGAATTTCATTTACAGAAGACAGGAATATTCTACATGAAGACTGTAAAACTAATGTCAACAATGTTACTAAGCTTATTATGTTCAAAACTTAAACGCATAGACGTTTAGGATTGTGTTTAGACGTTTAGGAATGTGTTTAGCAAGTGTTTAGCATGTTATTTTGTGTTTAGATACTGTATTTTTGCATAGCTAAACATGTTCTCAGTCTGAACATGTTTAGGGTAGAACATGTTTATTACACTTCGCGTTTAGGATATAAGCACAATCCTAAACACGTTTAGACCTAAACACGTTTAAAAAGTGTTCCAAACCTAAACATTGTTTTTAGAGTGTACAATTATCATTGTGTCCAATTGGACCAAAGAAATAAAAGAATTAAATTGAATAGATAGATATTTACCATAGGTATTTACTATTGTAATCAGAACCAGTCTGTCCCCATGTCTACAGTGCTCTCTACCTATACCAAACTCTGCAGGGCCATCACAAACTTATCATTTGTTTTTAGAATGTAATTCAATTCAATTCTAAATATGCGTATTCATACGTCGATGAATTTAATATAAGCAGAGCACACTGTATATACAAAGTAGGATGAATACTACAATTGGTTCAAGATATTATGAGACCAGAATTCTTGAATGAAAACAGCAGTGTAAGAGTTTACAATTATTTATCAACAGGTCAAAAGTTAATGTAATATAGAAATAAAAACTGAAATTATAAAAAAATAACAAGTGAAAAGATCGGAAAAAATAATCTGAGTATCATGGGAAAGAGCAGATCTAAGAAAAACAAGATATATCTATAAAGTACACTAATGGACCACCATACTTTTCAAAGTGGTGACGTCTCCATATGAGAGAAATATTCTCGAGCGGGACGTTAAACAATATTCAATCAATCAATCAAAGTGAGTCAGAACCTTGAAAATACCTTCAAAATATCTTACATTATCTTTCCAGTGGCAATACAAAACTACTACTTATAAATTCTATATAAGTCCTATGTAGAAAAATCTTATTTAACAAAGTAAATCAAGTTTCCTTAGGTAAGAGATCTAATTCACCTTGAGCCAGAATTTAAGGTTAGATTTTAACAACAGAAAGAATTAATTCATTGCCAAAACGGGACAGTAAGAGAATTTAGGCGAGAAAATCGTGCAGCAAAAGCCCGCACACTGCCTATTTATATAAGAAGGGAAAAGAAAAGTGGTCGGACCTTGAGGTCCTTAACCACAACCCAAAGTAACTTAAAGAGACACTACAGCTCATTTTCCACATTTTAATAAAGTGTTTTTTAAAACATGTATTGATAAAATGATAAAATTCATATCGATACTGACAATTTTGAACAATTGGGATGCATCAATTTACTCTCAACTGCGCTTTGAAGATCGTTCGGAATTCAAAGGTTTCTTCATTCTGACTCGGACTTTTGAATGCTTATTTACATCACGTGGTTTTGAATGACAGCAAAGGTGTTGTGTAGGAAATTATTTAAATTCCCCTTCAAGGAGGTCCACACTCACCTTTCAAGTATAAGAGTATTCCCTGCTCCTTAAAATAAGTAATTATATCAATCATTATTTCAACAGAAACCCGTCCATGTTCCCATTGATCGATGTTTTTACAACTAACACGTGTCGTGTTCAGATAAAAATAGCACTTACTTTTAAAAGTAGTGTCTTAGCAGCTAATCTCAATGGCAGATTTAGGGGGGGGTGGGGGGGCAGGATCCCCCCTCCCTTTTTACGCCACAGATTTTGAATGAAAATCCAAATTTTGCACCAGAATGGCCGATTACTGTGGCTAACCTTTGACTTTCACACTCCCTTCGGAAATCCTAGATCCGCCACTGAGTTACATGGGTTTCTCCGAACTCTTTGTTTTCCAACGGTCAAACTGATACCATGGTAAATTCTATTTCACATATGAGTTTTATCTCATTCTATTTTTACCTCTTTTCTCACAGAATCTGTCAAAATTCTAGATCTATCAACTACACTTTCTCTCACTGGACGACATGCTGCACTGTTTACTGTCTATGCGCATGCGTCTGAAGACTGAAAGGAGGAGACTCGATATTTTTTGTATAGGCCATCAAAAAGTATTAATTTTTACGTTAAAACGATAATTTTTAACTTTAGATAAATGTTATTTTCGCAAAGTTCATACTTTCAACAATGCAACAAAAATTGAGAAAGCACTAGGAAAATTGTCATGTCATGATTTTTGCGCAAAATGAGCTGTAGTGTCTCTTTAAACGACGATGTTGTAGATTTATAGTGCAGACTGCCCAGTAGGGCCCCTGCTGCACAGTAACTTAAACGGGCCGCGATCACGCTTTTATATCCCCTCTAACCAATCAAACTCGACTTTACAATACCCCGCACAAGTGAAACATGAAATCTGAAACGTTTAAAGCTAAGACTTTTGACCAATCAGAAATGTTGTTCGAGAGAACTGTCAAAATGGACGATCACTACCTGTCGAAATACATGTGCGTTCTCAAAACAAAATAAATGTGGGGATAGTCAAACACACGAAAGAAATCAAAGGATTAAGGACAGGAAGAATAATTGAACAGTAAAGGGAACATTAAAAACTACGTTAGATAAGGAAATGTAGACACGGTTTGGAATTACAAAAATCAAAACTATTACACCCCCTTCCCAATAAAAACAAAATTAACAATTTTGTTATAAAAAAAAGAATATTCACAAAATAGTTTTGATTAATTAACTGAAATACAAGATATGAAAATTTCAGAATAATATGTCCATACAGTTTTTCAAATCTAAATTTCTTGACTTTACCATTGGAGTCCAACAGATAACGGCAGTCTCTTGGATTTGTAGAATGGTGGTCAAATAACATGGGGTGTGATTCTGACTCCGCTTTCCTTTTCCTGGCTGCTTCATCCTTAAGATCGTGGTGGATTGCTGGCCTAGGACATATGAATTACTTCAGGTCCACATATTTGCGCTGTTCAGTATGTACCTCCTGTCTATGGCTGTGTGGATATTTGGATGACGTTTGGTGTCGTTGACCACCCCTAGGTTTGCAGGTGAAAGTCCTGTCAGGGACGAAAAGAATCTGGCTTATGTCTTCAAGGACGAAGACAAATGAGGGAGGGGGGAATGTAGCAGTCAGCTGGGTTCGATCGCCGGTGGCCAGATAGCTCAGTTGGTAGAGCACCTGACTGGAGGTCCGAATCTCGGTCTGGTCTGTTGCATTTTCTCCCTTCCTGTTACGCTATTATGGAATGCTGAGATGTTCAATTATCGTGCTAAATTAGAATACGTCATTCCTACTGTACATGGGGATTACTAGATAAACTTTCAGGATGATCACCGTCTTGCCATTAATGATTTTTTAAGATTTTATTATCCAGATTCTTATTGTGCGATATTCAATACACTGCAGTCTACTACAGATTTTCCCGGGTTTTTTTTAATGTTTTTTTTAAAATCATATATGATATATCTTAATCCCGTTGGTATAGGCTATGTTAGTCACGCATATGTGGGTGGATTGAGGGTCCAAACCCAACACCTCTGGGCTAGGAAGATGATAAATACATTTGCCTATTTGTATGCACTTACAATTGTAGAATCCATAGTTTCAACTGGACCACTAAATATAAATGGGGAAGAACCACTTTCCTGGAAAAAAAATCTGGATTCGCTCAAATATAAATAGGCTGCGTTCGCTGTAACAGTAGCTCTCTCAACATATTAAAGAAATATTCAAGACTGGTATTCATTGATTGTTGTCATGAGGGGACGGCTTTTCTGATAGTGAAAGAAATACCGTTTGTGTAACTAAGCCCTTATTTTACCGTGACTTATACTGCCATTGCAGTTGAGGGGTGATAATGCGATTTGTAACAGTGTTTGTTGTCATTTCGCATTATTTGAATTTAAACACAGTCAATATGTACATGTACTTGTAAGAGTAAGGTATGACCAGGAATACCTATATAAATCACAGAGAAAATCACTATACATAGATAACCACTTCCCGGAGTTTTACTCACGACCTGCAAAACTATTCTCCTAGCAGGATGTGACCAGCGCGTAAAACCGCTCGACCATCTACATGATCTAGGCAAGTTAAAAAATTGTTTTCGACAACGATGGAATTCTCGCTACGCTGTGATTCGTTACACAGAAATTTGACATAATTAAAAGAGTATCGTAAAAAAAAATACACACTATATTTGATTTTTTTTTTTATAAAGCAGGAGAGATTGCCCCAAGAGAAGATCTATATTACTTATATGGATTTTTTGCAGAGTACATATGAACTCCATCCCCTGTCAGAGTTTATATTCTCCAGAGCCGTTAGGCGAGGGAGAATATACACTTTAACAGGAAATGCGAGTTCATATATACTCTGCCAAAAATCCATACAACGAATATTCCCTACTGCAGAGCGTCAAATAATGTTTAATTTACGAAGCATCTATCGAAGCCATTTTGTATCTCATCATGGCCTCAACAGTCATATTCCCGGCTTGTCGTCCAATCAAATGCCTAGATTTTTCTCTGCAGTCGGATATATATATATATATATATATATATAATATATATATATATATATATATATATACTAAGTTACACAGAGTAGATAGCGTAGAAAATATCACCTATATGTTTTTGTATCATTGTCACTGGTTAAGTAGTGTAGTGGAGAACCGAAATCCGTCGTGTTTGATAATAATTTGCATATATGATGGATGTCTTTCACTTATCACATTAAATCTTATCTGAGGTGATAGAATTCATCCCGATCTTGTGTACCCGTCTCATTAATTCTCTCGTAAACTTTCTAGTTTTCATCGTGGAAAAACAATTTCAAATTTAGAAAATAATTTGTCTTGAGTATCGACCATAATTCACGGTATAATAAAAACAAAATGGCCGACTAAAGCTGTGATGCTCCCGTGATAAGGAAACCTGATACTACGGGGGATTGATATTTTCTGTAAAAATTTCAATTTATCAATTCCCCAATCCTGGATATATTGCCATATTTTAAATACATTTTTCATTTTGAGACCGGTTTAACAGATATAACCGAAACCTGATCCCGACAATTGTCTTTCAAAATGTCAGCTGAGCGAGTGTATTACTATGAGCCCCCGTCCTATCTACGTACCATCAGGGAGGGCAGGAACAATTTATGAAATATGTGTCAAATTGTTTACTGAACACAAAAGCAAGGTGTTAGAGAAATTCTGTGAGGTAAAGCGAAGTAATTTATCAATTTAAGGGAGGGGGTTACCTGATACAGATACGCAAATAGAATTACAATGCATCTCGAAGTTAATTATCTGACAAGTAAGTTTTAGATTTTCAACGAAGCAGTAAACCGATATCTTTGAATGTGCATTTTAGTATATAAGATTTTTTTTTTAAAAAGGGTGGTTAAAAAAGATAGATGTTTTAACCTAAGTTTTGTTTTATTGAATAGTAATTGCACTTTGATTCACACCTTCCTAAATACGCTAGTTCATTGATAAACTATGTCATCATGATTCAGCAACTATGAAATTAATGTAAAATGATTGATTAAAGTTTGGTTGGACTTTGTCTTTTGATAACACTTCATAACTTTTTATGTGTTGACAGCTTGCTAATTGAATAAAATAGATCTCAATTACTCGTGGATGATATATCTTGTCTGAAAATCATTCCCCGTGTTCATTTCGGTCAGACATTGATATTTTCGACGAAATCTTTAGATGATGCGGAAGTGATATCGATATATTTGCTTATTTCCCGTAGAAAAGATAGAAATTAACATTCGGAAGTTGTGATGTATCTAACGCAAAACAAATATTCTTTGCATGTGCAATTCGAGCGTAACCATTATTACATGTAAATAATTTTTCTTCAATATCCATAAACGAACCTGTATTTTGACAACTTTTAGATATAATCGATATTTTCCCTGAGAAATAATGATTTATACAATGAAGTGTGGTTTTGTTGTCATGATTTGGGAAATGACTGTCACAAGGAAGGATTGTAGAAAAATGTAACGACGCGCGTAAGCATTTCATTATTTATATTTATATATCAACACCAACTAAACAAAGTGAGGGCTGAAACTTTAGGTTTATGATAATCATGTTACGTAGACTAAAATACTAAATGTAACAACAAACACAGATGGTCACATACTTTTAATTGGCGGAAAAGTCCGAAGTTTGTTTCTTTTGGATTCATGTGATAATGCACTGAAAACTATCTAAGAAATTTACAGATACAAGCAGTCTCTATATCTATTCCAAATAAATATTTTAGATCAAGGAAAGTTGACACCTGTCGTTTCCATTCGACACATGGCCTACAAATTGTGTAAAATAATGCCTTCTGCTTTATGCATAATTGACATATGAACTTGAAACTCTACAACAGAGTTGATGAGGAAAAAAATCTATTGAATGTAAATATACACATAAGAAAACAGAGCACTCTGAATGGTGGACAAGTTTTGTGCTAATGTGCGTCTACAGAGACTAATTTCAGGCACAGTTTTATAAATCGCAACAACAAAATCTGGAGACACCAATTTCTTTCAAATGCGGAAATAAAACACGATATACACGAGTTTGCAATCATCATCTTAAATAACAGGACGAACTACAGATGTGGAATAGGGACGGGTGCGATTTAATTTCAGATTTTGAATAAATATAAAAACACAGCGATGAAAATGTAACTAAATTGTATCAAATGCATTAAAGATTAATACCAGATTAAATGAAATTTCCGTATAATGATAACTTTTTTGCATAAAATGTAAAATATACAAGGAATATCTGTATCGTATTTCTATTGTCATCGAAACAGGAAATTATTGTTTCATATACTTTCTGCTTGCTTAAAGATAGATTTTATCATTGGGTCTGTCACAGACGATGATCCGATCAATCACTATCATTTACAACTGGTATCGCATTAACTTTTCTGCATTGTAGGGTTTTGAATGCTTAATTGTTGATTTTTAAAAAAAAATATCTCGGCTTTACAGTTTCATTTTCTTCTTTGTCCTTTTTCTCTTATATACGGCTTTAGTTGCATTGTTTCGCTTCCCTGAATTCATGCAATACAATATTTCATTTCATTTTTTCTTTTCTTTTCTTTATCATATTCATACATGTTTATGGCAGATAGAGAGGACAGTATACCCGTAACACATCATATATTCTGTCAGTTGCTCATATGACCACAATTGAATATGCCTACCATTACTTCTTTTAATGTACAAAATGAACTTTTATTGTCAAAATCTGGTTTATTGTAGGGAAAAGTAACAAATGATTTTCACATGTAATTCAAAACAACTATATTTTTTCTATTGTACAAAATTTCATTTAAGCTTTCCTGTTTCATTAGAAATATTTCCTTTAAATTATATCTCTGCAAATATGTATATATGTTGTACATGATAATATGGTGTGTACTATATTTTCTACCATGGTCCGAACGCTGGTGTTAGATTTCTAACACACGACATACTATATTTGAGTAACCTCAAATATTAGAGATTCTACATCATGATGTTTCGTACAAATAAATTATTGTACTTTGTACATGTTACTAACATCACCGTAGCAGAATAAAAATAATTACCTCTTCGTAATTGTTGATAAATAATCCCTTGACTTCGAGATGTATTGCTGTAAAATAAAACGGCTCGCGGGAATACATCTCGACCTCATGGGCCTGCTTTGTAACACACGTTGAACTACCCGGGCTTTTAAGGTACCTATTGATAGCTTGTCTTAAAAAAAAACCACAACCTTTGAATTTATCTATTTTAACATTTGAACTTTATCCTAAAACATATTAAACGATCAATACAAGTAATCGGGTTAATTATGGAGGATTATGGTATTGATATCTCTTGCAGCCCCCGAAGTCACCAAATGCCAAAATTGAGAAAAATAACAGAGAGGCCTATAAAAATGTTATCGACTCCAGAAATAGTGTTTGTCATATATAATTTCACACAATTCAAGAATCAACGACAATTCTAAATTCAAAATGCATTTAAGGAAAACAGAGATGCATAATGCGTATCTGACATGCAAGGGGTTAACCATGTGATGGATGTTTGCACAATCATGAACCAGTGGTCATACTGTATCAATTACAAGTTATGTAAAATTTCAAAATGGTGTGTCTCAAGTCATATTCAGTGAAATCAAACTATTGATGTTGAAAAATTATATACAGGAATTGTATTCACGTCACATTCGAGACTCCTTCACTCCTTAGACACGTCACTAGCTTTCGGTGAAATGCTCTGACCTACATGTAGGCATATATCTGAAAAACCAGCGACTTTTACTTCAAACACCTGTTTACTGCGTAGCTAGGAAAAACTGGGAGCTTGGGAAAACACATGCCAATGCCTTACTTTAGATTTTTAAAATAAAATTCATATGGAGATAATTTTAATTCTTTCGATGAATAAATATTCTGTCGAATTCTACTAAAGCTCGCTCGAATTAAGGCACCCTACTTAAATTCATGTGGAGAATTCAATGTTTTATTTATGAAGATTAATAATTTAACTAGGGAAGTTTAGTTCGTTTATTTATTAAAAATGACTATAGTTCAAAAAATAAATTAGAGATTCATCCAGATGAATTAAATATCTCTCTAGTAGTTGATTTGATTTGATTGATTGATTGATTTGAATATATTTTATTGTTTGTATATTGAAGATATCTTTAATTCTATTGAAAACAGTTTTAATTAATCATTTAGAGATATTTTATGATAATTAGTGACCACAGTTATAATTTGAATACGTGTTAATCTGCAGGCATCCCCTTTATATTGTCAGCTGATATGTACGTGTATCTGTGCACAATAAAGAGAGAGTTGTATTCTTATTGACAAACGATACAGTATTGGTTTCAAATCGCTTCACGACATGATATTAAAAAAAATTTGAATTTGGTTACCTGTGTGTGTTAAACAATAAGCTATCTATAGCTAGTAAAGCACTATTTCTTTTTGACAATGGTAAGTTTAATCTCGATGTCATATTTGGTCTAGAAGCGTTCGTATCTTCGGGCAAAATGAAAAGACATGTGCAAGCCAGCAAGTAGCTTCTTTTGCTTATTACGTAAATAATACTTTGGTAGCATCATTTTACCCAGAGAAGGAAAAAATTACTCGTGCACGTGGCATCGGGTTCGCAATTAGAAATTGGATCCATGAACAATACGTTAAAGATGCTGTAGGATACTCGCTGATGTCTTTTATTGTTCAGGAGAATTAGTCGCATAAACACTCGGACGAACATTATTTCCGTATAATTTGTTTTTTCTTCCTTTACTACCTTAATAACACCGTTGAGGAAAATGCGTCTCGTGTTTGCAGTAAGTTGAACCCGAGTCTGGCTGTTTTTACCTTTGTAAAAGAATGCCACAGGCTCACTAGATAGCTAATTGTCTCGGAGAAAAAGACCTACCTAGGCAGTCAAATTACCGAGCACTTGCAATACCCTTGTGCTTCTTTGGCAGAAAAAGTTCCTCATTATTTTTTCTTTCTCTTTTTCCTTATAGATCACAACCAATCTACAATATGTCGTTTTTACATTGTAGTAGGGGGGATGGATTTGGAAGCATACTACAATTTTTGGTGCTGTTTTTCTTATTCATAGTTTATTAAAACGTCATAAGGTACGTAATTAAAATAAATACACCTTTTTATTGACAAGATTGATGCTGCTGCAATTTTGAACAAAAGTGTTTAAAGACCGCACACCCTCACCGCGGCTCCCTGATATCCCTTTGTATGTAATACATTTCATACACAAAGATCTCTACCCAAATTCAATCAAGTTTTACCAGTTATCAAAATCATTTTTGAAAACTTGGTTAACATGTAATTTGGATATAATCTTAGTCACCGATAAACACACAGACACATAAGACTAAAATCATGCATCCCTAGGTAATGTGCATTCTGGGTTATATCTTTTTTAAAGCTGGATAATTTCTAATATCCATCAGGTCTTAACGGTCTATACTTGGACAGTAATTATGCAAATTATTATGAAACCTACATGTGTTGTAAAGAATGTGTGTGCGCGTGTGTGTGCGTGCGTGTGTGCATATCAAATTTCCCTTGAGAAGTTTCAGAAGTTCGTATGAATTCACAACTATACCTAGTACTATACCTTTTAGAATATTTCAATCAATTGAATGAAAGACCGGTATACACGATGACTACCAGAGTTGAAAATACTTATTTCTGCCGTTTTTTAACCAGTCATAAAATATTGACTGTTAGACACCTTGTATATTTTGTTCCCCACCCCATCCCTAGGGAAAATGCCAGGGGTGGAACCTATCTGCAAGACATTTTGGATCCGCACATGGTACTGCATGACTGCCGTTTGGTCCTTGCAATCTCTAGTAACAGTACATGTATTTATACTTATACAATACATTTAGTTGCTTATTAAATACGGTGACATACTTCTTCCCCCTAAAACAAGTTATTTTCCTGTAGATTATGTCGACATGCAAGATAATTATTTTGAAATGCAACATAAATATGTCAACATACAACTTTTATGTTGACATACAAGAAAAATGTAACAGGGTAGGAATTAGAGAAAATTGAATATACATATATATCAAAATTAACATCCATCTTTAAAATTTTGATGGCATGCAACTCCATTATGTTTACATTCAATTGATCTATGTTGATTCAGCATATATTCATCTTTTCACCTGGAAATCTAAAAAAAAAAAAAAAAAAAAAAAAAAAAAAAAAAAAAAAGTTTATGACATCCAAATACTAATAAACATATGACGTCATAATAAGAGGTGCGACAATGACCAGTTAAGAAAAATCTCGATAGAACAAATAAAGTACATAACTTTTATTCCTTGCACTCTACTGAAGTCGTCTCACAATTGTGGTATGAAATAAAGTACCAAGAAATTTTATAAACAAAAGACAGCAATTGATCGCGAAAATACACGTCTTCCAGGAGGTATATCCAACAATCTCTTCGTGTGAACTCGTCACAAAGCGAATGTATTCTTAACGAAATAGACTTTGACGTACGTGGCCATGCTTAAATTCCAACTTGACAGAATCTTTTTTTTTTAAAATGATATAAACAGCAATTTAGAATTCAATTAATTTTCTATACCTAAACATTGAAATCACTCTAAATAATATTATGCCCGTACTACCGATCTTAGTCTTGCGAAAAATGATCCAGAACCGTTGTTCATGAAAAAAAAAATATTACAATAATTGGCGAAACTCATTAAAGTGATTGATTTTCAACTCTTTTTGGGTATTATCCTTGGAAACGCAAATATTGCATTATAAACAAATCCGTGAGTTTTGACAATAGGATATGTGTTAATCTACGAATTACTTTGGAATTAATATAGATTGACACATTTCTCCTTCATATTTAGGTGTCAGATTTTGTGTGAATATACAAAACACCAATACCGTTAATGAATCACTGTTTTCTGTGTGTAAATAATTCATGGGGAGTTTATCTGTCGAAAATGGCTATTTCAACAAAGAATACTTTCCGAATTAAAAGAAAATTAGGATTGAAATACGAGTCGTTAAAATACCACAAACAACTCCTTCCAATGGCCTGTCCCAGTGGATGCTGGGAGATGATCCAATCTTTTGCTGTTGGGGTTGATATAACGCCTGTTTGTGGGGTTGAAATTACCCCTTAGGTGCAATAAAACATCACCTCGTTTTGAATTCGATATCTTGGCGTAAATATAGTTGTTTTAAAGGATAGGGCTTGGATATTGCAAGACAGCATTATGCAATGCAGTACTGGATTCTGATGCCACGGTACAATTTCATTTCCCCCATGAAATCCGCGGTTCAGAATCGGGTCTTTATGATAGGGGAATGTCAGTTTATTATCACAGGAAATCTCTGTGATTTGGCACCATCCATTTTTTTGTTGTTGTAAATATAGGGATATTCCTTCTTGCATCAAGTTTCCATTTAAAACACAGCGATGACACACTATCTCCGAACGTCGTCATTTGGTATCAGATAAAATTCTTCATTTTCAATCCGGGGTGTTTTTGTCAACAGCTGTTTTGCTGATCTTTTATTTTCATCACTATCCAAAATATCAAAATATATAAATATACTATTACCGTGATGAACATGTTATAATTCAAACAAAGGATAACAAGTTAATATGAAATACCAGTATTTCGTTTATGAAATTGTAAATGGCAATTGCACTTAGAATATCTTAGCAAGGAACATCAACAGAATTTGAACTCTATAGAGAATGAAAATGAGAGATATTCAAGTATAGTTTATCATATAAAAATATCGTGAAAAATTGTTGAGTGTGGCGGAAAACAGCAAAACAATCAATCAAGCACTCAATCTAAAAGATTACGTTGTCTAAATCATATTTGTATTAAGAATTGAATTTATCCTTAACAGAAAAATGAATAAATCACAAAGTAATAGATAAATATATGTTTAAAAATTGGGTACTAGTATACAATTGACACATGGGTATTTACAGAAATTTTTCGTGTTGCGTTTCTCTCCGGACAAATAGTACTTTTATCGATTATATGCATATCTCTCCCTCTCTTTCCTCAACTTTTCAATTAATCAAAGAAACAATACATGCATTTCATAGATAGTTAACGTATTTTTTCTGAAATACTACATGTAAAAGTTTCACCTTAGAAGTTACCTCACTAAACATCTAAACTTTTTAATCACAACTTACAACCATAAAACTATCCTGCAAGTGACGTTATTGTATATAAACTTGTTGACGTCCTCACAAACGGTCGACCAGGTCTTGCACAGCCGAGTAGTTACGATTGGCATGGGTGATCATTTATTAGCCCGCTGTCAGCAGAGCTGACTACTGGTTTGCACTCCATCCGCCCTTCAGTCTGTCTGTCCGTCTGTCACAAACTTAATTTTCCGGACTTTTTTCGTCATGCTTTGAGTTAGGAAGCTCAAATTTAATATGCTGTTTACTGCTGTATGTTTACAGACGAAGTTTAAGTTTCGTCACGGTTGAGCCATTATTACGAAATTTATAGGAATTTGTGTCGAATATATATACATGTAGTTTTCCAAACTTTTTTCCATCATGCTTTAACTGATTTGTGGTTATCTATAATGATTAGATACCGATCAAGTTCATTTTTGTTGCGGTTGACCTATCAGATATCGGGAGTAAAACGTAACCAAGCTAATTTCCTATTAATATTATGTATTCTCCAATTCGGAGAGTGAACGCCCATTCATGATCATGTGACGTTGCACGCAGAATTGGAAAGTCAACAATTACATGGTGACGTGAAAGCGTGAACGGCCTGCAGGCTGTTGGCGGGACACATTCGGCGATAAAAGACAGTCAGACGGAAACAAGGTAGAGAGAACCACTTTGTACAATTGAGGGAGTGTATAAATTTCATGTTTAACATGAAATCACCATTCAGTACGACTACATGATATAATCTCCCATGGTGTTTCTAATAATATTTTTCTCGCGCGATTGTACACATCCACCATAAACATAATTTCTTCATAAATATACATTAGAAAATCATCGTTTTCTCCTTACATTGAGCAGACCAATATTCCTTTAATATCCGTATATAATTCGTCGAAATTGTCAAATCGTATTATTTTTCATAGTTTATCATACCGACAAAATATTGGTCTGGTTTTTAACGTTGAACAAAATACTGTTTGATACGGCACATATACCTTTAAGATTAGTTTCATGGTTGAATGAACTTTTCCGGACTTTTTTCACCATATTTTAATTTATGTTGTTTACTACTGTACGTTTACAGATCAAGTTTAAGTTTCGTCACAGTTGAGTGATTTAAACAAGATTTTTGAAACTTTGTGCCGAATGTAGTTTTCCGAACAATTCCCTATAATGCCTTAGAAATCTTAAATTTAATATGTGGTTATTGAATTAGTAGATACACTTTAGGTTTCGCTTTCGCTACAGTTGTATTATTTTAACAAAAACTGTAAACTTAGTTACATGGTTGACTGAATTTATTCTTGCACTCTGTCTAGTTCACTTTATTTCTTTATTGTGTGAGGTCTATACAATTTAAGGTATACTAATTTTAATCGGGTTCGATTGGTTCACCGCATTTATTTACAAGAGATCTAAATCATATTTCCTGGTTTTAAAAAATAAAACCGGCGCGATCGTCCAAACTATCGGAGTATAGATTTTTGATTTATTTTTTCAAACACGCAAAAGACCTTGAGATCACGTGTCGACAGAAACGTGGATGTTGAAGACGCTGGGTAGAAACGAAAATGCCAATCTTTATATGCTTCATTGTTCAGAATACTGGAGGTGAGGTTGTTCCGAACACGGCAATAGAACTCAAGACTGAGGATACGAATGCATACTTGTCATATTTGACAGAGACATCTTTATTTGCAGATGACCGTTGACAAATTCTGAATATAAAAATTAAGGAAAATGCAAAAAAGCGATACCACTGAGAGTTCAAGGGGACTGCACGCTGAATATTAGGCAAAAGAGTTGACTTGGGTCGATAGGGGACATGTTCAATACGTACAGAATGCTTGTTGATCCCAGTGGCGGATTTAAGGGGGGGGGGGGCGCAGCCGGCGCGCGCCCCCCGTAAAATGTTCAAATTTAAGGTAAATCGTGGTATCTTGTTTAGAAAAATGTACTAAAAGAAGCAATAATTTCTTCCCCTTCCGGAGTAAATAATGACAAAATCTTTTGATTTCTTGAATTACTTTATTGGGAGAACTTATTTTTTCCAAAAACCCTTGCAATTTGCGTCATTTTATTAATTTCACCTTATAAAAAATTATAGAAAATAGTACAAATGACTAATGAGGAGACATATTTCAAGCCCTATAAAATATGTAAAATCCAGATCCCCTGCTTCTTAAAGTGCCCCCCCCCCCCCCCCCCCCCCCCCCCACGTAACCGCAATTCCTGGATCCGCCCCTGGATCCTGTCTGACGATACCGTCACAACAAACGGCCATGTGACAAGTTGAAATGACCGCTAAAGACGAGGTATAATGAATACAGGTGACATATATATATATATATATATATATATATATATATATATATATGTATATGAAATAAAAGTCAAGAAACACAAAACTCGAATAACAATTCACTGTTAGCGCTTTCGGCTTTAATGTCTCTTCAGACAGTTATAAAATGAAATACAATTGCCAAGTAACGTCAACATGTATTGGCATATATTTGTGCTATTATATGCGGACGACATGGTATTGTTGTCTGAATCTAAAGAGGATTTACAGGATAAACGAGATATTTTTCGTGAATACTGCTCATTTTGGGACTTGAAAGTTAATGAAGGAAAAACTAAGGTCATGCTTTTTGGTAGAGGGAGACAACCAACCGATTTAAAGTTTGTATATAACGGTTCTGATATTGAAATTGTAAAGAAGTTTTAGTATTTAGGTGTATTATTTTCAAGAACAGGGGCGTTTGGGGATTAAATATTCATATGACAAAGCTATGTACAGTGTAATTTCTAAGTGTAGAAACCATAATTTACCAGTCGATTGTCAATTAGATTTATTTGACAAAATTGTTTCACCAATTTTATTATATAGCTGTGAGATATGGATTTTTTCAAACATAGACATTGTAGAAAAACTACACCTGAAATTTTGTAAATACATCTTTTAAAATAACTCTACTCCAAATTATATGGTGTATGGAGAATTGGGAAGATATCCCTCGTGGAATATCCTATATGTGGTTGTCTCATAGATTCCCTAGTGTAAAATGGTTACGAAATACTGTTAATATTGTATGATCAATTTGTACAAAAATTCGCCTAAAGCAATCAACTACAGAATTTTTAAAACAACACTGAATTTAGAAAGTTATCTCATACACCTCCCAAATAAAAAGCAAAATATTATGTAAATATAGATGTTGTAATTTCAAACTACCAATTGAAACTGGTAGATGGCATGATATTCCCCTAGAAAATGTACACTTTGCGACATAGATGAAATTGGAGATGAATATCATTATCTTTTAAAATGTAGTAATGTTGATATTGCATCCATTAGAAAATTCTGTTTACCTGAAATATATCACTTAAATTCTAATATATTTAAATATAATAACCTCATGAACTAAAAGGATAAAATTTTGTTGTTAAAATTATGTAAATGTATAAGTTATATTAAGGACAGAGTCCAATCTCCAGGTTGATTAAGAAGTTTACTAATTGCGTATGTGCTGATTTGTATTGTATATATGTATGTATCTTATATGTTCTCTACACTGATGTAAATTAGTTCATGAGAATAAAGTCATTGTCACTGGAAACTAAACAAATAAATACTAGCAGCACAATTTCTAAGGTAACTAACCAAAGCTGGTATCTACAATAAACTACACGATTGTTCTTTGGATACAAGATCGAACTTCCTAAAACACGTCCGATCAGTCCGACAAACTACATGTACTTACAATGTGATTTCTCTTTCTCTACCTATCTAATCATTTATCTTATCTATCTATCTATAAGCACTGACTTCCAACAATACCTGATACCTTGTATAAGTGTCGGATCCACACCGTGGATGCAAGAATTAAATGCAAGAATTACAAAAAGCACCAAAATGACCAACGACGAGTACCCGCGTAAAATTATTTAAAGTGTTCATTACACCTGGATTTATTTCGTATTTTAATTGTGTTCTTGCATTAATCATATCATTTTTCGTTGTTGGCACTGTTTACCATACCTGAATCTACAATGGTATACGAATTACCCACAGGCACTTGTGTCTGTAAAACACTTACTGTTGTTATTAGTATACAGAGGTCGTAAGTGTTTTACAGAAACAAGTGCCTGTGGAATTACCATATAATATTTTTTAACGTAATCACTCCAAATCATTATCTTCCCATCATTTTATTTCACAATCAAGTTGTTTTAGAAGTTTCTCTCTAATTATGCCTAATTTCTGTGATTTTGAAAAAAAAAAATCTATTTTCACCCCATTTCAAGCTTCAAGATGTAACTCTTTAATACAAATCTGAATATAAATATCTTGGTGTAATTTTCGATTAAAGGCTTAGCTTCCATTAGAATGCTGAAGTACTTTCAAACGCTGGTGGGATGGTGCTGGGAGCAATGATCTAAAAAAAATCCATTCTTTCGAAAACATTGGCATTTCAACATATGAAAGTCTCTTTCAAAATGTTCGTTCCTGTCCAAAATTATTGTAGTGAAGTTTGAGGATTTCAAAATTTTCGTTGTATTGAAATGGTTCAAAATTGTGTCCTTCGATATTACCTTGGCGTACATAGATTTACTCCTCTACCGACTTTACTGAGTAAATGGGGGGTAGGGGTGGGCTTTAACAATATAGACATACATTTATTATGAACACTGTACATTATTGGAACCGGCAGATTTCTATGGATGATGATTAAACAAACAAGTATGTTTTCTTCTGAAATAGGACTCAAAAGCAGGCCAGTTCAGTTAGTCGTCAAATCTGAAACTGTCAATTCGGATCACATTTTTAAAAATTATTATTGCGTGATTAAGTGAATTTTTGAATAGGTTTGTCTCTAGGTTTAAAACAAATTGGTTGATGAGCATAGGCCCTACTAGACAGGACTTGTTCTTTTGGATCACTTAACGATGTAGGAGATGAAATCAATTTGTTCAGCACATATTTTACAAAAGTTCAGAGAAAATTTGTCATTTTACGATGTAATCCTTCAATGTTTCACCAGACTTAGATTTTACCAAAATTTTCCTTGATAAACTGTCGAACATTTATACGCATCTTACAGACAGTCAATACTCTTACAAAAAAGAAAAGGAGAAAATAAAGTAATGCTTTATACAAATAAATATTTAAAGTTACAAATGTTCGACGAGCAGGGTGTTTTTGTGTTTGTTGTTTATATACGGAATTTGTTATATGTAGAACACATGTCACTATAATAAATTATTCACTCACGTCATCGTGTCATTGGTCATAAACGTGCTTAAATCAAACTTTTTATGAAAAAAAACTTACAACTCCTACTTTAAAAGACTCCTGTTTGAATGCATTTACTAATGATATACTTCGGTGCTACTTTTGCGGTTCGTTTCTTGCAATGTTTACATTAATCGTCATACATCATAACGTATTCTGAGGAATAATGGGTTTTAATAATGTATCAGATTATTGCTATTTCATATTGTAAAGCCGAGTAGTCTTTTGACTATTTGGTGAAATATGATATCAAATGTTTTGAATATTTCATAGCATCATTTTGAGCAGTTTTTCATGTTTGTGATACCATGCAAATGCGAAAGATATATTCCAGTGGAGATTTGATAAGATTAGTAGCATTCTGTTACCGGTTGTAAATTGCCAGGTCACGAGAGGTTACCTTATTATTATTTTTAGAATAGTGCCAGGGGAAAGGCTCGGAATACCAAGTAAGTAGCAAAATAAAAGAAAAACCTGAAAGAACTTTCCGAATATTTGTATGTTTCAAAATAAAACAACTTGGCCTAGATCTACTATTCTTGAATACATACAATCCCTGTGTCGAAATGATATAGACGAAACCAATTAAATTGATATCAACCCAGCTTACCATCCTTTACATACTTTTAAATTGCAACAACAACCGCAGTTAAACTTGTCTTTTTAATACATTTTTCATGCTGGACGAATATTGTAGATATAGAAATGTATTTACATTTCCAATTAATGATTCGTCTTCTATACCTTTACAAATTGTAATGATACCAAGTTCTTCGTGACTGCGATGCAGATGTGAACAATGTGAATACGAGTCTTGATAAATATATCGTATATGTATTCTAATGACTGTGAATTTCGACAGAAATAAAAGTAGAATGTTGATAGAAAAAATAAATTTTACAGATTTTTGAAAATACGAGTATGAACTGTAACGCTTCACGCCGTGCACTTTCCATGAAGCGCGTTATTTCCATGAAGCGCTAACACACTACATAAAGTATGCTGGCGTAACACACTACATAAAGGATGCTGGCGTAACACACTACATAAAGTATGCTGGCGTAACACACTACATAAAGTATGCTGGCGTAACACACTACATAAAGTATGCTGGCGTAAAGCGTCGCAGTTCATGTCCAAGTATTTTCAAAAATGAAATTTATTTTCAATCAAATGTCTTTCAATTAGTTAAAATGATTGAATAAATTTGTCTCTTATATCGCCGACAAAACCTCCTCTCTTATTTTAGTAAACCCATCACACATATGTAATAGAAATATGACAATCTTGTCAAATCTGGGTTTTTTTTATTGCATAAGTACAATGTCATGTCGGATATACTTTATGGAGAAGCCACACTATGATGTTCAGAAGATATCAGTGTGTCTACTGTCCTTAAAGGGAAAGGCAAACCACATTGTTGCTTTCATGAATAAAGCATTACTTACTGATATCGTAAATGACAGTCTTTAACAACAACAATCCTTCCTTAACTATTAAATCAATTATTAATCTATCATATATTTTAAATTACCTACCGCTAAGAGAACAGCCATTGAAGTTCAATTTATGACGTCACACCGTCGTTTCCGGTTTATTTCACCAGCAGCACTGTAAACATGACAAGTCACGAATACTTAAGTTTGAAGCTGTATAGATTTGAGCCCATTCTTTCTCAAGAAGAAATTGAGAAAAGATGTCCATTCGAATAGCAGACCAGGTGGACGTTACACGTATCTTAATACAAATGTCTCGAACCTCAACTTGTCATTACGCAAATGTTAGATCTACAGTTTTTTCTTTTCAGATTACTTGATTAGGTCCGGAATTTCGAAAAAAAAATAAATTTTCACATCTCCTTTGCAATAGTGAAATTAACAGCTTGATAGGAAGGCATCAACCTATTTATTCGTAAAATCTACCTCATACCCACCTTTGATGATCTTAGAATCTCATAGAAACCGGAATAGACGGTGTGACGTCAAAATTATTGATTTTTGTGGTCTTGAATACAAAAGGGTTCCACATCATGGCAGCCTCTATAGATGACGGGAATTTAAAATTTTAACGTTTTCAAAAGTACTGAAGCTTATCTAGGCTGTATCAACAGAATAGTATGACAAATTTGTATCATGTAATTAATCCTATCATTTTTCAAGTAAATTGGGGGTTGGGGGGGGGGGGGGTTGGGGTTGACTTCCCCTTTAAACGTAAACACCTTGAATTTAGCTTTATATACTTCTACAATCCTTGACAGGTCTTATGCTGTTGTTGTTGCTTTTTGATTTTTTTTCGATTTTTTTTTTAATCGTGACAACCCCACCCCATAAGAACAAAAACTAAAAAAAAAAAAAACAACCACTTATCCTAGGCCTAAATGAAACAATTGCTTACTAAATGCCACTTCTAACCTTTTTTGCATCCAAGATAAAATAATTTTCCTACCAACCGGGTTATAGATCAAAGATAAAATATCTGCCCTACCAACCGACCGAAAGATCAAAGGTAAAATATTTGTCAAACGGTCAAAGTAAGTCAGCATGATTATATTAAGGACACATGCTTGTTACATTTGGTTAACACTCCACATAGACTACCTCAGGTACCATTTAATATGGCTTGAGCGAAATTAATGGAATTGAACATCGTAGTTTTGCGCTCATTTGTTTTCTTGAATCTGCATTCGAACCATACTGGGGATATTCAAAACATTAGATCAAATCATGGGATATAATCGCTGAAACTAGATGAAATGGTTCTAAATATTACAGACAAGAAGCACACATTTATGAGATGCCTGATTTGTTTCTGATTTGAGTCAAAGTTGTGTGGAAGCTGAATATGTAGTTTAAAACCCCCGTGAAACAAACAAGCTAAAATACACAGGATTTTATATGTCTCTCGTGATACAAACAAACACAGAATTTTTATATGTCCCCCGTGATACAAATACAGGATTTTTATATGTCTCCCGTGATACAAACACAGGATTTTTATATGTCTCCCGTGATACAAACACAGGATTATTATATGTCTCCCGTGATACAAACAAACACAGGATTTTTATATGTCCCCCGTGATACAAATACAGGATTTTTATGTCAAGTTAAATTTTCATCGGAAAATGAAATACATTGAAACAGTATTAGTAACTATTATCAAAGCATAGGTAAATAAAATTGTACAGTTGTATCTATATACCTCTTTCATCAATACTAAAACTTGAAAACTTTCGTATCAAATGATACATTTAACTATAGTAGATATCATTTGTTTCAAAAATCGAAAATTCAGTAAAACAGATTACAGATAGAAAATTTGACCAAAGTCATCAAAATTGAGAGAAATTTTCACCTTGGTGATACTTTCCCCTGCCTGATATACCGTTCACCCGAGTGTTTCTGTCTCTGAACAGTGTGTTGCATGGGAGTTCTCTGAACAGGTGACAGTGTCGTGTTGAGATGGCTGGTCCACGGAATATCTTCTCCATTTTCATTCTCTTGTTTCGGAATCTTACTCACGAACTAACAGCATTCTAAAATTTACTTTTTTAATAATAGGATGCATCTCATATTCCTCCGACCCTTTCTTCGTAAATCACACAGAATTTGCCGTGAAACCACCCTTCCCGAGAAAACAACATCATTTTAATGCATTGTCAAAACATTGACTAACACGTAGATGAAATTTATACCTATGAATGATGAAACTAACAATATTTCTGATATGTTTAAAATACCCTATTTTCAAGACCCTTTAATGTGAAAGAAATGAAGAAATAATCAAATATGTTGTGGGAAAATATCATACACGTGTATCTGGATGTATTCAAGTATAAAGCACAAAATATAAACATGCCTGATGTGAAATACTTTTTTGATTTTCTTAAGTCACGGGACAGTCATTGGGTTAGCAAATTTCTTAGTTTAACATATTTTAGCAAATTTTCACGAAGGTGTATCGGAAAACATAAAGCTCATATTTACTGTGTGTTTTAGCTTGTTTGTATCACGGGAAATATATAAAAATCCTGTGTCTGTTTGTATCACGGGATACATATAATAATCCTGTGTTGGTTTGTATCACGGGGACATATAAAAATCCTGTGTTTGTTTGTATCACGGGAGACAAAAAAAAATCCTGTGTTTGTTTGTATCACAAGAGACATATAAAAACCTGTGTATTTTACAGTAGCTTGTTTGTATCACGGGAGAAATATAAAAAATCTGTGTTTGTATCACGGGAGATATATAAAAATCTGTGTTTGTATCACGGGAGACATATAAAAATCCTGTGTTTGTTTGTATCACGGAAGACATATAAAATCCTGTGTATTTTAGCTTGTTTGTTTCACGGGAGACATATAAAAATGCTGTGTTTGTATCACGGGAGACATATAAAAATGCTGTGTTTGTTTGTATCACGGGATACATATAAAAATCCTGTGTTTGTATCACGGGAGACATATAAAATCCTGTGTATGTTAGCTTGTTTGTATCACGGGAGACATATAAAAATCCTGTGTTTGTATCACGGGGAACATATAAATATCCTGTGTTTGTTTGTATCACGGGAGACATATACAAATCCTGTGTTTGTATCACGGGAGACATATAAAAATGCTGTGTTTGTTTGTATCACGGGAGACATATAAAAATCCTGTGTTTGTATCACGGGGAACATATAAAATCCTGTGTTTGTATCACGGGAGACATATAAAAATCCTGTGTTTGTATCACGGGAGACATATAAAAATCCTGTGTTTGTATCAGGGGGAACATATAAAAATCCTGTGTTTGTATCACGGGAGACATATAAAAATCCTGTGTTTGTTTGTATCACGGGAGATTTATAAAAATTCTGTGTTTGTATCACGGGAGACATATAAAAATCCTGTGTCTGTTTGTATCATGGCGAACATATAAAAATCCTGTGTTTGTATCACGGGAGACATATAAAAATCCTGTGTTTGTTTGTATCACGGGAGATATATAAAAATTCTGTGTTTGTATCACGGGAGACATATAAAAATCCTGTGTCTGTTTGTATCATGGCGAACATATAAAAATCCTGTGTTTGTATCACGGGATACATATAAAAATCCTGTGTTTGTTTGTATCACGGGATACATATAAAAAATCATGTGTTTGTATCACGGGAGATATATAAAAATTCTGTGTTTGTATCACGGGAGACATATAAAAATCCTGTGTCTGTTTGTATCATGGCGAACATATAAAAATCCTGTGTTTGTATCACGGGATACATATAAAAATCCTGTGTTTGTTTGTATCACGGGATACATATAAAAAATCATGTGTTTGTATCACGGGAGATATATAAAAATCCTGTGTTTGTTTGTATCACGGGATACATATAAAAAATCATGTGTTTGTATCACGGGAGATATATAAAAATTCTGTGTTTGTATCACGGGAGACATATAAAAATCCTGTGTCTGTTTGTATCATGGCGAACATATAAAAATCCTGTGTTTGTATCACGGGAGACATATAAAAATCCTGTGTTTGTTTGTATCACGGGATACATATAAAAATCATGTGTTTGTATCACGGGAGATATATAAAAATTCTGTGTTTGTATCACGGGAGACATATAAAAATCCTGTGTCTGTTTGTATCATGGCGAACATATAAAAATCCTGTGTTTGTATTACGGGATACATATAAAAATCCTGTGTTTGTTTGTATCACGGGAGACATATAAAAATCCTATGTTTGTATCACGGGAGACATAAAAATCCTGTGTTTGTTTGGATCATGGGATACATATAAAAATCCTGTGTTTGTGCAAGGTGAAGATAACGAACAGTGATCAATCTCATTACTCCTATAAGCAATACAAAATAGATAGTTGGGCAAACACAGACCCCTGGACACAGCAGAGGTGGGATCAGGTGCCTAGGAGGAGTAAGCATCCCCTGTTGACCGGTCACACCCGCTGTGAGCCCTATATCCTGATCAGGTAAACGGAGTTATCCGCAGTCAAAATCGGTGTGCCAAGAACGGCTTAACAATCGGTATGAAATACGTCAGACAGCACAGGATCACGGGAGACATACAAAAAATCCTGTGTTTGTTTGTATCACGGGAGATATATACAAAAATCCTGTGTCTGTTTGTATCACGGGAGACATATAAAATCCTGTGTTTGTTTGTATCACGGGAGACATATAAAATCCGGTGTATTTTAGTTTGTTTGTATCACGAGAGACATATAAAATCCGGTGTATTTTAGTTTGTTTGTATCACGAGAGACATATAAAATCCTGTGTTTGTTTGTATCACGGGAGACATATAAAATCCGGTGTATTTTAGCTTGTTTGTATCACGGGGGTTATAAACTACATATTCAGGTTCCACACAACTTTTGACTCAAATTAGAAATTAATCAGGCACCTCATAAATGTGTGCTTCTTGTCTGTAATATTTAGAACCATTTCATCTAGTTTCAGCGATTATATCCCATGATTTGATCTAATGTTATGAATATCCCCAGTATGGTTCGAATGCAGATTCAAGAAAACAAATGAGCGCAAAACTACGATGGTTTGGTAGTTCAATTCCATTAATTTCGCTCAAGCCATGTTCATTGGTACACGAGGTAGTCTATGTGGAGTGTTAACCAAATGTAACAAACGTGTGTCCTTAATAGAATCAATATAAATTCTTCACCACTGTACCATTTCTATTCTAAAGATACGGGTGGTGCTCTGTATTTTCTGAAATGAACCACACTATTCTCATTTGTTTTTATCATTTTGTGACACAGACACCCAGCCTTTCAAACCATACTCCCGATGATCCACTTCTTTTGATTTACAAAGCATATATTCTGTAAATGTCTATTGCATCTATGTGCGCTTTTATTAGACACTTAATTTACACGTGTTTACGGGATTGATAAAAAGATACAAAAAAGAATTTTTAAAAAGCGGAAATTGATATTGAGAATTGAAAAATGAATATAATACACCTATAATCTATGTATTTATAGGCGATATTTATGATCAGTTTTGTTTAACACGAGGACCAGGAATTTGGGTCCAAACGTAAGGTGCCCATGTCTGTTACCTCTGTAAATGTTCTATTCTTTAAAATCGATGTCTATTGGATAACACAGTGAATTTGGAGTTGGCCATCATCACTTTGGCAAAATATGTCAAGGTTGAAGAGATGGTACCATTGAAATTTTTCTTTTTTAATAACTAGTATTCCTTTTCCCCCTCATTAGCATTTGTTGCTACTCGAATTATGCATAGCCGTTACACGATTTATTTGTACCATAGAAATGTTCTGCCACCCTTCCAGGAGTGTCTGATGCAAAGTGGCTAGAGTCTCTGATGGATATGGACGTGTTCGAATTCGTCGATTTGACTTGTCATACACATGTACATACTCTATTGGAGAGAGATCGGGATTGTATGGGGTCAAGGTAACGTGTGGATATTGTTTTGGTAAAGATAGTCCATTGCGCGTCGCCCCTTATGACACCGGGTGTTGTCTTATTGAAAAAATAAGTTGTGCTGGTGGACAAACTGGTGGACAAACGGCACAACGACATGTTGCGGAACAATGTACCGTCAAGCTGTCAAATTGCTTTCAGTGATGACTGAGCAGGTTTTGTGGCCACTACAGATCCTACCATAACGATACCACCACTAAACCTGTCACATTCCACCATATAGTAAAACATTCACCGCGACGTCAGAAACACACAGACGCCCACCTGTAAAACGTGAATCTAGAGTACACAGCGCCATCTTTGCATAGGAAACGCATTTGGTAATGTCGCAACTGTTGGAGTAACCTCACGTCGATGTAAAGGGCTATCCCACCTTAACAAGACGTGGTTAGGTGTCATAGGAACGGAGACGCCTTAGCACAGTATCTCGATTTATTCTTGGATAATGTGTCCCTAGTGTCTTATTTGCAGTTTTTTATGCAATTGTAAACCGGTTGCGGAACTGCCGCAACCTCATGAAACGATCCTGACGAGGCTTCTTAACCTTCGAAGGACAGTTGGCAGTTACACCAGTCAAAGGCGTTTGTAGAGACGAAATATTGTTCTTTTGTGGACATTCAGATCTTTGAGGTGTATTCAGCCGATAATGACTGCACTGTAGCGTACGTTGTTAGGAAGTTTAGGTATCCTTTACACAATATGAGAAACGAATTTCAACATTGGACTATTCTAATCCCGTGTGGATACGAGTTTAAATAGGTCCTCAGTACCTCTTGCTTGTCGTTAGAGGCGATTAGATGGGGCGGTCATTCGGATGAGACCACAAAAACCGAGGTTCCGTGTCACAGTAGGTGTGGCACGTTAAAGATCCCTCCCTGCTCAAAGGCCATAAGCGCCGAGCATAGGCCTAAATTTTGCAGCCCTTCACCGGCAATGGTGACGTCTCCAAGTGAGTGAAATATTCTTGAGAGGGACGTCAAACAATATTGAATCAAACAATCAATCGGACTTTTCTTGCCAGATACGTGAAGGATAAGAAACAGGTCTGAGACGCATGAGATGTTGTCGCCTGTATCCGTGGAAGAGCTCTCTCGCAGACTTAAGAATGTGTAGTGTGCATGACCGACCGAGTTCTTGAAATCAGTCCTGAGTTGCTTGGAATTGTGTACTAGTCTAGTATCATGCAATTCAAAAATAAATTATTGAATGGGGGGTTGATTGGAATTAATTGGTGTTGATGTGTATCAACGTTCATACAACCTTAAAAACGTGCGTATTATGCACTGTTATGGTATTGTAAAAGCGGTTTCTAAATATTTATAAGTATAGTCCATTGATAGAACTTCTGTCATGAGAACTTTTAATCCTTGTATACCTTTATATTATGAGTCTATTTGTTATCAGAAAAAAATTCACAAATTTTATTTTGATGTTAAAAGAGATTAGTATATCCTCTATAAACAAATGGAAGCAAGACTTAGCTGTATACGGGGTCGATTGTTTCACTACAAACTTTTTTAAAAGCATGTTTTCAGACAACAACTGATTCTTCTGTTCAATGGTTGCAATTTACATTGTAGAATTTGACATATAATTCTTCTGTATTAAATATCTCAATATTGAATTCTCTGACTGTTGTAGATTTTGTAAGGAAATTGTGGATATTTGTCAAATATGTCACTTTTAAAATACGAAATGAAAAAAATATGCAGCAATATAAATTTTTTTGAAAAACAGTTGTCACTGGGGGAAAATTTTTTTTTCCTTCTCATAGTATTTTTTTTATGCTATCATTAACTTTATTCAGCTTAGACATATTCCAAGTAAACTACTGATTAGCCATTTTGTTTTTGTTTTTAATTGAACGAGTCAGAATGTGAGAGAAGTGTATATCATTTTAAAGAAATAACTTCTTATGTTGATATTTTATTCATTGTGTATGGATTAGAATTAGATTTGTTAAATTTTTCTTTTTTTTTTAAAAACCCATATATATCGAAAAGATTTTAATTCCAAATACATAATATATATTAAACTTCGAACCCATTGTGGTTCCGCCCGAACACCATGGATCATGACTTGAACAAATCTGAATCTGCACGTCATGAAGATGCTCGCATATCTATTTGTCAAGCCGTACCTTTGTGGTTCTTTAAAAGAACACAATTTTTAAGATTGTTTGTATGTATAATTAATGTTAAACTTTGAACCCCTATTGAGGACCTGATCTGGCCCTATGGGGTCATAGCTGAAAATACACTACATGAGAATGCTTGAAAATAAATTTGACAATTTTCACCCTCGTGGTTCTTGAAAGAAGATTTTTAAAGATTGTCCTATGAATACACAATGCTATTTAGAACTATTACGGTGGTGAACCTGGACATGATGTCAACAAACCTACTAAAAATGTACATGACATGAGGGTGTTTGCTTATTTATTTGACAATCTGTATCTTTTTATTTTTCATGAAGATTAACATGTATTTTTCCTACGTATAACCAACCCCTCCTGTGGCCTCACCCTAGCCGTGGAGGTCATCGTTTGAACAAACTTGAGTATTACAGTTGTAGCTACCAATAGTCACCGAGCCGGAAGGGATTATACTTCGAGGGTTGCTAGAAACGAAATCTGGTCAGCCACTTTTGTGTACAAGTGAAAGGTGAAAATAACGTGATCAATCGCATAACTCCTATAAGCAATACAAATTATAGAGCTGGACAAACATGGACTCCTGGATATACCAGAGGTGGGATCAGTTGCCTAGGAGTAAGCATCCGCCGTGAGTCCTATATCTTGATCAAGTAAACTGAGTAGTCCGTAATCAAAATCAATGTGCCAAGTTCTCTAAGTTAGGTTGTATTGGCAAACTATATTATTATAACGACTATAGAATTTACGAAATGCTGACTTTAAACGAGACTGTTGAAACCTCTGTAACATCACCTTGTTTGTCAGTAACCTGTCTCGATTTAAAAACTGTTCATATGCCGAAAGTAATGAGAGGCATGCGTTTTTGTTAGAACTTATTAAAGTCATCTTTAGATTGGTTTCAATGCTACTATAATTCAACAATTGTTACTACTGCAACATATAGTCAAAAGCGAGAAGAAACGCCCAAATCTAATAATCAATCGTATCATTTCGGAAATTTTGTCCGATGTTGGAGAAATCAAATGTCATACTCACCTTGAAGACACATGCAGGTTAACACACTAATTACGTTTTAAATCATTGCTAGGTTGTTGGGTCACCTTCAACCCGAAAGGTCTGAATTATGTATTCAATCGTATAATAAACTTCAATAGGTCTGAATTATGTATTCTATCGTATAATAAACTTCAATATGCCGTAAAACTTTTTGATAATGTGTGTACAATGGTGTAAGCAAATCAAGCGTGTTTGACCATATGCTAGATATAGTCGATGTTCAAAACTTCAAATGTAAATAAGACCGCGGACATCACTTTTCCGTCTATTTCTAAAAATAGGATAAAAATATGGATTCATTTAGGGTGGAGTAATATGTGCGTGTAATGAGTGTTATATAACAGAGCAATTTGAAAAATATATTTCCACGACCAATAGAAAAGTAAAAACTTATAATAGTAAAACTTAAAACACTTGTAAGGGGTTATTGACTAGATTATTTTCTAGTTCGAGCAAATTACAAACATAGAAAATAGCTGGATTGAATGAACGGCAAAGATAACGAAGAGTGATCAATCTCCTAACTCCTATAAGCAATCCAAAATAGATAGTTGGGCAAACAGGGACCCCTGGACACACCAGAGGTGGGATCAGGTGTCTGGGGGGAGTAAGCATCCCATGTCGACCGATCACACCCGCTGTGAGCCCTATATCTTGATCAGGTAAACGAAGTTATCTGTAGTCAAAATCAGTGTGTCAAGAACGGCCTAACAATCAGTATGAAACACGTCAGACAGCATTTGACCCAATGATAGGCTGTATTGGCAAACTAGATCGTTATTACGACCATAGAACTTGCAAAATGCTGACTTTAAACGAGACTGTTGAAACCCCTGTGCCATCAACTTGTTTGTCAGTAGTTTGTCTCGATCTAAAAACTTACCATACGCAGAACAAGCTCTTGCGTATCGAATCAGTTGAGAGATATAAACACCATATACAGGTGATAATGGAATATTGTTACATAAATATGGGAAGTTGACGATGGAGAAGCTGAAATCACCCCATTTGATATGAAGTTGAGTTGCTAGTGGCGACAATTTGGCATGAAATTTCGCCCCGGCGACGATTTGGGACAAGATTGTACTGTCATTAGGGACGACGATTTGGGATGTACTATAGTACACACCAAATCGTCGCCCGCCAATATCTTATTGTCTGTCTGTCCACAATCATATCTCTGGTGTTTGCCGACCTATTGGGCTGAAATGTTGTATGTAGATTACAAGTGACCCTCTGACATGCCTCCCCCAAAATGATAATTCTGGAATGAGAGATTAAAGCGCCGCGAGTTGTGGACAGTTTTCAGCAACTCTTCAATATCTCAGGTGTTTGTGAACCGATACGTGGGTTACATGTGTTCCTGGCATGTGCTTCCTGTAACATAAAATCTCTTGATCGAGGGCTCAAATGCGCCGCGAGCTGTAATTATAACGAATTATTTTCGACTGTCACTCTGGTGTTTGTAAACCGATTGAACTGACATTTTGCATGTAGGTTATATGGGACTAAGCACATAGGTTTCATTTATGTGTTTGTTTGCTTGCTGTTCATTTACTTATTGAGAGAGAGAGAGAGAGAGAGAGTAGATTAGTTTCACGCAAAGCCAGTGCAATTAAACAGTGCAGTACAAATTAATGATCTGGGCAACGAAGAAATACTCATGTTTTATGCAGACGAACATTTTCAAAGTAAAAAATAAATTGTCAAGTCAAAAACGTAATAAAACATAATAAAAAATAATACTTTTTGTATTACCAGACATATTGTCTGGTAATACTTTGCCACAGCCAGAACGAGCCTTTTCTCTCGGGTGTTGTCACACAAACCCTAATAATTTGCATAATATCCGACGTAATTTCTTCAAATTCTTATCAACCAAAAGAGAAATGAATGCTCTTTACAAATATGTAACGTTCTGTTGATCCAAACGGGAGTTATGATTTAAAAAAAAAATCTTTTCCGCGACCAATATCAGCCCGTCAAAACCACGAATTTCGCCTTTGTCACGAGTTTCAGTTGGTTGGTAGGTACGTTGCTCGCGATATCTCAAGAACAACCTAAGTGAAATCAACTCAATTTGGTAGGGAGGTAATAATTAATCCGAAGTTATATCCCGTTTAATCAAATTTCAAGCTGACTAATTGGCGCATTCGCAATGAAAAGTTCGCGATATCTCACGAACGATTGAAATGAAACCAACCAAATTTGATAGATTGGTACATGTAACATATAACTTGAAATTATACATCCCGCCTAATTAAACCTCAATTCGGCTGTTTGGCGCATGTGCAATAAATACATGGTGATATCTTATGAACAAATGAAAGGGAACGTTTGGCAAAGTGGTAGCTAGAATAGATTTTGCAGTAGACATAGATTAATTTTTTTTTTGTCTGGTAATACGTTGTCTTGTTTTTTGTTTGTGAAAGTGAACGCATGAGAGCACACCTCGCTGTCATCCTGGTGAGAAGTGCGATGCGATAAATACAATCATCATTACCACTACCACCACCACAATTGTTAACGAAGATGTTTCCAATTAGTTGCAGCAGGTTATGCCCGGCGACCATTTGAGACGGGCGACTATTTGGGGTGTTACACAAGAAACCCCAATTCGTCGCCGGCGACGATTTGGGACGTAACAGCTAGTTGGCCTTCAATGAAATATGTAAGTAGGAAGCAGAAGTGGACGACTCTGTGGTGTCTTTTTTTTTCGAGTTCACAGGGATATATCGAATCGACATATGAATGGAAGTTATTATTGTTAATAGATAAAACGTCGTCGATATATCTAAATGTCGAATTGAAGGCCAAACGTTGAAGTTTTTGAATAAATTCTGTTTCATATGAATATAAAAACCGGATGCCTTAATCACCAAAGGAGTTATTACAGGGTATACATTGGGTGATGAACGAGTTTCAGTCTGATAAATAACAAAGGTATCAATATCCAAAAACCAACAAAGGTATCAATATCCAAAAACCAACAAAGGTATCAATATCCAAAAACCAACAAAAACATCAATTCAGGACACACTCTGCAATATGCCTTTCTTTTTCATATTAATTGATATTCAACTCTTTGCAAAATATATATGTACATGTATTATCATAATTCATTATAAACAGAGGCACTATTGGTGAAGGATGAAATTTACAGTCGGAAGGAGCACGTTCAAAATTACGTACACAGAAGTTTGAAGTTTGTTTACAGAGTAAATTCTATAAGGATGAAGTTTCTGCCCCCAACATGAAAGTTCAGTCAACATATTGATTATCTCGCAAGGCTGTGTCACATCTTGGCGTTGTGCATGGTATTGTAGCAACTTATGGGTTAATATGGATCAGTAAACAAGTTATGAAACAAACGATCCTACGCACAATAATCAGGAAAAAAGATAGTCAACCACAGAATATAATATGTTGTGTATATTTTCATTCATCTAAAAGTATATATTTTATCAAATGAAATTGGAAACTCAGGAAAAGTTTGAATGCCCTGTGTTACATAAATATTGAACACGCAAGAAAATAATCATAAAAAATGGCTTTTTAAAATGTAAACTTTTGTGGGAATGATCGACGGTTGTCGTCTGGTGTATGACTGTTTGACGTAGTTGTATTATGACTTCACATCACTTTATCAAGATTTTGAGATGATTTAAAGCTGAATGAATGAAATTTCCCTCGTAAAAAATTATACATCTCAAACAGTTGCCTTTTTATCCTTTAAATCATCCCTGTCAACCAGTCATTTTTTCATTGTAGGGGTCATATGCAAACTAATAATCCAATGATCTACAAATGCCTTATCTCGCTTATTTCCAGAAGACAGATTCCGGAACAATACAAAAAGTTTGGGTGTTGAGGATGCGGTTTTTTAATTAAAATATTCAGAATTATCTTTAGGGTTTCAAATAAAACAAAGAAGATGGATGAACAAATAGAGGGGAAATACCTATTCATCGAAATACATACCATAAACATATTTTCTATCATATATTTTTTCCTTGTGATAAACATGATTTTTGATATTTTTGTTGTTTGATAATATATTTTTTAAAAATCTGTAATGAAATAGAATATATTAGCCACCAAAATGTATGAATAGGAAAGAGATATTAGAGGTATCGAACCCATAATACAAAATGTGCTACTCACAAATTACATTTGTATCCATTGGTTTCTACCACTTGACCAGCTTGCTTACAATATTCATTGGGATTTGAATTATACATGATATACAGTCATGAATGTAAGGGACTTGGGATATTTTTACAAAACGCCATTATTTTGTGTAAGGTTTTCACATCTTTCATCTATAGTGGGTCCTTATTCCATCTTTTTGAAAACTGAAAAATGTACGTTTTAAGGTGTTTTTTTTTTTAAAGAAAAGAAAAGAGTCGACCAAACACGACTATCAAATGGTCTTTGACAATTTTGACTGTTCTTATTTTCACATTCCAATATTCCAATTTTATTAATTGCTCGTGTGTTTCATTTACAACCTATGGTAAATATACATACTTTAAAACTAAATTGTCGAATTCGAACTCTTTTTGAGAACGATTTTATTTTTGTCTTTCCAATTCACCCACTCGTAAGACCTTTTCTCGCCTTGTGCACCCATCTTCTTTCCACAGCATTGTCATGGTTTTTTGTTACGGTCTCTAAAGTATGTGTACATCAAAATAGAAATAAACACATATCATTTTGTTTGAAAAGTCTGGATTTTGAAACATTTTTCAACAAGATTCAGTGATAAAGGATGACAAATCATGTACATGTAACACATTCATTATATGAAGTTTATGTGAATAAGATATCCTTCTCAACACACCCATCCACCCTCCCAGTTACCTGTATATAACAGGTGTAGACATATGGGGTCGCAAAAGAATTATTCAAAATAAAAGGATGAGAAGACATGTTACCAACTGGGAAATGTTATTTAAACAAACTTTTTTTTTTATCATACATAAGTTAAATTCCAACCATATACATTAAAAATTGTAATACGAAATTAGAACCGGATCTGTGAAAGGGCGGATCTACTAAGACACGCCACTTAACGGGAAAATACAATTTTATTCTGCAATGTCGATGACATTAGTAGTGTGAGTATTATCATAATTATTGACTGGGTTCGAGGACAACGGCTGTTTTTGTTTGACCCAAGAACGGATCTGTTGCCCAAAGCCATAGCCTGAGGTGAACAGATTCGTTCGAGGGTCAAACAAAATAACTATTGTCCGAGGACCCAGTCTATAACTTTTATTTTATACACCTTCATTTTAGGTTATATTTACCAAATGCACCATCTTCGCTAGCCAAGGAAAACCCTTGGCTAGCGAAGATGCAGATGCACATAGTTTCATGTATCTGTTCTGCTTTTCATCTAAAAAAAAAAAAAAATTCGTATTTCATCATCAGTCAAATTAGTGAACCTCACCATTACGTAAACAAATTAGCACACCAAGAATCACATGACTTGCGTATAACAGCTTTAACAATAAAATAAAAGTAAGTAAACTTAATTTTATACAATTGATTCTAGAGAAAGATGGAAAAAAAATTTTTTGTTATACCCCTATAAAACAGTTCCTATATAACTCCTTACAAAAAAGTCCAACATTTCAACTGTTCGGGAACTGTTAAAATCGACTGTTAAAAAAGACTGTTGACCAATGACGTCATATGGCGCTAACTCGAGTTATCTTTTCGTGCTGTTTGGATAAAGAGAAATGGCGGATGCACATTTTGCGATAGGAACAGAAGATGAAATTCAATTAATTCGTCAAAGTAGGGACAACAAGAACACACAAAAAAAATATTTCTTCATCATTTTCTAGAATCAATTGTATAAGATGAAGTTTACTTATTTTTATTTTATTCGTGTTAAAGCTGTTATACGCAAGTCACATGATTCTTGGTCTGTTGATTTGTTTACGTAATGGCGAGGTTAACTGATTTGACTGATAATGAAATACGGAATTTATTAGATGAAAAGCAGAGCAGATACACGAAAAATATAAATATCAATTAGGATATTGGGTATGTTTTCTTTTAAATTAGTGGAATCGGTGATAAATGCACGCAATCACACTGTCGATCCGTTTAAAGTCAACAAACCATGTGCACCTAGTAAAAACAATTTTAAAAAATTGAAGGTGTATAACAAAACAGTTATTAACTGGGTCCTTGGACAACAGCTGTTTCGTTTTACCCTCGAACGGATCGGTTGCCCTCAGCCTACGGCTTCGGGCAACAGACCCGTTCTCGGGTCAAACAAAACAGCTGTTGTCCTCGATCCCAGTCCATAACTGTGTAATGTTGTCGCTGTCCCTACTTTAGAATTACTTGAATTTCATCTTCCATTGCTGCCACAAAATGTGCATCCGCCATTTCTCAGTATTTATCCAAACGCCAGGAAAAGACAACTTGAGTTAGCGCCATATGACGTCATCGGTCAACAGTCTTTATCAACACTCGATTTTAAGGTAGGTAAATACTATTAGAAATTTCTGTCAATCAAATTTTTTTTCATTTAAATAACTTTAACAATTCATAAACTAACTAAAAAACCCATATTAAACATACCTTTGCAGGTTTATTTTTATACTATGTGCTACAGAGCACATATACCCCCAAATGCAAAAGCCAAATTTTAACACAAGAATGCATGATCTCATGTTTTATTAAAAATATGCACCAAAGCACATTATATTAAGCTATGATATATAAAGACCAATAGCTATTCATTTACTGAGAGAATTTTTAAAGATATTCAATTGAAAACATACACAATTGCTGTTTAATCTGCGCACATCCTTCAGAAAAAAATCACAGAATATCGCAATTTTGAAAAATTCTCAAAATCTAAATTGTTTACATGCCAGTTTTTCTTTAAAAATATTTAGAATTATATCTAAGGTTAACAATAAAACATATTTTACCATAGTTGACCAGAGATATTTTGCAAAATGGTCTCTTGAATACGTAAACCCCCATTTTTAAATTTAAGTTTTACAATTATTCTTTGCACACTTTGAAAATAGTAAATTGTTACAGCAAATACAGTCTTAAAATCAAGATTAACAGAATATGACAATATATATATATATGTAAAACATACTGAAAATTTTGTCCTACCAGACAATTAGAACACAAGGAGTGGGTGGGGGGGGGGACCCCACCCCTTCCTTTTTCTCACAATTTTTTTTTGGTGTGTGTGTTATTCTTTTTTTGTTTGGCTATCAATCATATCCTACATAACAATACCTACATGCTATCTCATACTTATAGAAAAAATAAATATAGTGTAACATGTGTAGATTCTAGCAACTACAGCTCATGTACAAATAATTTTGTTTCTTGAAAATACTTGTGAAGAGTTCAAATATTCAACAACTTTACTGATAATGTTCTGAGGATTTATAATTTTGGTTTCTTTGAACCAAACACAAACTCACTAAAAACAGTTTGAATTCCGCCTATGTATGATTTTTAACTTGTTCAGGCTTAGATTGCAAGCTATGAGCCTTTTAGAGATCAGTGTAGATATTACATTGCTTTGTACCATTGGAGCTAGTGAGGACTTGACACTATAATAAATCATGGTAAATATATCTAAGATTCACATTTGAATGCTAAATTTGACTCGTAAAGTTCTCGTAAACTACAAACATCAGACAAAGAAGTTATAACTGGAACTTTCTAGTCGGTGTTTAAAATTTAAAACCGGATACGTAAAAGCACGGACTTTCCTTAACAGTTCCCGGTCCAGCAGTCGAAATGTTGGACTTTTTTTTTACGTAATGAGTTATATAGAAACTGTTTTATAGGGGTATAACAAACCAGTTTAGTCGGTCACTTTATGATTGTCCTATTAAATTAAAGGTTCTTCCTTTTTAACATGAGAATTATTAATATTATACACTACCCGGATACAGAAACGATCTCTTAAAAACCTCCAAGTTTAAGCATTTTTTATTGCTGTTAAAACCCTCTTTGTTAACTTCACTAGGTAATGCTTCGGAAAGCAAGCTTCTCAAAAAGGTACAGTGTACATTGTTTTTGGTTGTGTCAAAGTCTACGGACTCATGTGAATGCTCATGACGTTATGGTTCTGGGGCCCGTTTTACAAAAGGTCGTAAGTCTTAAAATTAGTCGTAAGACATAACTTACGATGTGAGACCGTTTTACAAAGATTTAGGATTTACGAGTTACGATGAAATTCGGCCTTAAGTCTACGACCGCCCGGGGGCGACCCTATGTCCCAAGTTTTGTCGTAAGTGCTCCATAAAATCTTTGTTACTATGGTTATTAAAATAATTCAACATGGCTGCATTTCTAATGTTTAATGTTATGAATGAGACTCATAAAAAATGTGCGTTGCGGGTGTTTCGCGATAGAAATAATCCGTTGGACTACTTCAGTGATGATGAGGAAGTCGAGAGGTATCCTTTGCCCAGGCGGTATCTCTACGAGTTAACAGATTTAGTGCGGGGAGACGTAGAGCGTCCTACAAACCTAAGCAAGGCTGTACCAGCTGTTATTCAAGTAGCTTACATACCATGATTCATTATTGTCTGCTATATAACAAGCAATACGATGGATGATGGTACTTGTTGGGTGGGGGGGGGGGGGAGGCAAATTATTAATTAATTAATTCACTCACAATTTCTTTTTCCATTTGAAATACATTACAAACATACTAATAGGCCTAACTGATAATTTAATGGATGGGGGCGGACGTGGAAAAGGGTTAGGGATTAATTCACTCACAATTTTTTCCTGATACCGTGTCTTTTTCAAACATACTAATAATTTGTATAAATCTACCATGGTATTGGATAACACCGTGCATATAAATGATGTACTAGTACATGTAAGTGCATACATGTATAATAAAGGCGTACGTGTGGATGGGTGTGTCGAAATAAGATCTGATATGACATGCATACATTCTTTTTAAAAATGCTTAAAGTAATCAACATCATCATGATCATTGGAAAAAATATGGTCTATGCGGGAATATACAAACATTGTAAGAACACTTGCTACATTTGTTTTGATCCGCGCACTGACGGAAATATACTAAAGGCCTGTCCTGCCTCCTTTGTTTACTACTATGCGTCACTTCCTCTGATGACTGCGTCACACAAAATATGGTTACGTACTCGTATATTTCCGTCAGTGCGCGGATCAAACAAATGTAGCAAGTGTGTGCCATAATATCCATTGCAATGTTTGCATATTCCCGCATAGACCATACTTTTTCCAATGATGTTGACTACTTCAAGCATTTTTTAAAAGAAAGTATGCATGTCATATCAGATCTTATTTCGACACACCCATCCACATGTAGTTAGGCCTAGTTCTGTAGGTCTATATTATACATGTATGCACGCACTAGTACATCATTTATATGCACAGTGTTATCCAATACCATGGTAGATTTATACAAATTATTAGTATGTTTGAAAAAGACACGGTATCAGGAAAAAATTGTGAGTGAATTAATCCCTAACCCTTTTCCACGTCCACTCCTCCATTAAATTATCAGTTAGGCTTATTAATATGTAAATGTGTACATGTATTTCAAATGGAAAAAGAAATTGTGAGTGAATTAATCCCTAACCCTTTTCCACGTCCGCCCCCATCCATTAAATTATCAGTTAGGCCTATTAGTATGTTTGTAATGTATTTCAAATGGAAAAAGAAATTGTGAGTGAATTAATTAATTAATAATTTGCCTCCCCCCCCCCCAACAAGTACCATCATCCATCATATTGCTTGTTATATAGCCATTAACGAACTGCAAAGATTCACCTTTCCGCCACTTTTCAGACCACTTGATACAACCACGTACCTGTAAAATTATGATTTTATATCGCCTAGTATGAAATATGTAATTAATATTAAGATATAATTTGAGATCAAATAATAAGTCAATTTATTCATATAATATGCATGCATTAGCACGACTAACTTATAATTAGCAATCCGACCCCCCCCCCCCCCCCCCCCCCACACACACACACCTTAGTCTTGTAACTCGAATATAAATGCATGTGCATTTGTATATACAATGTATGTAAAAACAAAATGCTTGCTTATAACATACTATGCAGTAATTAAGAATTGTTTATATGTACATGTATTGATCAGCTTCATGGTTAACATTCAATCAACAGGTTTTGGCTACAGTCAGGTGCCTAACTACCCCCCCCCCCCCCCATTGATTTATTTTGGCGATATTTTCTTCAAAATGTGTGGATTCCCTGTCTATCCCATCCCAACTGAGGTAATCGTTTCACGTTAGGGATTGGCCTTCTTCCGGTAAAATAAATCTAGTGTCCAAAAAAAAAAAAAAAAAAAAATCGGAAAGGAGGGGGGGGGAGTAGTAATTAATGTCCATACTTCAGGTCCCTGTGATTACAATGATGGATCATCAATATGTTTGTACATTTAATGGGTGAGAAGAAAAGGTTCAACAATACTTATGTGAAGCTTCTTAATTTGGGAAGGGGGGGGGGTACAGTATATCATCAAAAACGTATATATAGACATTAAATTCTCGTATCTTTAATAATAGAAATAACAATGAATATTACACAACTATTTGAAATTTTCAACTGCGAAAGTAGTACGCTCTAAATTAACAAAGCTAAAAATATCTGCCCACCCTTTATAAATTGAAACTGGCAGATATTCAAAACCATGTATTTCAAAAGAAAATCGTTTTTTGTCAGTTTTGTAAAACTACTTTTGCAAATTAGTTACATTTAGCTACTGTTATATGCAATACTAAATTGTATACATACAGCTTGATGTCACAGATACATGTCAAATATATATACTTGTATATGAACTGTTAGTATGAATTAGTAGTTTATTAATTAATGTATCAATTAAGATTGTATGCCAACATGTTTGGTAAATCAATAGATTGAATTGAATAAATTTACTTCGCTTAATTAGCAATGCAAATATACATGTATAATTCAAAGTTAATTTGCTCCAATTTTCTTTCCTCCCCAGTGTCTGCGCGTCAAAGCGTCGGGTTTCGCGCGGTATCTATGTTCAATTCTACAACTTCATGCGCTGAAGAGTTCCATATACGACTTGCGACAAAAGAATTTACGATATACGATTACGATACGTTTTGTAAAACGGTCCTACGATCTGTCGTAAGTTCTTCAAATTTATGACTTAGGACTTAAGATTTACGACTTTTTGTAAAACGGGCCCTGTACATTCATCTTCTTTTCAAACCCACTTGAATTTTCATCTCATCTTTATGAGCGGTGGAAAGGGTAAAAAAGACGTTAATGCGAAACAAACAATTGATTTTCAAAAATATACTGAAATCATTTAATAACTTTTAAAGTGATGACTTAACAAAGATGCTGATTGGATGGAAAATTCGATTGATTTTCTGTGTCAAAAATAAAATTCGTCTAGAGTTCATCTGCACTAAGCACGCGGGACTACTTTTCTCTGGAATGCGTCTTCCCAAACTCCCCGTCGAGGCCTCATTACGTCACCTACGAATAGACGCAGTACAATATACAGATTTGTATATTGTGAGTCCGCGATTATCACGCAGATAAATAACACGAAAGAAGTAGTTTGTAGTTAAAAGTTTGAAGATATTGACATTAAGAGCATTAATATAAAAGTATGGATTTTATTTTAAACATAAAATGATCAAAAGATCATTAAAAAGTAGGGAGACTCTGTTCAAATTATTGTGTAAAGTAATGAACTTGATGTTTACGTTCTTGTTTTGAAAGTTGTTTACGTTTGACGTTATGTTTTTTCGTCATTTTACAGTGACGTCACACAGTAAACGCGGCCTAAGAAATTGCTATCCCATACTGCCTAACTGGAAGAGTTTGGTCATTCTCTCACCAGAGGGCGCGCTACGCAAGCTTCACTTTCACCTCTGTTATCGTCTGATAAATAGTTCGGCTAACCACATTTTCATCATTATAATCTGGCTAGTTTTTTTTAAATGTAGAGTCCATAGTTACGAAGTGAAAGTGAAATAATACATTTGACAAGACAAAATAGTTCCATAAATATGGAGGTTGCACTAACGTAATACAGCGTTTCGATACTTACCAATGTGTTTTTAACTCATAAATGTATGTTTTATTTATGAAAATGATGCAGATTTATTTTATTTTCAAAGACGCTCTGTTTTACAAAATTCTTGTAAATTAGACGATAACAGAGGTGTTGTGGAGCGTAGCGTAACGCCCTCTGGTGAGAGATTGGAGTTTGGTTTGTAAGCAAACGAACTCTGGCGGAAGTTTGTGCGTCTTTCCCCTTAACGGCCGTTCTAATTCTATCGCTATATATAGAACGGGAATTTCCACACATGCATTGTAAACGAAATGTATTCGTTTGATGCTACCAAAAATAAACACAACCAAAGACAAATTAATTTAAAGAAACAACACACATAGTCCTAGTGATGACGTCAACTTGATGACGTAGGGTACTGACTGCAAGAAGTAGATAGATTACGGTAGGCCGTATGCATCGTTTGCTTTACGAGTTCGATAACATGACACGGAGCAAGCAGCGACTTTTGATCTGGTAAATATTAATGAAAATGAACTGCGTTATATGGGGCTCAGTCAACGAGGGCAATTTAGATGAAGAGGTGTTGAGCTTTTTACTTGGTATTGAAATGGAGCCGAGTCGCATTCCACCATTCCTACGTTACAACCAGTGTTCAACGTCTCGAATGCAATGCAGCATACATCCAGTCACCACTTGTTCTCTTCCTTTATATCTATTTCAGCTTTCAACCATTGCATCTTTAATTTGGCGTATAATCCATTTAATTCTGCATCGTAACTCTACCTCACCCGAAAGCACAGACAGCTTTGTTGTTGTTTTCATTGTTACGTATAGGTATTCCCACGCGCCATTTCAAAAACGTTAATTGAAGCTTTTTGACGAGAGAAACTATTTGTTTTTCTATTTTAAAAATATGATTAAATGATAAGAAATAAAACCTATAATTCTTTATTTGATGCATGTATCAAACGAATAATTGGACGGAAAACTTCATCAATGCGCATAGCGCATTGATGAAGTTTACCGTCCAATTTTTCATTTTCATTTCGCAAATTCTATGGTCGTTATAACGATCTAGTTCGTCAATACGACCTCGCATTGGGTCAAATGCTGTCTGACGTATTTCATACCGATTGTTAAGCCGTTCTTGGCACACTGATTTTGACTGCGGATAACTCCGTTTACCTGATCAGGATATAGGAATCACGGTGGGTGTGACCGGTCAACAGGAGATGCTTACTCCTCCTAGGCACCTGATCCCACCTCTGGTGTGTCCAGGGGTCCGTGTTTGCCCAACTATCTATTTTGTATTGCTTATAGGAGTTATGAGATTGATCACTGTTCGTTATCTTCACCTTGCATGCATTAAATAAAGAATTATAAGTTTTATTTCTTAAATACAAAACAAACCAGCTTAAAATAAAATCAACAGACTCCCTTGTAAAACCAACGATCATCCATGCAAAATCAACGATCATCCATGCAAAATCAACAGTCATTAACTGAATTGTCGCTAAATGGAGTGCAAAAACAACAACACACACACACACACAAACCCACAAAAAACACAGACATTATCTGAATTAATGCTAGATGGCGCAGGAGTCTATCTACATATGCGTATCAGAAGCTGCAAAACTTTTGAAAGCTGCGTTGCCGTTCATTGGGCGCAGCCCCCCCCCCCCCCTTGAGATTTTCAAATCTAAGGTAAATCGTGGTCCCTTGTTTAGAAAAATGTAAACGATAAAAGAATCAATGATTTCTTCCACTCTCGAAGAAATAAACGACAAAATCTTTTGATTTATTGAATTATTTTTATTGGGAGAACTTATATTTTTCCCCCCAAATCCTTAAGATTTACGTCATTTCATTGATTTCACCTTATCAAAAATGACAGAAAATAGTAAAAATTACTACATAGGAGACGTATTTCAAGCCCTATAAAATCTGTAAAATCCACTGAAGGGTTTCGCCCTGGACCCATTGAAAGCCTCAAGGTCCCCTGCCTCATAAAGTTGCGCCCCCCCCCCTCCCGCAATTCCTGGATCCGACCCTGTCGTTACTACAGAAAACTAAGCCTAACCAAGAGACCAGTAACAGCAGCATGGTTAGGCCTACAGAACAATAGCAGACAAGCATTCTTGCAAACATCGGCAGTTATTCAGCAGCCGCAGCATGCACGCTAGACCAAGGCCATAAATTAACACGTGTAATTACCATTTATCATTATTAGGCTAAGGGTAGAATATACTGAGGTCTTCAATATCCAAATAGAATATTTCATCGTTTAAATGATATTGTCCTCGGACCCCGGGGCCAAAAGCGTCCCCCGCCCCCCTATTTTTTGCGGAAAGTTAGATTTACGTAACTTTTACCAAATTCAAATATTAATATTTTTGTGGAGTTTTTTTCGTCCAGGATTTTCGCTCTTTTGACTTGTAAAAAGCAGACCATAGATCTAATTTTAGAATTTAGATTGAATTGGAATGAAACAAGGCTAAAAAACAAACAACTAAACACATATTCATATTGTTATTCTGTTCAAGGTAGAAAAGTTTTGCATCTTCTGATATATATGTTTGCGTTCTGAGAGTCCGACATGATTGACAATTTCGTGGGAATATGTACACATAATTATAATGATTACGTAGATAGACTGGCGCGCCATCTAGCGTCAATTCAGATAATGTCTGTCTTTTCTGCACGCCATCTAGCGTCAATTCAGTTAATGAATGTTGGCTTTGCATTGGTGATCGTTGGTTTTGCAACAGAGTCTGTTGATTTTATTTTAAGATGGTTTGTTTTGTATTTCAGTATGCTTTTGAGAAATAATTGTTTGTTTTGCAATAACGTCTCTTTTTTTTTATACCCTTTCTGCCGCCCATACACATAACATGCATTTATAAACAGCTTTCTAAAGATAAACGAATTTAGTTTATTAACAATGATATTCCTTGATTAAGTGAATTTTTCTAATATCCCAGGAATGTTTCTTCTCGTTTAATTTCCAAAACCTGTATATATATATATATATATATATATATATATATATATGTTTTTGTTATTATTCTCTGAAAGTTTGACAATCTGGTTGTTCGTGTCGTTGGTTATTTTAGTGCTTTGTTATATATATATATATATATTATATATATTATATATATATATATATATATATATATATATATATATATATATGTACTATATATAGTCAGTGTTCAAAACAGATAAGAGACATAAAAATTTGTATTAATGATGAAATTATCTTTTTCTTCGGTGGAGAGGCGGGGGGAGTGTAATAATTATGCACTTTCCCCAACATTATTCACAAATTGCTTTTCATGGGTTTCACAATTTCGAAAAAAGCTCAAAGTAAACGTCTGAATTTTAATTGCTTAATTGTATAATTTCCCTGTAAAATGTGCATCAGAAAGCATCAAATCATCGTACTTAGAATCGCATGAACGCTAATGACTTCTAGCGACTGAGAGGTCACAAATCTACACATTACTACTTTTAAACTTCCTCCTTTCCTCTCGTTTTTCTGAGAGGGAAAGACGAACATCTGCTTTTAAAATATCAAAGTTCATCTTTCCAATTCGTCTTGTTTAATATGTATATGTAGTATTATACAAATATGGACTTTAGTATTAAGTATTGGTGAATACATAGGACAAGAAATATCGACCGAGTTAATATTACTTTTGCGTCTTCAGTTGAAACAAAGTAGCAAAGAAAATTGTTATGAGTATTTTAACCTTAAAGTAAGTTTTACGATGTCATTCTATAATATCCTCCGCATCATTATCACAAAATGATGACCTGCTATCAGCCATGACGTTATTTTGTCCTCAGAAATCTCTTTGTTTTCAAATATATTTACTTGCATTGAAAATTTACAACAAAGCAATGAAAATTTGATAGTTGTTCATTTAATGAAAATATTTGAACAAAATCAAAATAAATATACAAGTTTACATCGATTGTCACAAGAAGATAATATAATTACTGTTTGTCAGACTTACCAGAAGTTAAAATTCTGCACTTTCGAAATCAACCATTACAAGTTGTGGTGTCTTCCGAAATCATCAAAACCTTCACCGTGTTTGTACACATGTCAAAATCATTTCCCCATACAACAAAAGAGTTCCGATACAAATACTTGTATTCTTAAGTAAAAAGCCACAAAATAGAGAATTCAGAGTCTGATGGACTCCAAACACCGGGATACCTGACACACACAGAGTGAAAAACGCGGTTCTTCCAAGGATGCATGGACAATGTAAATACTCACATATACCCCAGAATAAACAACATTTTGAACTTACAAAATCTTTTATATATCTACACATAGAAATATCACAAATCCGATTGAGTATACTCGACTAGTTTTTTTTCCCATCCCTCAGGAGTATGCACCTGTAGAATTAAAGTAACTAGTCGAGTATTATCAATCGACTTTGTGATATATATATATATATATATATATATATATATATATATATATATATATATATCCATTTCTTCATTTAAAAATGAACTATGGTAACGAAAATAATTTGTATTTAAGTTCAGTTATCGAGATGCTATTTTGATGAACTTATGAATAAAAGCGCGCCAAGATCGACATAACTTAAGGAAAAAAAAACCTATGTAAATTTTATTTCGTATTTGAATGTTTTTCAATTTTAATTTAATTTTGATTTTTTTAATTTACGAAATAAAATTGGCTATGCTCGTTTCTGAATCTAAATATAATTTTTTCAGGTCTGTATACATAATATATAACCAGCAAACTCTGTGACTAATCATTCCATTTGTTGCTGAACCTGTTGAAGTAGCGTATGTATATGTACCCGAGAAAAAGCTGGTACATTCCCAATGTTTTATATTTACACCTTGCTAATTTTAAAACAATATTCCTGCATGAAATGTTAACTGGGTGCTGCCTCAATTTACGGTAAGGTTTATGTTCTCAACATGTAAAATATAAAATAGTTTTCATTAAACAATTGCAGATCTTGATTTTGCTTAGGACTGAAATTTTTACATGTCTTCAAACCTTTTGTTGTACAAAGGTATAAACCATACAAGAAAAATATTGTCTTGTAACTATGACAACATTAATTTTCCTTCTAGGTGAGAGATACAACGTCTATATATAAGCTCATCCCCTACAACAATAGGCGATTTGCTTTTCTAGTCATTGTTCAGAAAACACGTATGCTCAAAACCAACCTAAAAATCGATCATTAAAAAAAGAAAATATCAAAAAATGAAGATGTGTCGATTTAACACTATGATCAGTGTACAACGAAACATGCAATGTCATAAGAGTACAATTCAGCACTGAAAAATAAAACTGTAATGAATGTCGAAAACGCAGACAATTGTCGGTAATATGCCCTCAATAAATTGGAATGCAGTCATATTGTCCGACCATCACCGAATCGTAATTATTATCATCATGATAAAGTTAAAGAAGGCAAGAATTATCAGTAGATCCCGAGTATCATATAACATGACACGACAAAACCTACCAGTTTACGACGCATCGCTGTCTATAGAGAGGGGGAAAGTGTCACTGTAACGCCAGATGGCGCGTCGAGCGTTCTCAGACGGGAGGAATGGTATGCGGAAACCTGTGATGAGAATGATCGAATGGTGGAGGACGAAGATATGACGGAGCCAGGGGTTCGTTTTTGACAAAAGACAGGTTAACTCTGACGTCATCAGGTAGGCGCGCATCTAGCATTTTGGCGGACATAGCGAGATCGCTACCATAATCGTGTGGAATCATCATTTGACCGTTGTTACACATTTGCTGTTGGTGGTGTTGGTGATGGAGATGCTGATGATGGTGTGCTTGATGGTGCCCAAACGTATGCATCATGCTTTCTTCTAGCATTTCTTTCCTAAAACGAAAAGAAAACGTCTTTTCATGTTCAGTATTTAAATTCTGACAATACATCATCCACAGCACCCATTTTGTTATTCCCATAACTTTGCCTTACTGTTAAAAAAGCTGTTATTACTGCTGATTCTAAAATAAGGTGTCAGAAAGTTACAAAAACTTCTGCCGAATTACTTTCACTTGTACAGCTTTATCATTCAAAAACACCTCTAGTGGCATATTTAAGAAGCCAATTTTATTTAAGTATTTTCAGATTTGCTGGTGGGGGGTCAATGGCGATTGCAAAATAATGATGACGATGCTAATAATGATAATAATAATAATAATAATAAACTATGAAAGAATATTCTAAATAAATGTTGATGTTTTAAAACTAATCTTTCTTTTCTTCAAATTTCATGTGTAAATGTGTTTAAATTCTACACAGCACACATATATTGAGCGTTTGGGGGCGCTTTCTCCTTTGATTTGTTCTTTATAAAACTTTTAAATTCATTTGACATTATTTTCTTGTCTTTCTTCACCCGAGGTTATTATACAATAATGAGAAAATCTATTAGATTTAGTTACAGAACCCACTCCTCTCCCATTAGTTTTCGAAATGATTATATGACTTTGTTGTGCGAACTTGTACCATATATATATATATATATATATATAGAGAGAGAGAGAGAGAGAGAGAGAGAGAGAGAGAGAGAGAGAGAGAGAGTATATGTGTGTGTTAGCAGGGAACCTGTTTGTTTCGGAGGTAAACCAAGATTTCAGTTATGTACGAATTTATTTTACTTGCTCTTAGATAATTCCAATAGACACTGAAGCGCGCCATTCATTATGCGGGTAACTGGTATTAATTCCGTCAACTTTACAGTTTGAATTTAACATCCGGGTAAGTCTCTGATTGATGGGTACAGTTATCAATTACGAAATATAGGTTTAGTCTTGCAAAATACCTACAGAAAATTTACGAAATTGGTAAAATGGTTGAAAATGTTTTATGCGTTATTAGACTAGAGCCATGAAGTCGTATATGAAATCTTGATTGACATTTATATATGAATAGATAAGACACAATTCCCAAAATATTAAAACATTTTTTAACCGTGTAAATTCCTACCGAAATCTCTGGTGTAGGAAAACCGTTATAAATTAGTGACTTCAATTAATTAAGAGGCAAGCAATGGCTACCATTTATCAACATGTAATGTGGTTCTATTGAAGCCAGTTTACACGTTATTCTGACCGGACGGGATCTTCGCATGTCATATTATAATACATGTATATGTTACAGTTGAAAAAAGGCAACTTTGGAGTTTATTTGTACATTTACTTGTACATACTGGTACATATTCGGGTAAAATCTCAGTTTAGATTTACATTTATTACGTTTACATCAGGACTGAAATCGTTTCACTCTTATTATCAAGCGTTTGAAATGATATATAGTACTTCATGATATTCAAATTAGAAAGGATGTTGTTTAACCAGATCTTTCATTAAGAGGAAAAGATGATCATTAAGTCCTGAAATTTCAAAGGCTTCTTCCTCATTCTTGAGGCTACGTTCAAAAATGGCCCACTCTCAGGACATCTTATCTTAACAAGGTCACACTCCCCCGCTAACATAGCAAAACATCCACTTGTTTTGAAATACTCTACAAGATTTTCCCACCCTCATTAGCCTTGAAAGACCGGAAGTTGTTTCTACGGTCGTCATTGCGCATGATCGAAGGATGACAATGGGGGCGCTTCGCTATAAGTAGTCACGTAATCCTCTTCAAAACGCATGCTAATTGTTCTTGTTAACAAACAAAATGCACACTGTACATGGCTACTCTGGCGACAGACATGTATATTTCCTGTTGTTTGAAATTTTGTCCCAAGTTTTCAAAAGCACCATGGGAAAGCTTGTATGTTTAAAGAAATGCAAAAAATCTAAGATAAGCCTTACAAGTTGTAAGTAGTAATCTGGCGTGTTTCTTCAATATATCAGGAGAACAATCGTGAATGCCAGTATTTTTTTATTATTGCTATCCCTGCATTTTCTACTGCATCTATGATATATCATTCTTACTATCCAAACAATCTCAAATTTCAACAAAATGAGTTAAATCGATTATTTATTGCGGGTAACAGGTGTGTTTCTTTGTCGTGATGATCGACCTCTCCTATTGCATGATGAAACTCATCAATGCATTGGTCAACTACAGGTCTGCTAAGTGCTGTAGATTTGAGGATTCGTTCTTTGCAACACAACATGTAGAAACTTATCATTTTAAAAAGTACTTGGATAATGTATTACAGTAAAATCTTGATACAGTACGGCTAGATTTGTGCATTTTAATTGTATCATATGTTGATACAGTAAAACTGAGTTTACGCATCTTGGATCATACATTACAGCAAAGCTGAATTTAGGCACTCTTTTAGACTATACTAGTACCTTGCAGTGTATGCAAAGCTGAATTTAGGCACTCTTTTAGACTATACTAGTACCTTACAGTGTATGCAAAGCTGAATTTAGGCACTCTTTTAGACTATACTAGTACCTTACAGTGTATGTAAAGCTGAATTTAGACACTCTTTTAGACTATACTAGTACCTTACAGTGTATGTAAAGCTGAATTTAGACACTCTTTTAGACTATACTAGTACCTTACAGTGTATATAAAGCTGAATTTAGGCACTTTTAGACTATACTAGTACCTTACAGCGTATATAAAGCTGAATTTAGGCACTCTTTTAGACTATACTAGTACCTTACAGTGTATATAAAGCTGAATTTAGGCACTCTTTTAGACTATACTAGTACCTTACAGTGTATATAAAGCTGAATTTAGGCACTCTTTTAAACTATACTAGTACCTTACAGTGTATATAAAGCTGAATTTAGATGTATTGGATCATATATCACAGTAAAGCTGAATTTTGACATCGTGTTGGACCATATATGTATTACAGTAAAGCTGAATTTACACATCTCGGTTCATTTATTACAATAGAACTGAATTTAGACCTTTTATTGGACCATGTATTTCAGTAAAATTGAATTTTAGCACCTTGGATCATCTATTACAGAAAATACGACGATCCATTTTTGTAGACGCCTCGGAGTGTTTTTATGTAAATTGGATGAAACCACACCACTGTGACGTATGCATACGGGTATTTTACTAAGCAACTGTAGAACACATCGTTCATATATTACTTGAGAGAATCTATATTTAAAAGATAATTGTATTTGTCAATGTGTTACCCAGAAACGAACTAATGATTTAACTTTGGAAATTCTGAAAATAACGCGTTATATGAACTAAAATCGTTCAGTTGTTTTCAGTTCAAGGGTATGCAGTCCAAGGTGGAAGATTTTATTTATTTATAAAATAAGACATTGATTACAAAATTGTGGGTCAAAATTATGTATGAATATTCATCTTCGCTGAGTATGGTCGTTATCATGAAGGGAAAAAAATCAAACAAATAACAAATCACTTTAAGAAGAGTAGACGGTCAGTGAGAGGACACCGCATACTTTTTCAAATTAACAGATATACATAATCAGAAATAAGTACAAAAACCATACCAATCCAAACAAGATAATATCCCCTTTAAACTGATTATTAGTAAAATATCTCTTATTTTGCCTTTGAAATTATACATATTTAGTATCAGTTTATCTAAACATCATCATTTCTTTTAGGTTACATAAGATTTGATTAAATTAAAATACTAATTGAACTGGAACAAAAAGAATGTTATGGTATTATAGTAATATATGCAATATACAAGAAAATCTCTCTCTCTCTCTCTCTCTCTCTCTCTCTCTCTCTCTCTCTCTCTCTCTCTCTGCCATGAAGTCACACTTGAATTGCTAATTCACATAATCTCCTTGTTTATAAATGTGAGTATGTCGTATTTTACCGTGATGTGGAGGTGTTATGTTTGACCGTCAAACATCAATAATTCGTCAAGTTAATCTCTTTTAGCTCTATCTTCAGTACATATTGATTAAATTTCATTAAATTACGCATGCGTATCACATTTTCTTGGCAAATTACATCATTGTAACATGTTTGAACAAAGTTTAGTTTCATGAAAGTGTTGAATATACCTTTAATGATGATAATTATAATAACTGCCCTACAAGGATTAGTTCAACCGATTTAACACTGTGTACTACTTAGGATTGAACTATTATATCAACTCCCCCCACCCCACCCCCGGCTCAGTGGTAACTTATTGGTTAACGTGTTCGCTTCGTGACCGGGAGGTCGTGAACTCGAGCCTCGCTCTCGTGCCTTGTCCGAGTCCAACATAAGACGTAAATATAGTGACTGTTTCTTTGCCAAACGCTCAGCATTGAGAAGCGAGAGTCGCAGGGTCTTTCGAATGAGACCTTAAAATCAGCGGTCCCATGATTGACACATTATAGAATGCTCACTGTTGCAGCCCTGGGCCGGGCACCATGCATATATGACTATGTCTAATTTGTGACTATGTCTAATTTGTGACTATGTCTAATTTGTAACTATGTCTAATTTGTGACTATGTCTAATTTGTAACATTTCACCTACAACTGGTGATTTTCGATATGGAGTAAAAAAAAAAAAAAAAAAAAAAATCAGACCTAAAATAAATAAACCAACTCATCGTCTTTTTTTCGAATACCATGGGACAGATAGTTCCAGAATAATCTTTGCTTTTATACATGTATTTTACAAATACTTTGATATCCTTGATTTGATTTGAACATATTTAATTCTGTAAATTCACAACAGGAAAATGAATTAGTTCTTATTTAACAACTATAAGTTCTTTTACTACCCTTATTTCGGACTTGTGTTGGTCGATGTTCTTTTGACGTCTCGTCTGATTCCTAAACAATGCTGTTAATTTGCAGTAATCCTATCATTATATTAACGAAGGTCGAACAAATAATTTATGGTTGATAAGTGACAAGTGATGGAGTGCGTGTGTTGCTTAATACGAGGAGCTAAAACACGTGGCTTTCGGATACAATTGCTGAAATTTCAAGACTGTGGTCAAAAGATTATTACTACATCTCTGAACTCGTCAATTACCAAGAGCACAGATAGTATACTGAATTATATTAATGAAGCTTTGTGTAGGAACGTCCACACGTACAGTTGCATGGCTCTCTAGTACGTCTGGGTGTACAATGGTTTTTTTTTTTCATCCATGGAAGCGTCTAACACCGCAGATGGTGATTTAATATTTGAAACTGCTAAAAGCCCGTGATTAGAAACATTTCGACTTTCTGTACTCATGATATACACACCACTTGAGGAAATTCGGGAAATCTGCCTTCAGAATCCTAACTGAGATGCATTTTTTTTAATATCAAGTAATGGTGTCGTTGCATTTTGTTCTCGATAAAAAAAAAACGTGACTTGCAAGTGATGTTTCAAACTGACACAAAAACCTGCCTCAGTAAAGAATAAATGAATCAGGAAATATAGATATAAGGAATACATGTATACGTCAAGTTTGTTTGGATCACGAGGAATATGAAAACAATAGAAACATGGAGGAATCTATACAGTTGTTAACTAACTAACCATTTATTCCTTAAATGGTATTCAATTACCCATCCATGTGATCGTTTGATCAAAATTTATTTGGATTTTACCAAAAATATTATTCCGACTTTATTTTGTTGACAACTAAACACAAGAATACACGCTACACGGATCTCCATTTTTATTCGAAACAATGTGTTCACATGCTGCCACCCCTGTCTTATGAAACATGAATCTGATTGTAAAGACACCGTAGTTTCTTGCAAATTAAATTTTAATGTTCCTTGAATTGTCTTAGTGGAAGACCGTACCGTCATTATTTTTTTTAATGTCATTGTTTACTTTCATCACTGATAACTGTATCGACCAATGTATATTTCATCTTTTTGTTTTCATTTCAAAGATAGAATTAATAAATCAAGACATTGATATCACTAACCAGACACGGTGTCCATTGATATCACTAACCAGACACGGTGCCCATACACGTCGCCATCGTCCTGGTTTATTGCCGTTATTTTAGAAATTTTTGTTATGAACACAGAACATTTTGGACACCGAGTCGTAAGCCGATATTGAAATAAAGCTACATTTACATCATACAGAGATCAGCTGACATGCAATAAACATGTAATTTGCATTAGTTTGCTGGATAATGGACAAAACTTGAATAGTATTTCAATTTTTAAGAGATGCCACCTTCTGATATCCCAAATTTTAAAGAAATCACAAAATGATGATAAGAGTAATAATAATATAATGCTAATAATAATATAATGATAATAATAATAATATATTCATAAAAGGGCGTTGACGAACATTTATTATTTCAATTCAGTGGAATTTCATAATACATGGAATAAGTCATCGAAGACAAAGATCAATCTAGTTATACTGATTACTAGGAACTGTGAAAGTTCCCTGAATATTTAATCGAATGTTTTCATCCCGGTAGAAGTTACCCTCTGTCCAAGCGAGCAAACATAGCTAATAATAGTGTTTTTAAATGCAAAATTCTCGTGGAGTTTATACAGTCTTGAATTTTTTTTCATATCTGAACGATTCCGTATTTTGTCATTCATTTCATTGTATGCCGTATGTGAATGAAGTTACACGGATGTGAATTTAATGTTCTACAGCATTTTAGCAGAACGTTAATGCACACTTAAAATTCAATATTAAACAGTGTATTGATGCGCTCCGCCGTTCCTATTGTATTAACTGGGCATGGTAAATGAAAGTCCGCTGGTTTATCAGATAACGAGATATTAAATTTTGGCATCCAAGATTTCACGATAACGGGGTAATATATATCGGATATATACAAAAATGGAAGTGAACAAAAAAAAATTACGCTGAAAAAAAACCCCCAGGGGATGTGTCAGAAGATACGAAGATTCTTTGCAGGAAGAAATACTGCGGTATTAAGAATTTCTAGTCGGTAATTAATTCCAATTTTTTTTAAAAGACTCAGCGGAGGAGGTTGCCATTTTTCGCCATAGGACAATGTTAATAGACCATAAATCCGTGGTTTGTGTTTATTTATGATAACGAATACAGTACAGAGGTAATGGACCGGGACGCTACTAGTACAGAAATATGTTACCGGGTGCACTGGGGATTTAAGCGCTGACAGTCCTTATCTCATATATTGACCGTCCGTGAAATATGTATTTTATTGAGCGTTCTGACATATGCAAATGAACTCCATTGAATTTGTAGATATCCCAAATACATAATTGAGATTTCCTATTTGCGATAAGATTCGACCATTTGGGTAATATCCTGTATAAATGGTAATACATTAAGTGCATTAAATTACCAAATTATGCATAAGATTTGAGGTGGTCTTCCGTCTTAACTTGTCTAACAGGCGATAAATCACACCGGTAGAGTAGTCCTAGGCGATAAATTACACCAATAGGGTTGTCCTTTCTTGCGACGTTACTGTGCTAAAGAGACATCCCCGATACATCCTCAGTAAGCCGTTGGTTTTTGGGGGTTGTTGTTTTGTTTGTTTGCAGTTTATTACTTAGTAGTCCTTCTTTGTTCATCTACATTCGGTAGTGTCACGTGATAGAAAGGTTACCGTAAAAGTCAAGAGTATCCATGGGCATAAAAGTCATTTATTGTATCAAGTTTTGAGTAGACAATACATGAAATTACACGTACCAGTTAGTATTATTATAACAAATAGGAATTAAGGTTTGCGCATGCGTTATAAAGACGTACGATGCCGTCTGCTTTTCCCCAAAATCGCGCCACTTATATAGCTCTGAAATTTTCCCCCCGTAATGTTCGGGCATTCCTTGTGGTGTGGATTTGTTACAGACACAGTCTGCAATGCTCGGTTTTGCAACTTGTTAATCTCAACAGCCTACAAATATGCAAAACACGAATCGACCATTAGAACAACAGAAGGAATCCGCCATGTTTTCGTAATATGATAACAAACATGTATTATACATTGCAGTCACAGACCGATCCTACGACTGTTCACTTGGCTCTAATATTTTTCAATGTGGTCTTTAATACATATTAACTTTTACGACCAAACAAGTCATTAAATACACGAATTCGCATCAGTGTTCATCAAAACAGACAATGTTATTGAAAAACTATAGGTGCGATAAATCCGTTGAAGCGCACTGTAAATAAACCGGGTGTTTATGAATTATTTCACAGCGTTTCTGCTCATATTACTTGGCTCAGAGAATGCAAAATAAGCACGTTATTTAAAATCATATAGAAGTATATAGTAATATGCAGATACAACGTCTTTACAATTACAGAATATACGTTGTCTAATTGAGAAAGCAAACGGTTAATTACGATAGATTGATTTTATATTGCTTAACGTCCCTCTCGCGAAGTTTTCACTCATATGGAGACGTTACCATTGCCGGTGAAGGGATGTAGGCCTATGCTCGGCGCTTGCAGCCTTTGAGCAGGGAAGGATCTTATCGTGCCACACTTGCTGTAACACGGGGCCTCAAAAACCGCCACATTTAGTCTCACCTCTTACGACAAGCAAGGGGTACTGAGGACCTATTCTAACCCGGATCCCCACGAAATCGAAAGAATATAGCATATCATTTTATAGCTAGATAATTTGTTCATAATAAAAAATATTTCTGATTTCAAGCTATTATAGCGAGCAATATTTGGGTCATTGTTGAACGTCATTTTTTCTTGAAATAACAGGATCCACACCGAAACCTTTCGGGTACAAGTTAATGTTATTGTGCTTTAGCTGTAAACATAGATGGCGGACCATATATCATATGGGAAGGTGTGGTACCCATTTCGATGTTTATTTGATAAGTAATATGCGTTTGTATTCGAATCCCCATTGGGACCAAAATTTTAAAATTCCATAGGTGTGGTTTCATTTTTCATTAGCTTTCTATATTTTCCTTTTAAACATGTATATACGTGTTACCTATAGGGAAAGCTCCGCTCTCACGGCCCTTTGAGCCGTGAGAGGGCTTATCTCCCTCAATCACCCAATCATACACAAGTTTCGAGACGCGTCCGAGTAATTTTCCTCTAGAGATCTTTCGTACACAGTAACGCGAGAACAAATGCCCATCATTGCATAAATGAAGTAGATAGTAAGTTTTATATACGCAGTTCCATCACTGGAATTCGATTGATACACAAACCAACTAAGAAATACATGTAGGTATTCAGGGAGTACATGAATATATGAAATGCTTATTACCTCACGTTATTTCGTTGCTAGTACATACTATGTATCGGATATTACTTGCAAATATGACATTGTTTTTATGTTTTTATTTTATAAAAAAATTATTTCGATAGAATTTGATATTCCCTATATTTACATTTTCAACAGAAGCTGCTTTTTATATTTTTAACGTTTTCCTTACTGACTGTAGATGCACTCTGTCCCGCTTAGACATTCAAAGTGAAACACTAAATGCACCTCCTACACAGAAGAGCTCTTATCCCGAAACTTGCGTATTCTTATAATATTTTGCTTCTGATTTACTTTCGAAGACCAGGAAATATTATTCATAATTTGAAACATTTCACGAGTATTATAATCGATGCAGTTGAGTGAACGTTGAGAAAGTGCGTGCCTGTGAAATTGCTGGATTTCATATCAGCGCCAATGATGCAACAGTTTCTAAACTTAACATGGAAATTGATAAATAAATACAGAATACCTGAAATATTTTTAGCTTTATAATAAAAAGGTTGCTATTGACACTTGTTGGATGTAAAATGGAATCACAAGTTCGCGCACTTTCACCCAACTTGTACCAATATGATATAAGTTCAATATCCCTATTTTGACAATGGTTGATCAACCCATGTCGCGTAGTTTCTATTATATAATGCGATCAAAGCAAAACATTCAAGTGGCTGCGGCTAAAATATGACAAATACAATTTCCATTCTCCTACCCTAAAGACAAGCAAAATGCAGAATTTGATTGCTCCTCCAGCAGAGATGTCTCTCATTTTCAAACTTGCAAAGACATTGTAATATATTATTACATCTTCATTTTCACAACTATGCACATTGTATTGTCACTTTATTTTCCAAGGGGTATATATAATACATATCTTGAATAAACGAATCCATTCCTCTTCCTCAACCAACCGTGAAAATACATTTTCAGTTAGTTTAATTTTTATTCAAAAAGATAAAAATTGCAGAAAATGTACAAGATTTTATTTCAAAAATGTTTGCAAAATTGAACACCGTGAAAACTGTTTTTAAAAAATCATGGTGAATCTTCCGACTACATTAAACCTGCCAATCCTAATTTCATGTGCAATATAAAATCCTGGCCAGTTTTTCTTCTTTTGACGCCATTTAGTAGGTTACCATTCAATGACAACACAAAAGAAGAGCTTTTCTTATTTTAAAAAGGTCATTGAGGGAGCCTACAGAAGCAATGTGCTCCCCGCAGTGTTTGATCAAAATCCCTCTGTTGAGGTAATTAAGCGGCAAATGAAGATGCAGGTAGGATGGAGATATTAATTCTAAAACAGTTTATTGGAAAAGACGTTTAGCTTCAGGCAAAGTTTATGCCCCTGTCAATTGTAATTTCATGGCTGAAAACAGAGAAGTTCTTTAATTCTCGCTAGTTAGCTTATCCTAAATATGGATAAACTCAAGTTTGCCATTCTACAAAGATGTTTCCATGTGGGAATTTCCAATATCGAAGAACATTGTTGTTAAGTTAAATCTACCTAAATTAGAATTCATACCCAACTAACAAGAGAGACAAAGAAAGAGAGAGAGAGAGATGCTGTATTTATGCGTATTATTACAACTTGTATATCTCTGATTATACATTACATGACAAATATTCAACTTCGTAATATGTATATCAAGGGCTGATATTTTTTTCTGTTCCAAGTATCCTATTTTAAGATGCTACAAAAGAAGTATCGGTATAGATATCAATTATTTCCCTCTTTGTAGAAGAGGCATCAAGACATCAAGAAAATCATCTCTATGATTCACTGTGCTCAATAACTTTGTCTAAACCCGTACGAACATTCAAACTGAGTTTTGAATTATGTAGCTATATTGAGTGTTTATCGTAACAGTTACCTTTTAATCAGAACTTATAGTTACGGTTATTTTTTATTGATTGTTACATGCATTGCAAGCTTTTCTTGAGTGTATTTAATACGATTACGTTTTGTTGAATGTTCATCGCTACGATTGCCTTTCGTTGAATGTTCATCGCTACGATTGCCTTTCGTTGAATGTTCATCGCTACGATTACCTTTTATTGAGTGTGGTATTTTTACGGTTACTTTTTCTGAGTGTGTATCGTTACGGCTACATTTTTAGTGTTATCGTTACGTACGGTTACCTTTAATTGAGTGGGTTTTTTTTTTACGGTTACCCCCCACTAGGTGTTTATCGTACGATTACCTTTCCTTGATATTGTTAATGTTACCTTCCGCTGGGATTTTATCGTTACGATTATGTTCTATTGAATGTTTATCGTTACACTGACTTCTTCTAGAGTGATTATCGTTACACTGACTTCTTCTAGAGTGTTTATCATTACACTTACTTTTTCTAGAGTGTTTATCGTTACACTGACTTTTTCTAGAGTGCTTATCATTACACTGACTTCTTCTAGAGTGTTTATCATTACACTGACTTTTTCTAGAGTGCATTACACTGACTTTTTCTAGAGTGCTTATCGTTACACTGACTTCTTCTAGAGTGCTTATCGTTACACTGACTTCTTCTAGAGTGTTTATCGTTACACTGACTTCTTCTAGAGTGCTTATCATTACACTGACTTCTTCTAGAGTGTTTATCATTACACTGACTTTTTCTAGAGTGCTTATCATTACACTGACTTTTTCTAGAGTGCTTATCATTACACTGACTTTTTCTAGAGTGCTTATCGTTACACTGACTTCTTCTAGAGTGTTTATTCTAGAGTGCTTATCGTAAAGATCACCTACTATGAGTGTTTATCATTACGCTTACATTTTAATACAGGTGGGTTTATCGTTACGGTTAACTTTCGTTGATTACTTATCGTTACGGTTAACTTTCGTTGATTACTTATCGTTACGGTTAACTTTCGTTGATTACTTATCGTTACGGTTAACTTTCGTTGATTACTTATCGTTACGGTTAACTTTCGTTCATTACTTATCGTTACGGTTAACTTTCGTTGATTACTTATCGTTACGGTTAACTTTTGTTGATTACTTATCGTTACGGTTAACTTTCGTTGATTACTTATCGTTACGGTTAACTTTCGTTGATTACTTATCGTTACGGTTAACTTTCGTTGATTACTTATCGTTACGGTTAACTTTTGTTGATTACTTATCGTTACGGTTAACTTTCGTTGATTACTTATCGTTACGGTTAACTTTCGTTGATTACTTATCGTTACGGTTAACTTTCGTTCATTACTTATCGTTACGGTTAACTTTTGTTGATTACTTATCGTTACGGTTAACTTTTGTTGATTACTTATCGTTACGGTTAACTTTTGTTGATTACTTATCGTTACGGTTAACTTTCGTTCATTACTTATCGTTACGGTTAACTTTTGTTGATTACTTATCGTTACGGTTAACTTTCGTTCATTACTTATCGTTACGGTTAACTTTCGTTGATTACTTATCGTTACGGTTAACTTTTGTTGATTACTTATCGTTACGGTTAACTTTCGTTCATTACTTATCGTTACGGTTAACTTTTGTTGATTACTTATCGTTACGGTTAACTTTTGTTGATTACTTATCGTTACGGTTAACTTTCGTTGATTACTTATCGTTACGGTTAACTTTTGTTGATTACTTATCGTTACGGTTAACTTTCGTTGATTACTTATCGTTACGGTTAACTTCGTTATCATTACGGTTACCTATGTAGAGAACAAGCAGAAGCATACATTGATGAATTAATATAAAATGTCATTCAACAAGTAACTTCTCGTTGAATTCAGAATAATATGTCATTTGATACGTCAAAATATAAACACAGTAACTATGATAAGCATTAAGCAAGCGTACTCCTTGGACTGCTTCTTCGCAAAACGCTCAACATTTCGGAGCGGGGGTCGTGGGTCACTCAAATGAGACTTTAACAGGCGTTGGCACGTGAAAGAGCCCTTACTGCAAAGACCTCGGGTACCATGTATAGGTCAACATTTTCTCGAAGGAATGTAAAATAAACAAAACAAAAAATATTAACGTACTTGCCATTATCTATATGGCAATTCCAGGATCAAGTCTGAAATTATTACTTCAAAGATGCCGAATCGCATGAATGGAAGATATTTTAACTATCAACAACTACGTTTTAAAATGTGGATATAGATAATTACATGAATGATCCGTCCATGTACTTGAACACCCTTTGATGTTGAAAATTCTGACACCTTTACAAAATAATGCAACAATTCGGAGCTGCTATTTTGTCAGTTTTAATTGTTATTGTGAGAATCCCATTCTGAATTCATATGAAGACTTAGCAGAATGAATATAAGAACCATCTTTTGTTTGTCAAAGTAAAATTCAAGTGGCAGGAGAACAGGTGAAACAAGCAGACGACAGCTCCTGTGTGGAGGAAATTCGAGTCGACGGACTCCAAAGCGATTGCTCTATTGATAAAGGTGACACGCCGATATGGCGAAATTTGACACCGTTTATGGAAAGTGGGAAAACATTTAAATGAAATTTAAAACTATTAGGCGTTTGATTTTAAAGGAGATATGCAAATAATGAATTATATAAAACCATTAAGTCCGCGAATTTGGTAATACACACATTTCCGCGGATGGGCGACTCCAAAGGATAATATAATTCATGTTGCTTATCAATTGTTGGTCAACTGTATTAGCGTTTATATCGGAACAATCAAATATCAACAGTTTCTTTAATGGATTTTGTTTTTCGCAATAAATATTTGGTATCCATCTTTGGTTAAAAAAAAAGAAGAATAAGAAAGAGCTACTAATTTTTAAAATTTAAAACAAAATTTGCATCCTATCGGAATCATGATTCCTTATTTTGGATTCAAAAACAATTTTGAGCAGTCTCACTGTATGCAGGGTAAACTAACGGGTATTTTTTTTAGTAGATTATACATGCGAGGAATAAAGACAGATAAAACAGATACCCAGATGTTAGAGCATCTAAAACAAGGCAAAGGGGCCGAGAACGCTTGTTAGTGCCCAGAAAATCTCAGCAGCTATTCATTCAAAACAGCATGGCTTTGAGGAAATGAAAAAAGGGGGCGTGATTTAGCCAATGCGCGGTTTTGAAGTCGACTAATTAATGTTTGATTGCAAATTTTACCTTAATACCGGAGACAGAGTCCACTTTACATTACATATCGATTGATGCGCCCTCTGGGCTGATTAAGCGTACACTAAATCAGGATTGTAGCTTTATGTTTCAGATGCATGCAACAAATTTGCCGACTTAAAAACGATTAAAAGCGTTCCAAAAATGTGGTGCGTCAAGAGAATACGCTGCGACAGTTTCTGTATCTGCTTCAATATAATAGATTAAATAATAAACGCGTCATTAAGATCCTGATGGTGGAAATATACTGCTCTTAAGCCAATTAATTCATTCGTGCTCTACCTGTCTAAACAAATTTTCAATGAACTATTTAAAATAAGCTACTTCGCACTACAAGTTTCAATTAGCAATCAATCTAAAATATAATGTAGCAATTAGATTTATTAATCAATTTCATTCATTAATTCCCCATTCATTTACTTAATACATCAGTTGATTAACTTTTCTAAATTGTGAGAAGTATTTTATGAAATGTATGGAAATTTTGTGATATAGAAAGTTCGACAATAGATTATGAGAAGTGCGAGCAGACAGTGGATATATATACATATATATTGTGTGTAAACAAAACAAAACCATGAAGTTCGGATGGGAATCAGTAAAGCATTAAATGGTCTGATGAAACTTCATAAAGCACTTCCGATCAGTTGGATTTACTGATTGTAATGGCTAAAAAGATTTCAAAAATTATGAAAAAAGTAGTTCTGTAGACCGTAAGTTTATTTTGTTTATTGTAGAAATAGTGCTGTGTTTATCAATTTAGGTTTTTTTTCTCCACATGTAATTAACTTCTTAGTTCTGAGGAACGGACGGGTTGTCCCGAAAATTTGACCATTTCTATTGTTCGTGTCGGGTCGTTGGGTTACTTTAATAGTATTCTCTCTTGACCTTGTGCCTATTTTATAGGCCTATGTACACTTTTTGGGTTTAAGAGTGTTGTTAGATTTTGTGCATTTATATATAAAGTACAGAGAAATTCACTAGATCAGGATACCCACTTTTGCCATTACACGGACTTGAAGTCACGACCTGCGGAACCCTACGCTAGACCGTGCCACCATCTTGTTAAGTTTGAAAATTGTTAAAGGACAGCGATGGGATTCTTTCCACACTGTCACACGATGCGAGATATATTCATTTAACGTAAATTTAGGATGACCATGAGCACCATACAAAATACACACTGCATTTGAAATATTTCAGATATCACAGAGATTGCAATCAACTCTAATATAAACAATTGCCCTAAGTGATATTCACACAAACATACACACCAACAACCACACCACACGCACGCGCGCGCGTGTTCCTTAACAAATACATTTGATGAAAACTGCTTTTTAAAGTAACATTTCTCACAGTAATGATAAGCTGAATGCGATTAAGGGTGAATACTACATCTGAGGAATTTGATATGAGTGAAAAGTGAAGGATGTGTACCATGGTATTTTGAAATTAAAAACTTTCAAATGTACTTTATTTAGTCAAAAATGCAGTTTTAGTAGAAAATAATCTGAAAATGATTTAAAACCCCTGCTGGACTCAAACCCTCGATCTACAGTTCAGCAGGCTGATGTACTGAGTTACTCAGCTAGGCAAAGAAATCTAAAAGGAGTAGATGAATATTGCTGATATTCATATTTCCATTCGTGTTATAAAAGAAAGTCAACAATTATGACGATGTAGTATACCTCCTTAAACGAATAAGCGGTTGACCAGCTGGACTCAGTTTAAAATCCTACGCATTTTATGCATTGTTATTACAATGTACTTATTTTATATTTTAAAAAGTCTCCACTATGAAGAGAGAGAGAGAGAGAGAGAGAGAGAATCCACATTAAGTGAAATGACACAATGTAAACTATCGTATAAGGTCAATGATTTTATTAAAGAGGGAGAAAAACATAATGATTGAGAAATGTTCTCAAGGGTCTCCCACAAGAAAATCATGTGGAGATAATGATACTGGTACAAAAAAATCAAGTTCATAACCGAAATTATTAGATTCAAGAGCTCGATCAAAAGACGGTAGCCTGTGTCCTCAATTGGCCCTTAAAAGCTGGTCCATCTTTCGCCAAAAGGTCAACAGCGAGTGAAACAAATTTTTTTACCCAGTTCGGCCCGAAGAGGATAAAACTTCAAGCGTTTAAAACTTCAATATTTCTCGCCAAGGTGTAATTTTCTTCGTAGGAGAGTGCACCGGAAATGTAATTTCGATCATTTAAGATATTTGATTCAAATGATCTAGACCAAATAAACGAAAAATAAAGCTTTTTGATTTCATCTCCAAATCAGATCTACCTATACGCAACACGCGTTTCTATGGGACGTTAAAATTCGTATAGTATTGTCATTTTTCCTGATAAACCGAAATCTACGTTTTTATGAAGACGATAAAAGAAGTTAATTTACGCGGAGTATCTGTTGACGTTGCGGAACAATGTTATGGATTTTATTCACAATAAATCGTGCCTACAAACTAATATTGCCTTCATAACCGATTTCATTCAACGATTCTCGTTTTACACAATATCCTTTGTCAGTGGGTTTAATACGTTTTTTCTGTATAATACAAAAGTATTTGTAATAAGGCAAATAAAAATATAAAGCTTTATCATGTAAATTTTATTGCATCTCACATTTGGTGAATATACCAAATTTCAAGTAAATTACATTTAAAAAAAATAATCTTTTTTTTTTTAAAAAAAAACACCATCAATTACAATTTTAGAATAAAAATCGACTATTCACTTCGAATGAAATATTTAAGTTTTTAGGTAAAATATCTTTACCTGCAATGTCATTTACTAGGGGTAAATGTAAATATCCTGAAATGGATATTCCTTTATATATATGCGCATCTTCGATGGGCTATTAGTGTGCCAGCGTGTATTTGATAGGGAAACATTTAGAGATGGAAGGCAGCTGTTCTCCTGTACACGTTTTTCGATTCCCAAATTCTGAATCGCTATGGGAACAATAATTGTTTTTAATTTACAAAACAATTTTACCAAAATTATTAATTTGACACATGATCACACTACATCACATGTTCTGATATTGTAGTGTTCTTCTAGTAGTTTTCTTCGGGAATACTGGTGTCTGAATACTGTGTCAATGCCGTACTTTCATATATACTAGTAAATTGTATTGTAAAATTGGAACCAGTAAAAAATATTTTCAATACGTTTCTTGGTCAATGCAACAGGACAGGAAATAATCCTGCATCTCTCTTCATATAGTCGCCTGTACAATATGATCGGCCTATATTGTATATCAATAATTATTAAGATCCTTATATAATACTCAGATGATCTAAATAAAAACTAAATTGTTACCGAAGTAAATAAATCCTCCAGCCAGTAGAAAGTACATGTAGTTTAAAGATTTAGCCTTTAGTAGTCATCTAGGCTCGTGTTTTTTACTTATGTATGAGATGATTTCTGTTTGAACAAAGACTCTTTTTAAAACTATGAATTGTGATAGACATTTTCAAAAACTCCCTATTTACAGTCATTAATTATTAAGATTATTCAGTAACAATGAAGATACCATGCCGTTACATGCAAGGATTTATAACACTGTAAAGCAACGAGACTATGGAATATATCAGAGTATTGAGGAGATCCTCACACTCTCGAATGACGTGAGAGACACTATGTACTATAAGGTTTCAATTTTTGTTTAAATATGAGAGAGAGATAGAGAGAGAGAGAAAGAGAGAGTTGACAAAAACCAGACCCACAAACGTCATGTCTTATCCAAAACCAAAAGATATTGGGTAAACTCCCTCCCATTCTAATCCGCATGACACATTCCATGAGGGCCCCTGCTGAATTTTTTCATTTGACCTTAGTCATTAGAAATAAATTTCCCATTAATTTTTTATTTAGATACTGAATAAAAGGCGGCCCTTACACAGAAGGAGAGCAACAAATGGACCTCGCGACACCATTCACTTACTAGTGTTTACTCGTTTTCTGTCGGCTTCAGTGGTAAATTAAAGAGGACGCGTTTTTTGTTAGAATGTCAAAATTATGACGAGCTGCGAAATGAATAAACGCCGCTACACACATGGGACCAGAAAAGTCCACTTTATAAACCGGATGAAAGAGATACTGATTTTTTATCTCTTGTTGAGTTTGTTAATGTTTCAATTTTGGAATTAAAAAAGAACGGCAGCTCATTTTCCATCGATTTGTCACGGTCAAAATTGTCTTTTGTGAAAATATTTTTAATCTGATGTAAGACATTTGTTCGGGAATAGTAAAAGACACAAGTGCCCTGAAGTAGTTTCATTCTATCTTCCTATTTTCGTTTCTCTTTGAGTGTGTAGTAAAGTACTGAAATTGTTAAAACCCTTAGTGCACTACTAAGTGTAATCAGAGTACTTAAAAAAAAACAGCTCGAGAATATCTGCAAGATTGTTCTACTACAAACTATCTTCAAGCGGGGACTTTCCACTCTTTTAAACTATATCTTTCTGTGTTGAAATCGAGAATGTTATAAAATACAACTACAAAGCATGACATCAGTATCGTTTTATCACTGTTAGGAGAATGTTGTTATTCTAGAATTGGCGCTGACTTTTTTACGGTTTTAACTTACGCAAAAGGTTTATAACAAGTCTAAACTGTGAAAAATTTAATACCGTGACACGGGATAAATCAGCATTTTAATCGAAAATGCTGCCATTACAAAAGCAAAACTTTTCCCATTGACATTGACAGTATTTGATAAAAGTATAAAATTTTCCGCAAATTTGTGCTTCATTTAACTGCATGCTGGAAAGCATTCAATGGCAGTCTTTTGCAAAATTACTTCTTTTGTCAATTTTTTGTGACTTCCTTATAACAAAAATAAAACTGCTAGCAATTTGGAAGGAAACTTATATCCTGGTTTAGTCTGAATAACAGCTGTTTGGTCTTACCCTGGGTTTTGATGAGGCGTTCTGTCTCGTTGTCTACGGTTTTTGAACCAATTGCTGACTTGAGTCAAAGTCAAGCCCGTTTTCTTGGCTAAATTCCTTTTTTCGTCTGGGGTAGGGTATCTGTTGTTTTTGTAGCAGTCCTTCAAAGATTGTCGCGATTTCTCTTTAAAACAGTATATAGTTTCCTCCCCGTCCCAAATTGTTTTGGGTAATGGGTACTTCCGTCGTAAACGATACTTATCAACCGCTCCTAACGGCCTTCCTCGAATTTTCTGCGCCTCCATGTAATGTGCTTTATACCACAGTTGCTGAAGAAAAGCATGGTTGCTTTCATCGAATTTGTGACTTTCCAGAATTGCATACAGCTCCCTATAGCCTCCGCGATGGAATGCCACCGTGGCCCTAGCTTTGAGCACAGCCTCACTCCCCCTAAGAAGTTCACTTGGAGGAAGAGACCAAAGAAACCGACCAAGCCTCTCGATGTCTCCTTTCTGTTGAAGAGCTTCGCACACACACGCTACATGTTCTGGCGAGAAAGTTAAATTTTTACCAGACAACAACTCCGAATTTGTTGAGTTTGAATTGGGTGAGTCTGACTCCGATGTTCGAACGTCTGCTTCGATCAACCGATTGTTTTTATGATCATTTGAGAGGGTGTCCATGTTCAGAACATCTTCGGATGGGGTATTAGGAATTTCTCCTGGGGAACAATTCGTCACAGGATCCACTGGTAAAATACTGGAATCTCCAGTACTCGAAGAATCCATTATTGGTCGTCTTCCTCAGAACCGAAATTCTCTCGTCAGGAAAAAGTCATTCACATCCAATAAAAAAAAACAACTAAATCTAACAAGCTTTGATATGTACCATCTTTGTACCAACTTTTAATTGCTGTATTTCAGAGCTATGTATTTCTATTGGCCAAGTGTGAAGAAGAGGGTGTTCCGCTCGCTGAATGGAGGGCGTGTCGCGCGCACGTTCCTATCGTCTGCTTGTCAATACGATCGTTGGATGTCATCAGAAGACTGCCAAATGATGGACTTCCTCTTCAATATAATGAGCAGCATGTTCACGTTCAGGTAGTCACAATATATATTGTATATTGATTCTTTTATGGAGACAAAAGCATAAAACAACATGGCGATTTAAAATGAAGGGGGAAATATCGCCGTAGATCTATGGTGGTCATTGAATGAACATACCTTTTCATGTAAAAAAACATTGTATATGAAAAGTGTATCAATTTACTTGATAAATATGCTAATACCAAGAAAAGATATTTTAAAAATTCTGCGCGGCGTAACGAATTCGATTTCTTTCATGAAATAGGGCCGTACTTGATAATGTGCATCAATAATTATGAATTGACAGCGTCTAATGAAAAGAAATAAAATAAAATAGTGTCAAACTATGATTAAGCAAAAGACATATTTCATATAAAAATACAGATCGATATCACTTTATAAAAACAATAATAATTACAAAATGTTACACAGTTTACCTGTATCATTATATACATAATTTTACTTTGCATGATGTAAATTCTATATCCGTCTTTCTAGCGAGAATTTGATGTCCAAGACTGTTATTGAAATTATTTGTAAAGAATAAAAGGTGAAGCGATGGGAACGGTAGGAGATTAGACCTTTATTTCCCATTTCCAATTCGAAAAAATTAATAGGCTAAAAAATTAAAATGAAGAAAAAATTGCAATTCTTTTATGATATTTTTTTTTTTATTTTTTTTTCTGGTACTGTGCAAAGTTTACTCAAAACATTTACCCACTGGCTATCACTATTTTATATTCTTTCTCCCCCTCGCAAAATAATTTTTCCCCAATCTACTTTAGTCATTTTGATACCTTCAAAATCAATGAATTGTTTAGTTCAGAAGTGCTGAGCATGGACACATTTTCCAAGCTACACCTCCCTAAATTTGATAAGAAGGGAAAGCATCTTGCAAAATGCCTCTGCGTTTTATCAAAACCTTGAGGTTTTGAGGACAGTATTTTTTACCGTCTGTTGGGTGGTGAAAGTTCAAAGGCATTCTAGTTCGAAGCGACACAGTGTTCACAGGTATTAGCATCTTGGTACTTGTCGCCTACGCATTCTTACGATTTGATATAATGCAAATCCGAAACACTGAATTATAAATCAAATTAAACAATATGACCTCTCAAAATGAATAACATGAAACAAAATACAATAGTAAGCATGCAGACCTGTAATTTATCAGTTAGATGGAGTGAAAAGTTGTGGAAATTTACCTCTTGAGAGTCCAAGATTTACAAACGTTATAACGTTATTGTTAAATAATATTTGACGTTATGTTTATGATATGACAAGCATTAGAAATTAAAGTTTAAAAAAAAATACTGGAACCAATTCCATGTTCTATGAATCAAACAGATATTTATACTGAGTTTACCTAGGGATTACTTACTTCTGGCAGGAAAAGTTTCCAAATGCAACACAGACAGACACTGTAGCATAATAATATTATAACAGTATGTTTGGTTTACGTCATTCAAACCACTCAAGACACATGCAGCTATCATTGCTTTGTAAAACAATTAATTTTTAAAAATATTTTTACTATTTCTCTATAGCGTATATCTTAATGAATGTTCATAATGTTTATCTTTAAGAGAGAATGTAGATTAAACGGGTAAGAATGAAGAGTGGAATTTCTATTAAGAAAACAAACATCGAATAAACCAAGAGTAGAATATCATATTTCGTCATATATTTTAAAGCACGGAGACAATGCAATTTTCCAAATGATTGTCATGAGAATACGAAATGTCACTTTAATAACAGATTTAGAAGTAGAGAACACTGCTGTGTTTGCATTAATCAGCTCCAAAGTGATCGAAATACTAATGTAATACCCGAAGAATAAACACAGTCAACGTGGCTCATTCTGAAACAAACTTCCTTATTTGACATGAAAACAATATTTCCACCGGTGGCTTTTATACATATTATACAGAGTGCTTTAAAAAGCTACATGTACAACCAATATAGTAATTGAGAGAGTTAATCATTTGTTTCCAAGATCCTTGAAAATCCTTGTTTGAAATCCCTTTGGATTCAAGCATGTGTCGAATTCTATAAACATCCAGAAACATGAAACAGGACTGAGTTCTCGCAAGTATTCTGTATACCCATGTAAATATAAGTTAAAACGTTTTCATTTATCCCACGTAGTACAAATATTTTATTTAATAGATATCCTTCTTAAACTGCCGATTCATTAAGCTAAAACATCATTAGTATGTTAAAATTAACAGGTCAAAGAGTAGTACCGTGGATCCCAAAGTAGATACCATTAAACCATATCTGGAACTCGTGGTAAGAATATATGAAATGTGTCTATTCAGTCTCTGCAAGGAGTTATCTGTTTTCGGGTTCCCTTCATACAAAGTAATTTACCATCAATCATATGGACCAATACCTACCCGAAACCCACCAGAGTTAGTACATGTTTCAGTGATACTCAGTAAACTGACGTGTTTATTACACAAATAATTAATTAATTTCCAATTTCTTACGGTGCTTATCAAGATGAAGGATCTGCAACATCACTCGTTGTTCTTCGGCTCTGTCATTTGAAAAAATGGTGACAAAAAGAACAAAGGATACAAATATTTTCTTTTATATGTAATTACGATGAGAAAATAAAAGGCTCTATCAATACGAATTAATAATTCACGACATATTTTTTTTTCTAAAACGAATAAACACAAGATCTTTAAAAACTTAAATATCGATGTAAACCGCGCCATGTGGTCAGTGTTTCAACAGATAGGAACATCTGAATTGGTAAAAAGAAATTAGATTGTTTTAAAATGGAATTGGACTATTCAAGAAGTAACACGATACTTTGAGGACAAAACATTGCTTATCGACACATTTGCGTAAACAAAGAGAATGGAATTTGATCTTTTTTGAAACTGTTGTCTCTATTGGTGTCCCATTTTGTGTTCATCATTAACACGTGTCTACTGCACACTAAACTCCCTATCCTTATGGCAGAAGCTGTTCCCTTGGAGACCAAAGTGGAATATTTGCCAAACTGAAGATTAACGTCAAACAAAACAAATGTTTTTCAGATCGCCAAACCTTGTACTTGATGGGTGAAACGAATTGTATTCGTATGCAACAAGTATACATGTAATTGACAGAGTCGATTCCATTCCCATCATTCAGCTGATGAACCAGAATTCTTACAGGTAATACAGTTCAATAATTCATATCTAGATTTTAAGAATTCCCTTTCAAAATGATGTCGACATATTTCTTACGTAATATTCCAGAATTCACACGTCAGCATGACCCGTTATAGCAGCCAATAATTAGTCACCATATCGGCACTGCCTGCACGGATTAAACCCATACTAGATGACAGCCTGGTAAAGGTGTCAAAATCTAATTTGTCCGCATCGAGCAACTGTTTTGTTGCACACGATATTGAATGTTTACAAATGACCACTGTGTTTCTAAGATTAATAGTGGACTTGTGGATACTACACAGCTTCTATTAAAACGAGGAAAACTAGTAATAACAACTCGTTGTTCAGTCTTGACAAGACAGGCGCGTAGCCAGGTGTACGTTTGTATGCACAAACGTCCACATCATTTTTGCAACAAAAAAGGGGGGGGGGAGATAGAGAGTGGGGGATTAGAAATATCAAAAGGTAGTGAAGGGCAATATTTATGACAATTGTATTTGTCCTCTCCGGGATTGTTATTAACGAATTCAGTTTATATCCACTCCTATAGTTTTATAAAGTGTACGAAAAATGCGTTCAGGAGGGTCGAATATTCACATCGAAATCGTCTAAAATTTACCAGCTTCCTGGGGCTTCGCCCTCTGGGCCCACACCAGGGATTTGCCCCCTACCTACTCAGGCGTCCACATCAAAAGTACCCTGCCTACGTCCCTGCTGAACGAGCAGTTAGTTGGATTTCATGAACGGTATTTCAAAACACAGAATAATGATCAGCTGGACGAGCAAACATTGTTACAGGACATTACACACACGCACACACACGAACTGTTGTAGAAGCGGCTCATAATGATAATACAATATTTTGTAAGACGTTTGGGAAAGATTTCTTCCCAAAACTTGAAAGAATAGAAAACACGCCCAAGAATTACACAGGTGTGATAAAGGAAAGGGCTCGTAAGAGATTTTGGGAACAATAGTTACAGATTTATTAACTAATAACACTAGACATTTTGAACATGATAATACTTAATGTAATACATGTTTGCAAGTACCACCGTGTATAATGCAAAAGATACCACGGGACGATGCATTGGTACTAAGTCAACATGCCATGTTTATAATGAGTGCAAATGTGCAAACATGGTTTCATACAGAACACACTGTAATACTAGTAGCATGAGCTTACACAATGTACATAACATGAGACATTTTTATCATGATATACTTCATGTAATATATGTAAGTACCACCGTGTATCCTAATGCAAGAAGTAATAATAAGACATGTAATTATTGTAATAGTAAAAGGTAGTACAACTACATATGATTAATACTCCACTGTAATGCAAAACATACCACGGGACGGTGCATTGGTACTAAGTCGACATGTCATGTTTATAATGGGTGCATATGTATAAACATATTGGTTTCACATGATTCATACATTTTGTATTGCTTCTTTAATCAAAGTATTTTCGCAATTGAGTACCATGTTGTCAAGACTTGAAAAATGTTCACAGTGTTGTTTTATAATTTCATACATGTTCTGTAGAATTATAATTTGAACATTAAAAAATTAGGTGAATGAATTAGACGGTTTTATCGAAGACAGTACAATACGTAGTTATTCCTCGTTTGTCTAATGCACCGAAGTCCATTCTCATCATTTCCCCTAGCCTACCAAATCTACTAAATGAGGACGTCCTCACAATGTGTAGAAGAGAATACACACATATATTATTCTAAAGGCAAAAAAGTACTATGTTAGGTATAGATATAGGGATATCTATAAAAGTTTATCAAATACTCTCTTTTGAATTATGAAAAAAAAAAGGTTTTTGAGAGAGATATTAGTAAGGACATGTCCTCACACCACTTGTCCTCACTAAGCTAATATTTTGTATCTACATCTTTCACATGCTGTAGGTCACATTTATGAGGACATAATTGTGAGGACATTTATTTGTCCTCATAGTGCAATTCTTGTCCTCACAACGTCTGTCCATTGGTTGAAATTTGTCCTCACTTTACACGTTTTACTGGCCCTCAGCCTCTCTCTTAGTCCGAAATATCTGACGTTTTTCTGGCTTTTTTTATGATTTTGATATTTACCGTGCCAGGAAAACGTCAGAACCGGCGTCATTACATAAACTGGAAATTCGCCGCCTCCAGCTGGAGGCGGCATGCTCGGGCCGATTTTAAATACTTGCAAGCCGAATTTAATGTTACACTCATAATTAATCAATAAAACGATGCTTCTTGTACTTACTAATATCGATTAAAAGAAACGATCACTCCAAAATTCGATAATAGAAGCACACAATTGTAGTCAACCAAAATTTCGCTGTCATTTGAGCGAACGAATCACGTGACTCAAAACAGCTCGACAGTTTGTTAAAATGTTTTCATGAGGCTGTTTATTTGATTAAAGAACCCATAAAATCTATATCAGTAAGTACAAGAAGCATCGTTTTATCGATTAATTATGATTTTAACACGAAATTCGGCTCGCAAGTATTTAAAATCGGCCCGAGAATGCCGCCTCCAGCTGGAGGCGGCGAATTTCCAGTTTACGTAATGGCGCCGGTTCTGACGTTTTCCTGGCACGGTAAATATCAGAATTTAAAAAAGCCAGGAAAACGTCAAATATTTCGGACTACCTCTCTCTTTGCTCGTAACAGTCCAGTTATGCGGTTGGTTGTGTTTTTGAATAAGAAATGTCTTGCCATTAGCATTTAAATATACAATATAAAACCCACTCGTCCCTCCACTTTATTTGCTTTTTCGGCTTCGTCTGTTAATTTCTACTTTCAGGAAAACCTTGTCTTCCATGCCGGCAATACAAACGGAGTTGAAAGTGTCCTAGTTCATCAACTTTAGCATACATTGCATTCCGGTACGGCTGTGTGCAGTGCAACGTTTGGTACCAGGTTTTAGCGCTTACGAGCGGCACTGTCACCTCTCAGGGTCAAGGTCATGAGATGTTTGACCTCTGCATCTCTCAGAGTCAAGCACTTTTTGATATCCTGTGAACTTTGATCTATGAATATTGATATTTTTGAACTGTGAATGCTGACTTTGCAAGAGAATATGTTGTATGTTGATTTTGAATTTATTTTTGATGATGCTTAAATTGTTGTTTGTTGGGGCCTGCCCTTGATCATGCTGGCGGTCCGTCACTTTTGTGTTGTGAATACAGCCGTGCCCATGAACGCCATAATAAAGCAATATTATTCATATTTGTTTCTGCTCATTGATACACTGTTCTGAGATAAATATATATATATATATATGTATTATCACAAAGCCAGTTGTATATATATCATTATATAAAATCAGTGATACTAGAACTCCTAACATATAGCGGATATGAATTTCATACATTTGATAAAGGCCTCTATGCTGAATTTATTTGGAATTCTCATGGGCACATATTGTTCTCTGTTATAAGCTTACCTGCTTTTGTATTCGTATGAGGCAGGATTTATTCAAAAGCTTTCACGTGAGAAGAAAAATAAATTCTTGCATCGAAATTAGATACATTGCTTTATCTATTAACAATGCTCATTTTCATTCATAAATCGATTCGATATATATCCATTTGAACTTGGCAAACTAACAACACAACTTTATGACAAACGAGATGATCTCGGCTTCATCGTCAAATTTCCATATTTGTGTAGCAATATGTGGTGTATATGCCTTTCAACTGATTCAATACACTAGAGCATTTTCTGCGTATGATCAATCGAGGCAGGCTACTGAAAAAAATAAGTTTGTGTTACAGGAGTTTCTACAGTGTCATCTAAAGGCAGCATTTCGCAAATTCTTCTGTTGCTACAATAATCTAATTTGCAAACAGAAGCTTTCGTTGTGTCGAATGTTGTCTGACGTGTTTCACGCCAATTTTTAGACCATCATTACATACTGACTTTCAGTACGGAATACTTTGTCTACCTGATCAAGATTTAGGGCTCACGGCAGGTGTGACCGATCTACAGGGGATGCTTACTCCTCTTAGGCACCTGACCCCGCCATTGGTATGTCCAGAGGTCCGTGTTTGCCCTTCTCTTGATTTTATATTCATTATAGGATTTATGAGATTGACCACCGTTTGTTATTTTCAATTGTTCAGTTTGTTTCCAAGCTGTTAAGTAATAAAGAAGATTTTTATACATGCACATTTAATGTTGCTGTTGTATATTGTTTAACGTCCCACTCGAGAATTTTTCACCATATGGAGACGTCATCATTGACGGTGAAGGGCTGGAAAATGTAGGCATATGCTTTGCGTTTACGGCCTTGCAGGAGGATCTTTATCGTGCCACACCTACTATGACAGGAGGCCTCGATTTTTGCGGTCTTATCCGAAGGACCGCCAGATTTAGTCGCTTCTTACGACAAGCAAGAGCTACTGAGGACCTATTCTAACTCGGATCCCCACGGGACTACATTTAATGTATTATCACTGTACGATCCATGTAATTCGCAACCCATGGGCTATTTTAAATTTCACAATTTTATTATTGGCTTTCAAGCTTATTATACATGTACTTATGCACATGAATAGTTTCCTAGACGGTCGAGAATCATATGATCATTCTAGTTTCCGAAAATGGCGAGGACCACGAATTTCAGTTCTTGTTCCCATACCCATAAAATGCTCTACAAATTGGCATGCAGTTCCTGAGAAGATGTCAAAGTGTTCAAATGTTAATGCCCCACAACAGACAATGCACGACGACGGGCGGGCACAGATGGCAATAGTTCACCTGGGCAATACCTATATGTAATTTGTCAATTTTGATCACAAAACGGAGGAGTTTCCCAATAATTTTGAAAAAAATAACAAGGGGTATATGGGTCTTAAAGGTCATCTGAGTATTACGTACAGAAATCTCACCCAAGAAGCACTGCATGTTGAATTTGCAATTAGTGCATCTTTCATTCTCTGAGATCTAAATGGGATTCCTTTCTTTTCTTTTTTTATTATAAAAAGTGATGTTATTTTTTTCTAATGTGTCTCCAATACAAAATTATACTCTGTACAAAACGTTTTTAACTCTTTTATGCTCCATGACTCAAAATAAAGAATACTGTATTTTCATTTTATGAAACTTAGAACTCCGCCCTAGCATCTAAGCTTTTTTTGAATTCCATTTATCCCCAATAGTTTCAATAAATTATTTCTTTTCATCTTGAATTCAAAGTCATATCATCTACGAGTTCTTATTGCCACAAGTATATCATCGGTCGCCGTACGCGTAACCCAGTGGTAAAGGCGCTTGCTTAGCAAAGGATTTTACACAGAGAAGTTAGTTCGCCTTTGAACCTTGATTTAGAAAATTTGTTCAGGGCGACTTCACATCTTCCACCCATGGGCACTCTATGGGTGAAGTTTGAGTCCGACCAGGCCAATGGGAAAGAAAATATGCTCCAGACAAACATCTTACACAGATAGGTTTATCTACAGTGACATTTGGTCTAGGAAATTGGATCAAGGTCACTGCACACCCTCTACCCATGGGCAATATATGGGTAAAGCTTTGGACAGTCTTGGTCAAGAAAAAGGAATATTGTTCAAGACAAATGAAATCGGACGGACGGTCGGAAGGACGGACAATCTAATCATTATACGCCTCTCGCAGGTACCAAATACACAAATCGTCTAAATGTCAGATCGGGAAGTGACGTCATCATCAAATATTTTACGGTTCAAATAATTCTCAATCATTTTTGAAAGCTTCAAGAAAATAAACTGAGTCGTGCAAAAATTTTTTTTTTTTTGCGAAGTGTGTTAAAATGGTTGATATCAACGCGCTTCGAGAATTTTTTTTTCAAAGTGAGTTGACTTGGTCCCAAATTTAACGCACTCTGAAAAATATTTTCAAAGTGCGTAATTTTTCAAAGTGTGTTCTAACAGAGGATATCAGCAATGTCTGCCATATAGCTGAAGATGGATCCAATTCCTTATCTTTGTGGACTGTCTCATTTGTCTTCAGGTATACTAATATGGGAGAGAACAAACAGCTCCTAGGCACCTGATCCCACCTCTGGTGTGTCCAGGGGTCCGTGTTTGCACAACCCTCTATTTTGTATTGCTTATAGGAGTTATGAGATTGATCACTGTTCGTTATCTTCACCTTTCATACATGAAAGTCATTATAACCTAGAGCTGATAATAAGGCCCCATCGACTGTAAGTGACTTTTTGTGTGATTTCACTCCTGTTGAGATTGATTGCTACGGTTTGCTTGCTGGGTATGGAATAACTGCTTCCTCACCAAGGCAGCTCACTCTTACATCGTCCCTTTATCATTGAATAGAGAGAATTAGTATGCATCAAATCTCCTCATGCAAGTCTTTACTGTATGGTAGTGGAAAGCACATATTTCTTCGTGTTGTTTCATACCAATTCGTTCAATTTCTTTTAGGGGCAGTTTCCCAAATGTCGAGCATTGCAGCTAAATTCCATTCATTCATTTATCTGCGGTCAACACGGCCCTGTAGTTCAAAATCTATCAAGCAATGTGGTATTTTGAATTATCTCTTCTATCAATGAGTACTCTTTTGAAATTTTAATGGTATGGCCCTCAAAAGTGCGATTAACTCAGCTTTCTGTTAGAGATATCAATGGTTTTTCACTCTTATGGTGGTTGGCAGTTCTCTGTTGCTGATCCAACACTAAGGTACGATACGTTATCAAACCTTTACTTCATTTTGCCTAGGTCCTTCAAAATGATGTCATCTATTACAAAATAATGGGAACGTGAGTGCACGAGGCATAGCATCTGCATGACTCGAATGCATCTGCTGATAGCGTAGGTTCTTGGTTTTTGTTCTTCCAATGATAATGCTCAATTTTTTTTTGTATGAAGGTATGCCTAATTTTTCTAGCTTTTGCGTCATGAGGGTCAATATACCACAATGTGTTGATCAGATAGATAACGCGTCATCCTCTGGAGTAAATCCTGTCTTATCCGGTAAATGTTCTACCAACCCCTATCTTTGCTCCTCACAGAAATATCAAATGCTTTGAAGGGGAAACTTCAGACCTATTGAACCATATATGCGAGAAGTGGTGCAACTCAATATGGATTCTATAGACTTCAAAAGAACTTTTAGTTAATTTGAAATCACAACACTTTCCCCAAATCAACAGCATCAAAAAGGACTCTTAAACACTTTGCGCGACCTTTCCTCGCAATGGATTGAATACTGGGTTTTTTGACACCGTGGACGCCTGCTCTTTCGGTGGGGTGGAATACGGGGATGTTCGTGTTTTGTGATCAGTCCTTCAGGGAATTGCTTTGTTGGACACCTCTCTAGTTCTCTGCGCCGCACAAGTGATCTGAAAATGATATTAAGTACTTCGTTACTAGCTTGAAAATACGGATGTATATTTAATTGCTGTTATAAAATTTAGAAATTCAGTTCAAAATTAAGGATTACCTCCCTCACGCATAGCTCTTATCCTTAGACGAATTTGACTCCACTTTTTTGGCACGCTGTTTTTCCCTATAATAGCTCTAAAACTTCATTGTTCTTTCGGATTTCAAACATTTCGGTTGAGCATCACTGAAGAGACATTATTTTTCGAAATGCGCATCTGGTGCATCAAAATTGGTACCGTATAAGTTTTACATTGAGAGGATGCCGGAGTTCCTAGTTGGCAGTGTCTGTCGAGATCGGGTCTTCCAGCAGTCTGGTGGGGTTCCCGTGGGCGGACTGACGATTCGGCTTTGTGGCAGACGGGATGGTTTCGACTTCTCTGTCGTCGGCTTTCCGTGTTTGTGTGGCGGTGTTCCGTTGTCGCCTGTGTATGGTGTTTGTGTCTCTCGGTTGGTTTGGTGCACGGGAGCATATTCTGCGTGTGATCACTTTTTGAAGGGGCACAATCTGATTAAAATCATATCCTTTGATCCGCTCATGTTGATCGCTACACAAGGATCTGAAGTAACCCAATAGATGGTCATGTCCGCAAGACCTTTCGTTTAGCGGATAAAAGAATCTTATTTAAATCAGATTGGAATGGGTACAGGCTGCTGGCAAGTGGGTTGATGTAGCGGGGTTTTGGGTCGGCGTTTTGCGGTCATTATACTGATCTTGTTTGTGGATGCGACCTGTCATTGGGTCGAGTGCTGTTTGATGTGTTTTTGTCGGTTCTAGAGCCGTTCTTTGCATGTTGGTTTGGACTGCGGGTTGCTCCATTTACCTGATCGACATAAGGGGTTCGCGGCGGGTGTGGCCGGTCGGTGGGGGATGCTTGTTCCTCCTGGGCGCCTGATCCCGTCTCTGGTGTGTCCATGGGGTCCCTGTTTGTCTTTCTCTTATTTTTGTATTTTTGTGGGAATTATGAGATTGATCACTGTTCTACATGTAGTATCAACACAATTAAAAAAGTCTTTCAAATAATAAGACATTTGATCACTATCATAATTTTTGCCCCACCCTGGTACCAAAACTATACCCCTGAGATCACGAAATTTAGAATTTTGGTAAAGGGTTACCTGCTCCTCCTAGATACCGGTATCCAATCAGTTCCAGTGTAGTATCAATAGCACTAAAGAAGATGTTATCTAAATGTTTTAAACATAAACTCTATATGCCAAGTTTGGCCCCCTGGAGGCAAAACCTCTACCCTGGGGATCATGAAATTTACAATTCTGGTGGAGGCCTTCCTGCTCTAAGCGATATGTATTTAGTTTTTCATACAGATGAACAGTTGTAGCGAGGAGATTTTTTTTTAATTGGTAAATTTTTGTCCCACCCTTAAGGCCTGGTGGTGCAGGAGCATGTTATATGCTATTTAGATAATAATTTATGTTGACGAAACTATCGTTAGAGCAAGTGCAGCTATATGTATATGAGCGGATCCAGACTTTTTTCTCCTGAGAAGTGGATCCCACCCCTGCATATCTATAACGAAGGGTCCATTTGAAACGATGGAGAAACATTTAGTATTTTACAACCGGAAGTGGATACGAATTGTCAAATAATTTATTTTCTACCTAGCCCAGGGGTGATGGGTTCGGACAATAAAGTAAGACTAGATTGGATCTCTGGGTAGTAATTAGGTTTTATTAAAGCCGTGTGTTAGATTAAATGGATAGGTTGCCCACGTAACCTAAGCAAAGAGCAATAACTCAGGAATTTACAAGTATAGCTTTTCTTCAAGAACAATCTTTTAAAAAGATGTACATTGAAACAGATGCATACGCAATGCATGGGTACTAAAAGTTAAGTCAAATACAGTGGAAAGTACTTTTTACACACATCTATAAACTTTTCATTGACTTGTGTGAATGGAATTTTTTTTTTACGCGGCGAGTCTTTCAGGCATGGAAATTATCACCTAAAATAATGTCGTGTACCGTTCACACGGACATGGTAGAATTTTGACTTTAGAATTTATACGGCCAGCTATAAAATGGAAAATGGAATTTCAACAATCAGATACATGGGCATGCAATTTTTATATAAATTAATGGGGGAAACCTGTGTAGATAAATATATTAATTATAAAAATGCTCTTATAACTGGTTCAAAGAGTTACATTAAGTGTAATGCAATCTTACATGTGTACAATGAAATCTTAAACCTGTTCCTCAGTGCAATGTGTCATGTGCAACAATATATTTGCTTTAGGGGTTGGAATCTCAACCATTAAAGATATTAAAGTGATGGGGATTAGGATGACCCCGTGGCACTTGTCAAACAGAATACTCAATGTATCTACTATCTTGATATGTGCAGCAGAAACATATATATGGTTTAGGGGCCAGGACCTCAATTGTTTAAAGATGATATAATCACTATAATAATGTTGGCTTAACCTTGGAACCAAACCCTTACCCACCCACCCCCACCCCCTAGGATCATGAAATTTACTATTTTGGTAACGGACTATCCACTCCTTCTAGATATCTATTTAGTTTCAATTTAGGATCAATAGCATTAAAAAGGGTATTATCTAAATGTTTTATACATACAATGTATACACTGTATATACCAAGTTTGGCCCCCTCCCTAGAGTCAGAACCTCTACCTCGGAGATCATGAAATTTTCAATTTTGGTAGAAGTCTCCCTGCTCTACATCAATATGCATCTAGGTTTTCTTACAAATGTACGGTTGTAGAAAAGAATTTTAGCCCCGCCCCTCAGGGGTGTAGGCATCCTGCAATTTAGGCCCTCTTTCCCCAAAGATGTTTCATACAAAATTGGAAAAGAATTGGAATGGTAGCTATCAAAAAGAAGTGAAAAATGTTCTATTGTTCACACATGTAATAACCATTTTAGCCCCAACCTGATACCAAAACCTAAAGTTTACTCAGGTGACCCAAAAATCTCAATTCACTTGCTGATTATAAACTTTTTGAAAATTTCGTCTATTCTATCTAATGTTCAAAGTATATATTATTGAAATTTTGACATATTATAGTATCTATTATTTGTTTAAATGAAACTTGAAATAGATAAAAATTTAAAACATACACACAAAAAAGAAATTTTACCCGACCGCGACACCCACTACCACTCCTTTATTCACAAGACATCGATTATGTCTTGGCTCCGCCTACTACGTTCTGAATGGATGATAGTCAGTCAAAACAATTCCTTAAATCTTTCCAGCATATGACGTCATCTCCAAACTTCATGGTATTTCACAGTAATATGCCTGTGTGAAGCGTCGCAGTTCATAACCTCATGTATTTTCAAAAATGAAACTTATTTCTTATATTTACATTCTACTTTCATTTTTGTCCAAATCCCCTGCCGTTAAAATAGACGTACACTGTACTATATTTATCTATATTTATACGCGCATTATTTACATCTGCTGCTCGTTCATGAAGAAATTACTAATATTACAACTTGTAGAGATATCAAAGGCAAAAACATTGTAAATGTAAATATTCATACATCAGACAGCAAATCCATTATTAGAATTGAACTAGAATTTAAACCATTAATTACAGAGGGGCAAATATAAGAATTCGCCCCTTTGTGACCCTTATTCGGATCCCCTGGACCTCAATTCCAAATCCTTACTGCACATCTACTAGATACGCCCAATCATATGGAAAAACACTGTTTTGCTACCTCTTAAAATGTAAAAGTCCCACGGATAAGAAAGTGTGACAGTCGGACAAGGATAATAGGTATAATAAGCTCATATCTTCAGAATTATTGAAAAAAAATCCCTGAATTCTAACGGTTGAAATCGAGATGCACTCCATGCCCAACCTTAATATCAATTTTAATATAACCAATCACAAATCAAAATTTTCGCAGAATAGCAGGAAAACTTTGTATGGTAGAAGCGTGTTCGAATGTATTGGCGTAATAGTCATCGGACGACCAATCAGATAACTTTATCGAGATATCAAGGTAAAATTGGTTAAAGCTGACATGAATTTATAGATATACGAGTAGTAGAATTTTCTGTGTCCATCATATTTCTCTGCTTATCCGCCATATTAAATGAATGTTCTATTATTATATGTATCAGGGTTTGCATGGTATATTAGGGGATGAGTTTTACTACGCTTCACTTCACATCAATGTTTTCGATTTACCCGTGCGGGTAGCTTCAACAGGTAACACGTACATCTCCGATACTAAGGTATAGGACATCAAAACAAAATGAAATCACGTTTTGGAACACCTTGCAGTGCTCAAAATTACAATAAAAATATCATACAGTAGTAGAAATCATTGTAAAGGCTTTGGATAAATAAGTTTAGAATGGGTTTTTTTTTACGTGAATGTACGTACAGTTGCAGTAAACATGTGAAAACTATACAAAAGCGCAGAGAAATAATTTATCTTTATCATCTATTGATAGAATGGAATAAGCAAAGGGCATGACATTTATACCATTCACACTCACTTCTATCAAAATGCAAATACATAAATACTACTGTAACTTATGCAATGACATGTATGCTCGCCACGAAAACGCATCGAACGCGAACGACTATATACCTGGGTTTACTTGTAATATCTGTAAAGGACCACAGATGTACGTGAACACTTGTCGAAAATACTCTTAGTAGTAAAACTCCCTTTATTTGCATAATTTATGAAACAAAACGATAAACTCCATTTGTATTCCTACAGTAAAACCGCTGTACAGACCGCGACACACTTACTTGGGTCCGCACTGACACTTGTTTAGTCTCGGGATTTTCACGGACCAGTAGAGGGTCAATCTCTACAAAAAGCCATCGTCACTAGTCACGGTTACTGAGACCGGTAGTACATACCCTACCTCAAACCGTGGCTGCATGATCAGCGAAACCCTCGATTTTCATGAATATATATAAAATGGCGCAATATTTTTTTGACCTATCATAGTCACAATAACAGATTTCCGATATTTTAATGTCTGCGCCCACAACTAAAACGTACAGTATTTGTTTACAAGTAATAACGGACAAAAAGGCTACAGATCCCTGTTTATAGAAGCAAGTATAGTCTATAAGTATTTATTAAATGAAATTCGCATTAACAGTGCTCAGTGGTTACGCTTGTAGATTCTGTGTTGATAAACTTAATCGTATTCTAAAACTTGATGAGGAAATTCGGGGTAAAGTGGATGTATTGAATACTGAAAGACTAAAGTTGATCAGACAATTATCTAAAGAGAGCGACGTGGTTACGCATATTATATGGTAAATTTATTACACCGGTGAAGTCAACAAAGAATCGTCCATTAGTTATGTACAACAACTAAGTGTCCAGTTTGTTTTCAATCGGCAATCCTCGGATTATTCCGCTACGAGCACGCAATGACCTCCGAATGATTTTCTTTCCACCCCCACCCCACCCCCAAAAAATCATGGAAGCTCACCGATTGGTCTATTAATGAACATAAATACTCATGAAGTCGAGGATTTTTTTTTTAATCATTTGACGTAGTGTAAACGGAGACAATAGGCGTGGCTTGCGATGATGACAAAAAGCGTGAAACGATTACATAAATCGAAATTGGTATGAGACAGACAGGAAATCCATTGCTATAATATATAATCATTCTATAGTTTTGTCTGCTGTGAAGTTCCAGTCGATAGACTGGAAAGGGTCTTATTATTATTATTATAGACAGATATTGGTCAATGCATGCCCCTATCGGAAAAACCCAGTATCGGTTTTAAGAGGTTGAACATAAGAACATTTTTATTAAATATGATGCAAGTACATTTAAATTTAGCGATTAAGAGTAAGCACTTGAACATTCGTATACATTGAACTTGGGGAGGAAAAACGGGTACCGGTGTTGTATAGCAGCCTTTCCCCCATAGTAGCTTTACCCCCCCCGGAAAAATGGCTATATAGTAGCCTTTCCCCCTAGGGGGAATGTCTACTATATAGTAGATCTTCCCCCATAGCAGGGTTACCCCCTCACGTTTTTATTTTTGATTTTAGAAAACAGATTATGGAAAGTCAATCAGGCTTTGTACAACAAATATTGATATTGCATAGATCTGAGTATCGAATAGTGTATGTTGCCGATAATTTGAATGTAGATACATGTATTTTCATAGAGATACATTTTAAAGATATAGTTTACGGTATTACTGAGAAAGTATAAAACATGCGAAATTATATATAAATTCATACAAAGCATTTTGTAGAAAACAAAGAGTAAGTCCACTTACAATGTATCAGTATAAATCTTTATGTTCAATGATGCTCTCAGTCATAATTGTATCGATATCTTGAATTAACAAGAGGCCAATAGGCCTTGATGGTCACCTTCAGGAGCCCATGCATGGACCTGTCTGAAAGGCTCTTATATGCACAATCCCCCAAAGCCTTTACAATTGAAACATTTGGTAGACTGCATTATGTAACCTCTTTACAAAAGCATTCAGTGTTCAATATCTCAATATATTTTGGCAGATTAATAGACGGAATTTCAGACGCCACGCCCCCCCCCCCCCTCCCCTCCAGCAAAGTATTTCCCCAGAAGTATTACTCGGGTAGGCAGCATCTTGATCACCTCATCTTTCTATTTATCTAGTTTTCATATAACATCAAAAGAACTAGACATAAGGTTTTAAGCATTATAAACATTAACTCTCTTTGACCATTTTACCCCCCCCCCCCCATCCTGAAACCCTGCAACCTGATTTACAAATTAAACAATTTTGTTAGATCATGAAATTTACAATTTTGCTAGAGGTGTCCTTGCCCATCATTACTATATGCTCAGTTTGTCTGTTATTTGCCTAGTAGTAGAGAAGATTTTTAAAGGAATTGTAACTATATGACTTTTATGGCCACGCCCTAACACAGGAACCCCTGTCCCGGGGGTCATGAAATTTACAATTTTAGTAGAGGCTTTCTGGCTCATCATTACTATATATTCAGTTAGTCTGCTATATGCCTAGAAGTAGAGAAGATTTTTAAAGAATTGCATAAATTTTACAGTTTTTACCCTAACATTAAGGCCCATTGGAATGGTGGGTCATGAAATTTACATTTTCTGGTTCCCTTCTCCTACAGATGTTACATATCAAATTGGGTTAAGATTGGTCCAGTAGTTTTTGAGAAGGTGTTAACGCTGGACGGACGATGGACAATGGGCGATGACTGACGCAGACCAATAGCAATAGGTCACCTGAATGACCCAGGTGACCTAATAATGTTTATTATAAATGGTATTTATAAGATGTTATACTGAGTCCATTTAAGACTTTAAACTGTATCGGAGAACAGTTACGTAATTTATGTTCCAAAAACGGCTCCTCAAGTAGCAAGGTAATTAGCATTTTACAAGGAGACAAAATAGGGAGAAAATTAGCGAATCTCTTATATTCAGCTTTAGATGAATGTCTATAGGATTTCCAGTTGCATTCTAGAAATGAGTTTGAAACATTCAAGAATAATCGCTTTATTTATTTTATTTGTAAAAGAATATTAACAAAATAAAATCTACAAATCAGAGAGAAACCCACATGAATGTGTGTGCAGGACTGCAGTTTTAACACTTGGATAATTCTATCCTACAATTTGATAAAATTGTTATATGAAATTTAAAAAGTAACTAGAGGCCCATAAGCAACATTGCTCACCTGAGCAGCAGGTCCTAGCAATAAACAAACTTGAGCAAAACTATAATTATACTAGTACTTTGATTCAGAAAAAAAATCAAAGGTAACAACAAAAAATTCATTATTTGATTATTATATCCCTCTGTAGAGGCCCTATGACACTTCATTTAAACAGATTTAATCTAAGAATGCTTTGTGCCAAGTTTGGTTGAAATTGGCCCAGTGGTTTTGGAGAAGAAGATTTTTAAAAGTTGTCAATGCATTTTTACTATTTCGCTGTTAATGTGGCCCTTCATTTAAATAACCTTGAATCCCCATTACCCCAGGTAGCTTTGTGCCAAGTTTGGTTGAAATTGGTCCAGTGGTTCTGGAGAAGAAGTCGAAAATGTGGAAAGGTTGCAGACGGACAGACGATGGACAAAGAGGTGATCAGAAAAGCTCAACTCAGTTGAGCGAGCTAAAAACGTTTTAGGAATGCATACTAAAAATTAAAACTTTTCCAGATTATTCTTCGTATAGGAATGAAATATGATGACGTCCATCTGTTAGATTCAAAATAAATTCATCTATGGAGAAATTTTGTAAACGAATATGTATAAATCAAAGTACTGACAGTACAGCTGAGACTGAGTTGCACCGCCTGGAATAATTACGATTATATCGATAACATGTTCACATCTATTAATCGTTTTACATAACATTCGACTGTATGAAACGATGTTTGTTGAATTAATATATATTCCAAAAATCCCAATCAAGGGAATTCGGAAATTAACTATCCATTTAGGATATAAAAGAAATGAATAGCCAGAAAAAGATTAATTTCAGAATGGAAAGAATATGTATAGGAATGGTCCGCAGTACATGTAACCGGAATGAAAAGAAGGGGGAAAATCTACTATATAGTAGGTTTTCCATGGGGGTCATCTGGCTATAAAAGGGGGGGGAATCCTACTATATAGCCACATTTCCGTGGGGGAAGATCTACTATATAGCCATTTTTCCGGGGGGGGGGGGGGTTACTATATAGCAATTTTTCTGGAGGGAAAGATGGCAAGGGGGAAAGGCTACTATACAACACCGGTAGTACTTTTTCATAACATTTGATAGGTGTGGTTACTTAGCAACCAAATATATTTGAATACAACAAAATTAAATTATTTTACATTAACCGGAAAGATTTTTGTTTTAATATTGCAATATTTATTCTGTTTAGTGAAGTATAATGGCAAAACGTCATGTTATTAGAAAATGATGTATATGTACATTAAGTACAAAGTTTGCATTTTATGACCCTTGACCTTCATTTTTTTCATCATATTTTTGTTAAAATCCTTTTAAAATGATTTATCTAAAGACTTTATCTTTAAGATAGTGTGACATTTACTAATCATCGTGCATCTAAATTCTGACGAATGGATGCAGAAAGGCAGATTATGGTAAAGATTGTACTATGAGTGTTGTTACTTAGCAACCAAAGATATTTGTTTGTCAATAAAATTAATTAATTTGATTGTACATAGTGTTTTTGTAGTATTTTAAAAGACACATCTGCTCATGCATTTAAAATTTCCTATTTTTGACTCTAATATATATATTTCAGAGAAAAAAGATTGCAAAACTGTACACTTATATGATCTTTGACCCCGCAGACCTCTTTGAGGTCGTGGGATACCATGACAAACTTTATATTAAAAACAAATTGTTCCCTGTCAGATTCCTGACAAAATTATGTCATATGCCTACCCCAAATCGTGGTACTTACAGATTTAAATCGATTTAAAAAATATTGTCATTTAGTCTTTAAAAACTTCTAAAATGTGCCGGTATGGAAAGGGTTAATTAAATGTTCGACTGTCCTTTACTGCTAATTTGTGTGAGGTTAGTTTATATGGTAACAGTGACAAGGAGGTCACATAAATGTACTAATTATTACCTTGTTCAGAAAACAGCTATCATTCTAGGCAGAGTTGATTTTGCAAAAGAATTCTTACTATTACTGTTCTTCAAATACAGGAGCATTACAAATGTAGTGCGCGAGGTTTGTGGTTCCTCCTCACTTTGTTATTTCAACCAAGTCATACGCACCCAACACACTTTTTTTTAAAGATAAGAGTTGTCTTTCTTACTACCTGCAGGCCGCGAAAAATTATGTTTATAATATTAAGGTGGCTCACTACACCCTGAAATAGTATCTTAAATCAGTACGAATTGATTAATCATAAAAGATAAGATGATATATAATAAGTATATATGCCAAAAAAGACAGAAAATATGTAGATTTGGATAAAAACATGATTTTCAAAAACATTTCAACACATATGAACAAAAGACTGGCGGATATGCGGTACGCCAGCCCATCTCAGGAAATCAGTCTTGAACAGACTTTTCACACTCAATAATTTTGATATGCAGACGTTTTGTTTGTTATCAGCTTTTGTAGTTTACTTGTATTTTTTGTTTCCTTTTTTATTTATGTAAATATTCTATCGTCTTGAAGAAGGGACATGTCGTCCTAAAAATTTGACAATTCACTGTTGTTCGTGTCGTTGGTCAATTTTAGTGCTTTTTATATCCTTTTTTATTTGACCTCGTATCTATTAGATCCGACACTTTGGATGTTGAGTGTGTTGGATTATAGTGCTTTTTATAGGCCTGTATATATTATTCATATATCTATATATAATGTACGGTAAACCAGTGAGAGCCAAAGGTTTGTATTGAGGTCCCTGGGAGACGAATTTCCCATAATGTAGTGAAAGTGGACTTAGATTTTGGTGCAGATATTGACTGCAATCATGCCCGTGACAACAAATAAAGCGTTGTCGGTATTACTCAGTTTGTGACAGTCTACCGCATTAAAACCACTCTCACATAGGAAGGTGCATAGTGTTACTCTTCCTCATAGAATTTCTTGAACATGGTAGATAATTTTTCCAGCACTAAATCGCGAGACTTTGTTTTCACATGACACTTTCAATCACGGCCAACACGCAGGATCGGTGATAACTTTAATGAATAATGTGAGTTCAATTTCACTATCCATCAACAATATCCGGTTGTTCGTAATTTTTTACTATTTCACTTTCTACATTTTTATGTTTTAGCCCTCCTTGCATATTTTTTTTTGAAATTCTGGTGGTAAAATAAAAGTTTTGTAGAATGTTTTCTGGATCAATTTTAGTAGTTTTACTTTTCTGCATCTATGTTTTTATGCTGTTCCATGCCTCTTAATCCAAACACTATTCCGTGGTAATAAATCACATCATTTGAAAGTCCTTCGGATATGACAAAAGAAAAAAACCCACCAACGTGTATCTACCTTACTTTAAGGTATAATTCTTCACATTTATTTCGCAAATACTTTTGCATTGCCGAAGCAATTTGAGTAAGTGTATTGGGCGGATAAGGATCTTCATTTTTGCGGTTTTATTTCACAGATGAATCGTTGTAATAAAAAAAATTTACAACATTCGGAAGATAAATCCTTTTGATCATATAATATAGAACCTCCTTCCAAATGGGTTAAAACTAGCAGGTTTCTAATCTCCGCCTAAGCCTTCCACAATTTCACGGCCTTGTTTCCAAATGCTGTGGAGGGGGTATTCTAGTTTTTGTTTTTGTGGTCACATTGTAAAGATTTTTAGTAGGGAGATTCATTAGCTGAGTAACTTTAACATCTTCATCCCAGTTTCCCAATAACTCGAAATCAATACTCTTGAAATCCATGCTAACCTGAGTACATGTACGCAGAAGTTTCCCTAATTGATTTTTAGAGGACTGTCGGGTACAAATATGGTGCCCGAACAGACATACAAAATGTTCGGGCACCAAGTTATTATAACGACCATATAATTTGCTAAATGCTTTAATGAGACTGTTGAAACCCCTGTAACATCAATTTATTTCTCAGTAGCCTGCCTCGATTTGAAAAATAAAAAAATTGTTCATACACAGAACATGCTCTCGCATATCGAATCACTTGAGAGACATAACCACAATATGAAAGATGATGATGGAATATTGCAACATAAATATGGGAAGTTGACGATGAAGAAGTTGAAGTCATCTCGTCTATCATGTATTGAGTTGTTCGTCTATGTTCAATAAGATATCTAACCTGTACTGTTAATAGATAAGACGTCGTCTATATATCAAAATCTCGAGTTGAAGGCCATAGCAAGGATTTTTTTTCTTCTCATGTAGAAACTTTGAATAAATTTTGCCTCATAAGAATACAAAAACAGAGATCAGCTAACAATGGAACACAATTTGTGACCATGGAAATTCCAACAAAATATTGGAAGACCTGATCACCAAAGACTACGTAAATATTGTCAATGGGGAATTCCAGCATCTTTTGGTTACCATCTTCAGAGTACTTGTGCGTAGAATCATAAATTGCTTTCGGTGATTTCAATGTATTTTTCCACATTTATGTTACCTTCAACAACACAGAAAGTACCTACACCATGGATTATTATACATCCCCACACCATGAAATCGAGGCGGAGGCACGTCCTCGAAGAGGTGCAACACAAGGAGGATCTCATTCCTCGCCGTCCTTCCGCCACATATGCACGCATTGTTCCCATTCAATCATCATTGAATTTTACTTGTTTCCAAAATTCAACATTTTCATGTTTACCAGTTAACCCGCTTCATTTGTTTACATCACGAATTTATAGCATTTTTTCTTTACGAGTCTATTCCCATATCACCCTTTGTTCAAACTAGTTCCTCTCTCCTTTAATACTACATGTGTGCGGTCTATTCCTCTCTCCTTTAATACTACATGTGTGCGGTCTATTATTCCCCTCTCCTTTAATACTACATGTGTGCGGTCTATTCCCCTCTCCTTTAATACTACATGTGTACGGTCTGTTATTCCTCTCTCCTTTAATACTACACGTGTGCGATCTATTCCTCTCGATCTCCTTTAATACTACATGTGTGCGGTCTATTATTCCTCTCAACTTTAATATTACATGTGTGCGATCTATTCTTCTCTCCTTTAATACTACATGTGTGCGGTCTATTATTCCTCTCTCCTTTAATACTACATGTGTGCGGTCTATTATTCCTCTCAACTTTAATACTACATGTGTGCGGTCTATTATTCCTCTCCTTTAATATTACATGTGTGCGGTCTATTCCTCTCTCCTTTAATACTACATGTGTGCGATCTATTCTTCTCTCCTTTAATACTACATGTGTGCGGTCTATTATTCCTCTCAACTTTAATACTACATGTGTGCGGTCTATTATTCCTCTCCTTTAATATTACATGTGTGCGGTCTATTCCTCTCTCTTTTCTCACCTTTAATGCTACACGTGTGCGATCTATTCCTCTCGATCTCCTTTAATACTACATGTGTGCGGTCTATTATTCCTCTCTCCTTTAATACTACATGTGTGCGATCTATTCTTCTCTCCTTTAATACTACATGTGTGCGGTCTATTATTCCTCTCAACTTTAATACTATATGTGTGCGGTCTATTCCTCTCTCCTTTAATACTACATGTGTGCGGTCTATTCCTCTCCTTTAATACTACATGTGTGCGGTCTATTCCTCTCTCCTTTAATACTACATGTGTGCGATTTATTCCTCTCTCCTTTAATACTACACGTGTGTGGTCTATTCCTCTCAACTTTAATATTACATGTGTTCGGTCTATTATTCCTCTCTCCTTTAATACTACATGTGTGCGGTCTATTATTCATCTCTCCTTTAATACTACATGTGTGCGATCTATCGCTTCGATCCTTGTTTTCCACTAAAACTCTCTTCCTCTCGCTTCCAAAAACTGCAGATCGTAGATATAGGCCTTCCATTTATTTCTGATATCTCCTTTACCTTTCAATAAGCCTTGGACATTGATAAAATGCTTTCTTTTTGGGGCTTACAAAGTTCAGATCCTTTTCTGCCCATTCCGTTTTGAAAGCGTAAGCAAAACATATATATGCAGACGATAAAAAATCTGTAAGAAAAGCTAAGTGGATAGTCATATAGAGTAGGAAGACTTCTACCAAAATTGTAAATTTCAAGATCCCAGGAATAGGGGTTTTGGTGCCAGAGTGGGGCAAATATGGTAATAGGAATTGAATGTGTGGTGACAATGGAACATTTTTAACTTGATGAATACCCTTCCAATTCTTTTCAAATTTGGTATGAAGCATCTTGGGGACATAAACTGTAAATTTCAGGACTCCTGCATCCCCGGGACATTAGGGGCAGGGCAAAACTGACAAAAAATTACCAATTTTTAAAAATCTTCTGTATTACCGTACATCTGTAAGAACATTTAAATGCATAGTCATGTAGAGCAGGAAGACCTCTACCAAAATTGTAATTTTCATGATCTCCAGGGTAGAGGTTCTGACTCCAGGGCAAGGTCAAACTTGCGATATAGTATTTATGTGTAAAATATTTAGATAACATCTTCTTTAATTCTATTGATACTAAATTGAAACTAAATATATATTTAGAGGGAACAGGTAGCCCTTTACCAAAATTGATAAATTATATGACCCCAGGAGTAGGAGCGTTGGTTCCAGATTGGGGCCAAAATTATCATCATGATCATTGTCTTTATCGTTTGAAAAACTTTTTCTTTAATTTGCTGATACTGTATAAACCTAAATGCATATTTACGAAAAGCAGAAAGGGGTGTACCAAAATTGTGAATTTAGCAACTCCTGGGTTCTGAGTTAAGGCGGATCCAAATTGTCATATAGTGTTACTACAACATAAATGTATATTACATGTATATTATGTAAAGTATTCAATCAGTATGGACACTTTCGGGGGCATTTATGTTTTAAGAAACATCTTGACTTACACATCGTCGGAAACCCACGGTCAGTCACTCTCTGTTTACCTCCCGTGGGATACAACGCCGGTATTTTCGCTGGAAGGTGTGTCTCGGCTTCCATATGCGATTAGTCGCTTTACCATTCCGTATTGCGATATTCAACCAATGAAAAAAAACCTTATTTCCAGTCCCCGGGAGCATAGAAAAACATGCTTTCGACTACGTTTAAGTTGGACAAGTTACAAAACTTTCAGCGAGATGGTGTATCTGCAATATTGAAGCAGAAGGTGTATTTGTGTTTATAAAGGCAGGGAAGGGAAATGCCTGTGTTACCAAGCGTTTACTACTGTGCATGAGTCTATGTACTATCCTTCATACGGGAGCAATGTGTTTTTAACGGACTTGGTATTTCATCGGTTCATATAGGCATATTAAACTTACTTGCGTATTAAGCTACTATCGTAATTTGTTCCAGTTGTGTTGTCGGCACAATTTGAACCAGTAATTATGACCTTCTTCACATTTTGTAAATACAATTGATGTCTCACCTACGCCAATGTGAACGGGATTGTAAGACCATATTTTAATTCAAATTTGCATCTAATTTTTAAATCGTATCATGCATGACTGATTTTATTCACGTGCTATGTAGCAGTGATGATGTAGTATAGCAGAGAGGAGAAAATCTTTGGCTGGACCGGGAATCGAACCCGGGACCCCTGCATTACTAGTTAGGTGCTCTAACCACTAAGCTATCCAGGACGATATCCACGGTCCGTATAGCCCTAATTACTACATTCCTCCCTCCTTAAGATCAATTATAATTTTATAATTGTCTTTCAATATCAACCCAGGTTCATTATCCCCTGGCAGGCATTTTCACCTGTCAGTTCCAGGGGCTGGTCACGGCACCAAATGTAACAGGAAGGGAGAAAATGCAACTGACCAGACCGGGATTCCAACCCGGGCCCCCTGAATCTATAGTCAGGTGCTCTACCAACTGAGCTAACTGGCCACCGGCGATCGAACCCGGCTGACCGCTACAATGATAATAAACGTACCAGTGGCGGATCCAGGATTTCCGGAAGGGGGCACATGTGAAAGTGAATTCTTAGCCAAAGTAATCAGACATTTTGGGCGCCGCCATTACAGCTGATACTAGTTCTGGAAATATTTACGGCGATTCCCATTGGTCCTCGATAGGCACGTAAGGTCATGCATTTTAATGAGTTATGCGAAAATATCGGCGTTGTGTCCCACGGGAGGTAAACGGAGAGCGACCGACCGTGGGTTTTCGACGATGTGATTTATATTGCAGTTGAATATTAGAATTTAGCTTAGATATGCAGAACAGATAAATTATTGTAGATTCCATAGCCTCGGGGTAATGGGCTTCACCATTGAATCACTTAGATGACTGATAATGCTCGTAGGCCTTTTTGTTTAAAGTAATATATATCAAATAGCGCTGTCGAAGTCCAGTCCCCAGTAATGTAATTCGAATGCTTCTTACAACAAATCTACAATCTATTTATACTAAAACAACATTTTAGAAAATTTTATTTCTAGAAGGTATACAGTTAGTGTAAACTGATTATTACATCACCTTTCTATTGAGCTCTCCCAAACACAGATTCTCAGAGACTTGATCACATATGTCAATATCTAATACACATGTACTACATGTACACAACAATAGTGTCAATCCTATAATGACAAGTTCTAATTTCTATAACGGAGACCGCCGCGGTGGTCTTGAGGTAGAGCGTTCACCCCGCATTCGGAAGGTCGGGGTTCGAATCCCGGCTGCGAGAGACCTAAGTCGTGACAGTTCCATCCCTAAATGCTCGGCATCAGGTGTGAATGTCACGGGTCCTCGGAGATGACCTTAAAAACGGATGTCCCGTGTCACAGTAGGTGTGGCACGCTAAAGAACCCTCACGACTCAATGACCGTAAGCGCCGAGCAAAGGACTAAATATGAAGCCTTTCACCGGTATCGATAGAGAAGTTAAACAAGATACTGTAACATGTAGTATAAGTTCCCTCTTATACTGTCCACTACACTCCCCCTCAGGGAAGCTTCATCCCGAAGCTTAGCGTGAATTTTCTCTGAGTGTTTGGCGCCTCTTCACCAACAGCATCTGCCGTTACCGACGACAACCATCGTCGTCCCTGGACGAAACTACATCCGTACGGGTGTCCGGGTAGCGCAGAGGTAGCACTCTCGCTTCTCACCGCTGCGACCCGAATTCAATCCCTGTGATCGGCAGCGGTCGTATGTGAAATGGTATGGCGGTCGCCCGCTGGGGTTTCCTCCGGGTACTCCGGTTTCCTCCCACATACATGACCCCCTAGCGCAAACATCCGCGCATCAAAGGACCTCATTGGAAATAAGCTTTCGAGCTTTCATGGATTATCCTTGGTACTTATATATGTATATTTGTATGTATGTATATACCGAATAAACATTTATTTATTTACGTGGACACGGAGTCCCAGAGCTCCGAAGAGACTCTACCTGAAGCAGGCCTAACAAACACCAGAGTCACTACGCTGCCACCATTTTTTTTAACGTGTAGCCGTCTCCCAGACAAGTGCTGATCACGCTCGTCGTTGCTCAACTTGCGTGATCAAGAGAGAGACTCTACCATATCACTAGAAAAGCTAGCTCACTAGTGAGGCAGTATAAGTTCCTTCTTATACTCTCCGCTACAATACAATCAATCAATCAATCTATAAAGAACTATGTGTGAAAACCGCCTGTCTGAGGTCCCCAGATGATGTTTATTAGAAGAGGATTGCATGAAAAATGGCAACAAACTGTCATCTTAATGATGTCACAACTCAGGTTAGACCGCGTCATTTTTATTGTTTGTTTGATTTACGTCCCTTAGAGAATTCCTTATCATACTGAGACATCACTAGCAGGATACGTAATGCAGCAAATTTTGACCTATGCATCGCGCTCTCAGGGTGCTCCATCGTGCCAACGACTGTCGCGATACGGGAGTCTCATCCGAAAGACTTGCGATTCTCATTTATAAAAACCAAGCGTTTGGAGAGGATACATCACATTATACTGCCTCACTAGTGAGCTAGCTTTTCTAGTGATATGGTAGAGTCTCTAATATTTCCTATTTTTATGTTTTGAGTAAGACGCCGCCAAGGCTCGAGCGGGGCTCGAAGCTACGACCTCCGGTAACGAAGTGAACGCTCTAACCACCGACTCACCGCGGCAGAGGTGCGTCACAATGGGCATTAACACGAGAAAGAAGCTTTGCTGCATTTATGAAATTGGACTACATCCATCGTATCAGGTAATGTGGTAGAAATGTCAAAGACTTGAATGAAAAAATGCCAAAAAGCTGTTTGCATTGGGGTTCAGTGACCGCTTTGTTTATCCGTTACATGCTGCTTAGTTTGGGGGGAATTATCTTCAATAGATTAAATAAAAATATATGCACTACGACTTGTGTGTTTTAGCACCATAACACAAATTCTTTCTCAATACATATTCATAATCATGATGGTATTTTATATGACATGTCTGGAGAAGGTAAGTTAATCGATTAAAATTAATCAACAATATTTTTGTACTTCTTTTAATGAACACTAGACCTATCTTCAATCGGAATTCTATCAGTTTGTGTTCAACGACTTTAAAACTCGATGAAATCATTCAAGGAAGTACTCTATATCGTCACAATGGCTGATTTCCTTTTAAAGCATGGATGAAAATACGAATATGAGCAATATTTGTCTATTCATTTCAAAATTCATCGCTTAGTTGGAACTGTAGATCGCGGGTTCGAGTCCAGCAGGAGTTTTAAATTTTTTCAGATTTCTTTCTACTAAAACCGCATTTTTTTCTAAATAAAGTAAATTTGAAAGTATTCAATTTCAAAATATTGTTGTACATATCCTCCAATTTTCATCCATATCAAATTTCTCTGGTGTTGTACACCTCCTTAAAAACTATACATGGCCAGGACAGAAGTATGAAGAAATAATTTGTCAATGAATTTACTTTCTCATACGTGGTAAAATCTTGGTAAATGGGACTCTCAATATAAACATGTGCATGGGGGTTTCTTGTCATTGAGGGGAGTTCTGGGCATGGTGGAGTTACCTCCCTTGAAAATCAGTGAAAACTTATTACATTTTACATCATGGTCCTTTAAACCTTCCGTGAAACTAATTTCTCTGAAAATTATATACACTATTAGGAATGGATACCTTTTCAATACTTTTTCGGTATCCTTTTCAGATTTTGTCGTTTAGACAATCAAAAGGCCACATCGCTCACTTGAGTCAACTTGGCTGTTGTTTTTTAAAAGATGTTTTACAATCTTTATTCTCGTGAATTTGTCACCCCAATCTAGCCCTAAAGGATCACGACATAACCGAACTTGAATCCACACAACATGGGGATGCCTCATTACTAATATAGCTGACATGACCTTGCCGTTCTTGAGAAGACTTTAAAATATTTTCTTTCCTGTATGCATGTATTATATTAGATTTGATCAAATCTAATCCCAGGGTTAATAATTTGAATTTATATTTAAAACAAAACAACATTTAATTCACACAAGTTAAGAACGCTTATATTCTGATATGATTTAGTGTGGCCCTGTTACTTTTGAAAATAATTTGTTTTGATGAATTTTCTGAACACTAGTATTTCCATATAAAACTTTGATCTCCTATTGTGGGGCACCTACCACCGGGGCTCCTGAATTGTACAGACTTGAATTTGAACTACATGAAGATTCTTGTATGATATTCTGACTAATCATAGCACAGCTGTTATTGAAGTGAATCTTTTTAAAGGTGTTTCCCTATATATTCCCATCTCCTACTGTAGTCCCACCCTAATTCCAGGAACCACAAGCTTGAATCTACCACTTGAGGATATTTGCATATTAATATTACTCATCATGGTCTGTTGTTCTTGAGAAGATGTTTTCCTATAATTATATCGACATGTAAAATATGGATCTCCTATTGTGACCCCATCCTACATCCGGTAGCCATGATTATAACAAAATCACGGAGTTACCTCCCCTGGAGGTCTATCCTATGTCAGGAAGCTTTTCTGGTCCAGTGGCTCTTGAAAATATTTTTGAAATGACCCCACCATAAATTTGTCTTTTCTTGATTGTCTCCGCTTTGAAGAGCGCATATATATGGCCCTTCATTTAGAATAGAACTTGAATTTCCCTATCCAAGGTTGATTTATGCCAAGTTTCATTGAAATTACTCCAGTGGTTCTGGAGAAGATGAATATGTGAAAATTTTATGGACAGACGGAAGGGCAAAAGATGATCAGAAAAGCTCATTTGAGCTTTCAACTCAGATGAGCTAAAATATAGTCAATAATACCTGAAAATATACTACACTAGTATGTAAAACCCCGTTTTTACTATTGTTAGAGGCACGTTTTCTAGTACTAGTATGTAAAACGTCACTTTATTTCTTCCATTATTTCATCTCTCGAAATTGAAGAGTTTCTACATTTTGTTTTTTAAATTAGCGTATGTGGAGATACTAAGTAACAGTAATTTGATAAAACAGACTATAGGAACTCTTCAATTTTAGGAGATAAAATATTGTACCATGGAAGTTATCATTTGAACGGAAAATTTAGTGACTGTTTTCATTTTGAGATTTTAATACCTAGACGGTAAGCAATGCAAAATTAATAGTGATAGAGAGTTAGTTTAATATTTGAAACGAACAGCAGTGTCACCTAAGTGCATATTAATTACTAGAACCGGCCAAAGCTGAAAGTAAATTTCAAGACACGAATTATGAAGGACTGCTCCGAGATTCGGTTAAGGACAAATCCTCAGCCGAGCCAATCTCAGCCGAGATTAAGGAGAATTGAGCATCCCCTACTGACCGATCACACCCGCCCTGAGTCATATATCTTAATTACATAAACGGAGTAATTCGTAGTTAAAATCAGTATGTAAAGAATGGTCTAACAATTGTATGAAACAAACAGCACTCAACTCAATGATTGCTTGTATTTGCAACGTATTTTGTGACGTGTAGCCAAAAACTGTACAACATCACAGTTATGACATGTGCGCGAATTCACTTTAAATTCGCACGTGTAATTTGCAATAAAAGTGAATGGTGGGGACCAAGGTTCGTCTCGATTTAAGTTTGAATGGTGTTCATAATTGGTATCTAAATTAATACTTTGTACCTGAGCAATGAATATAAAAATATTGTAAATTAGTTTTCAAAAGTTCAGGAAAGGTAAATTCATTGAACAAATTCAAACTCTGATCTTGAAAGATTAAATTACCAGATATTTCATTACAGTAGATATTGCTTGTTAACCCTCGGACAGGGTACAGCAAGGTACACAGATTATCTGTACCTGAAATATCTCAAATATGTTTATTTATTTGTTCAGAATTAAATCTTTCAAATATATAACATTCACTTAACTTAATAGCATTGAAAAAAAAAAGTTCCCAGCAGTAGACGCGTTTTAATTGTATTTGTTTATTGAACGTCCTTTGTACACCTGTCGCTAATGCGCTAAAACATTTAACCGTTTCGTACCATGATCCAAAAACCACGGAAATGTCCCGGAATTGTTTTCCTCATATACATTTAGTTAAAATCTTTGCACTTGATGACACTGTCATAAAATTCCTTGAGAAAACTTTTGGTGACTGTACATGTATGTATTCGATATTGGTAGGGGTATGTAGAAAGGGGAATGAAAACATCATGCTTTAAAAATTCTTAATATCGAGGAAAATTGAAATGGAAACCACAGAAAGCGTTCATACGGTTGGTTTTACATGATTCTAAATGACACACGCAATTTGAACAAACACATGTGAAATAGTTTTTTCCCTCTGTTCAAGTGTTTACAGCCTTACAAAGTTGTTGGGATGGCTGTATATTTTGTTGATTCAATTGTGAAGTACGGGTGGATATTTCTTTTTTTTTTAACAATCATACTAACTTAATCTCACATTGAAGTTGTTCTAGAAATTGTTCCCGTGAAAAGCATCCATGCAGAGGGCAAAAGGAGATTCTTTTCCAACATTGGTACTCTGTCATTTTTCACGTGAATAGATAATTTTCCATCTTCTACGTATTCAATTGGTTAATTGCAAAACTTCTTGTTTTGCTGTTGTTGTTGTTGAAGTATTGATTTGATTAAAGCAAAAACTCTAAAAGGTCTTTTAAAAGTAGTGGAATACTTCTGTTGAAGGATATGTATGATGAAAATGTCTTGGAATTCTATGGTTAACACTTCACATTGGAACCTCTAGAATTCATGTATATTCATATATAACAAGATATTTACATTCAGTATAGAATTCATGTATATTCACTCGTAGCAAGATTTTCCCTATATAGAAGTATTTGAAATGAAAAGCTGAACTGAAGAGTGACTGTTTAAAATATCAACTTTATTACAACAACAAGTCGCATATATATCCTGTTTAAAAACCATCTACCGTCAAAAAGTAAGACATCAATAATGTCAAAATTAAATATAAACTGTAATTTACAAAACTAACGAGACCCCCGCAAATGGTGCGTATTAACCCCCGGACTTTGTGCAATCATTCCCATGTGGTCCTGGGTTTATTTGAAGTGCATACAACAATGACTGTAATAAAAATTCCGTTTAATACACTCTAGGTATTATCCAGCACGAACTGTACTTACTGAGACAATAAGGGAGGTATTCGCAGCGGTAGCCAGAAAAAATGAGGCTAAGAGCATATGATTATTTGTTTCCTTGATATATATGGTAAAATTTATAACAAAGAACGCCATTAATGTGGTCTCCGATCGCAACTACGGAATACCCTGGTATTACATATACTTTATATATATATATATATATATATATATATATATATATATATATATATATATAAAAGCACTAAAGTTCCAACAACACCCGATACCTCAGAGTGTCGGATCCACAACATGGATACAAGGTCAAATACAAAAAATTATACAAAGCACTAAAATGACCAACGACACGAACAACGAGATTGTCAAATTTTCGGGACGCCCCATCCCTTCTTCAGGACAAACGAAAAGAATTACATAATGTGGTCAATATCAACAGAGCATAACAACAAAAACTACATATAAATACATCTAACACTACAACTACACTAATCTACAAACGTATTTACAACGCAGGCTATATATATATATATATATATATATATATATATATATATATATATACGCATTTAAAATTTTGTCAGAGGTTGATAAAAGGGATGTCTTATTGATGAGTTAGCACTTGAAGTATTTTCATCGCTTGTGTGTTCGGGGTGGGTTTTTTTTTTTTTTTTTTTTTGTTTGTTTGTACAAGATTTAGCGCACATGTATAAAATTTGCTGGGATTTTTAATTAATTTGGGGGGGGGGGGCATAAAGACCTGGATTTCTTTTGATTTCGGAGTTTAGAAAACTCACTGAAGAAGACTATCATTCTCAAATTCCTTTTGGACGTATTATTAGCTATTTATCCAATTTTCATTAAACTTGTAGGGATAGTATACCTTGCGTAAATATATAAATTCATATGAATTTAAATTCGACATATCAAGGACACTGAAGGGATCCGGAATATTCCGAAATGTTTATGTTACAAGGGATGATCCGCTGAACAATCTACGCCTTGAACTTACGAAATAACACAGAGATGCAAAGTATCGTTCACATCAAGACATCAACATAGACAGACCTTTGTGACTACTTTCGGTTTCCATTCAGTGACTCGTGAATTAATCTAGTGCTATGAGAAAGCCACTAACGGACTGTTGCTAGATGTATCTTTCTTATCATTGTAGTGTAAATTATTTATAAGTATTAGATTATCAATGGAAAGTAAACAAAACATTAGAATCGCATCTGAATAATTAAATACACTGTAGTACAATTCTCTATCACCCATATGGTCCTAAAATTTTTAAACATACTAGAGTATAGAGAGGAAATACTTAAAAAATAATTTTCAATTTTTGAAAATACATGAGGGTATGAACTGCGACGCTTCGTGCTGGTTAAGATATAAAATGACAGCAACGCCAGCGTATCTGAAACAAAAACATGGAACAAGAATACGGCATTAACCCAATAAAAGGATTTCAACTGCCGTTCAGAGACCTAGACCGAGATAGGCGAGTAGTGATCATTACATAACGAGGGATCATGCCTATACATTAAATATCTATATCAAAAACATCAAACATACATGACTTGCAAAAAATACTATTTGCTATAAATTCTGGAAGACAATATTAATTGATATCATTTGTACTTTATTCGTTGACCATAATGATTACAAACGGTAAAATTACATCACTTTTCAGACAGTCTAGCATTTCAATGTCGTGAAGGCCGTCTTCAGTGATGAGACATTCGGTAATATATTTAATTGCTGAGTAAATATGTACATATCCTTAATCTGCTTCTCATAGGTAGAAACTACAAAACACCACCGCTTCCATGGGCGCCTTTTGAACGATATGGTCTTTCTATTATCTTTTATTTCATTTCTTTTAATCTGAGCTCGGTATGTAATCTGAAAACATCACGAACTTTATCATAACACAAGTGTCCGTTTTATTCAGCGATGGGCTGCCTCGTTAGACATTTAGATTTTCAGATGATCATCTCGCAGTTTCGTAAAACTGCTTATGGATTTTATCGAGATTTATCAAAGAAGATAAACAATGTTCGGAAGATTCTAGTTCGTTTCTTGACCCCTAATTGACAAAACATAAAAACTCCATTGCTTGCTCTTAGCTCTCTCGGAGATCGAGGGGATGAACTCCATATCCAAACAAAAAAGGGGAAGATAGCGAACAGTGATCAATCTCGCCAATCCTATAAACAATACAAATTGCGAACAGGGCAAACATGGACCCCTGGATATATCAGAGATGAAATCAGGTGCCTAGGGGAAGTAAGCATCCCCTGTTGACCGATCACACTTGCAATGTATCTTTACAAGGGCTGAAGTTTTGGAATCTAGTGTAGGTGCGGTAACTCGAATTCAATTGTCCCATTGACTGGGGATATCAAAGTGTCTTTTAAAGAATTTCGTCCTTTGATTAGTTGGTTGGTTGTTTTACCATTTGTCGAGAACTTTTCACTCATATTGAGACTTCACCAGCTGTAGGCGAAGTACCACAAATTTTAGGCTATGTTTAGCGCTCAGGACCGTAGCAGTGATGGTTATTTAACGTGCTTCAATGACCCTCAAAAAGGTACAAGCCGGTCAAGCCCTATTGCCTTGATGTCATTTTTGGGCTTCATCAACAAAAACATAGACCAAGTGAAAGATTACGCCTCCCTTACGACTGAGTTCACCTGGCTCACTCACCCGGGCATTATCATGTTATTCGCTCCGCAAAGCGAATTAGCATGTATACTACGTACATAAATATAGCATTTATTCCGTAAATGTGAATGAATGATTTTTGCTTTTATAAACGGAATAAATAGCATGATTATAAAAAGTCAATAGTTAACACGTATGAACCAAACATGTCAAACTAATTTGCCCCGCGGAGCGAATAACATGATAATGCCTGTTTAGCTTACACCACACCGAGCGATCCCTTCATTCTGGATACTGACGCCTCTGACCTGGCAATAGGTGCCGTGCTATATGAAGTCCAAAGAGGCAAAGACCGTGATATCTGCAATGCGAGTCAAGCGCTACTGAAGTCCTAGTGGCGGTACTGTACAACCCGGAAAGAACTTCTTGCCGTTTTCAAGTTTTCTCGCCACTTCAGGCATGATCTCTTAGACAGGAAATTCTTGTTGTGGACGGATCACGACAGTTTTTTGTAGCATATACGTTTTAAACATATAGAGGGTCAAATCCCATAATGACGCTGTCCCGGTAAGAAATACATCAACGTTGAGCAGGCAGCCCACCATGACGTCGAGTGTGATTGCTACAACGCAGAGGTCAATACAGAATATTTACCCTGCAAAGGTTGTCACTATTGTTGTTAGTCACACCAGTGGTATAGATTCATTGAGAACATGGACGATGTGGTTCCCCTGTCGTGGCAGACGGTTAAGAGAATACTGACCTCATGCCACGTCACAGAACCCGCAACTGAAGAGGACGCAATCACCACCGAGTATAGATGAAACTCTCTGGAACAGAAAGGAGAACAGCAACAAGAATAAGGCAGTGAATCTGATAGAGGCTATGGACATTGATAATCTTGTCACGTCTCTGGAAGAAGATACTGACTTGGTGCCCATCATTTCCTCAAAGAAAAGCGCTCCCCCCGCTCCCCAATAGATGCAGAGTTAAGGCTAGAGAGAATATATTGTTGGGGTTCCATAGTATAGGTGGGAGGATCGCACATATAGACAGCTTACGTTTTTTGTTCTTTGAAAATCTACTGGCATGACAATGTATCAGCGGGTCAACTTGGCCAGAAAAAGACATTATTTCGCCTCAAGCAGTCCTTGAGTTTATCATCACATTTATAGCTCACCATTTTTACATGCAAACATCAATTTATTAGCTGGTCACATTTAATAGTAGTGATAAATTGTAATGTAAATTCACAGACACTCCACGTTTTAAATATCTAGGATAAAAAAATTATCTAGTATACACCCAAATTACGTATGTGGGATTATTGTACACTGTATACACAACTTGCAACTCATTGCAAGTAGGAGCTTGCTTTGCAGCCGGGAGGCCCCGGTTCGATTGCCCCAGCACCGTTTCAAACATCGGTAGTGACTGTTCATTCGCTAAGAACTTGGCATTAGAAGTGAAAGTCACAGGCCTTTTGGTTACTACCGTAAAAATGATAAAGACCCTCACTTCTACAGTTGCAAGCGCCACACACAGGCCAAAGGTTGCGGCATTTTAAAACCTGAAGCTGGTGACGTCTCCATTGTAGTGAAAAATTCCGGAATGGGACACAACACAACTACGGCGGGTTTACTGTGAATAGCTAATCATAACGATGTTACACGTGTGTTAATACTAATTCCACAGTAAATGATCCGATAGAACCCCATTTTACTGAACGTCCTTTTGCATCGCATGGGGCATTATACAATATACGTGTCATTTTGAAATCGTTTTATTTCTCGGAGTTGAATTCGGTTAATTAATGCTTTAAATATTTCTGTGTCAAAGGCATTTTAAATCAATTTGCTTGAGTTTATTAACATTTCTTATCGCTATGAAGAAATTCCTGGTTATGTATTTTCAAAACCTTTGAACTGTGTTAAACATATATAACCATGAATTTCACAATGTACTGATAAATGTTCCGTAATGAAGAACATCGCATGAAGAACTCATTATACCTACATTCATATAGAATGTGGAGAAGATTGCGCTACACATGTACTTTATTTTTTCTCCATCCCATGGGCGGTAGGTGGACAAGGAATATGAATTCACAAGTTCCTTACCCCCCCCCCCCCCCATATTGTTTACCAAGTTTGGTTCAAATTGGCCAAGTAGTATCTGAGCAATAGTGGAAATTGTTTAAATATGAATGGGCGGCGACTAACGGGGAAGGATTATTGTAGGTCACCCGAAGTACACAAGTGGTCTAATAAAAAATAGCACGATACACGTACAGAAACATTTATACTTTTACAAAGGGAGCATACGACATTATATCATAAGATAGTTTTTATTTAAAGCATTAAATCGGCCGCTAAAATTTTAAGCATTCTAATCTATATTCAAGTATACACACAGGGATTGAAATACAACATCTTTGGGGGAAAGGAATCAATTGTGAATACTCATTTTATGAATAAGCATTAATGCATATACTATCAGATATGTAAGATATACACTAATGTAATATGGAAGTTAATATATACATTATTTGTAGTAAAAAAATATTTAAAATAACACAAATAATTCAAGTGTGATTGATACATATCTGCCCGCTGAGCGAAAGCAAAAGAAAGTAAAAAAAATTTTAAACACCTGAAAAAAATCATCATCAAGAGATTTTATATGTGGTTTTCATAGCCTTTTTTTTCCATGTTTCAGATCTACATATTTGAAGTTCCCATATATGACGAATTTGAATTGATTTATAAAATGTTGAAGTGGCATGGTATGCAAATGAAGCAAACATGAATAGTATCAGATTTTGAGTCTCAGCAGATTGCAGAAACCAAATATACCTCAGAATTATGGTTATTGTGTCATATAGTGTATAAATAGAATGGAATGGCAAGCCTGCATCGTGCTGATGCGCCGGATATATGTCGCGTGATGATGCTGATTATTTGCAAGACTGGCTATGTGGTGTCTGCAACTCCGATTTCTACGTCGGAGTTTTGAATGTCACAGTGACAGACAGGGACCCTGATACACACACACACACACACACACACACACAGAGAGAGAGAGAGAGAGAGAGAGAGAGAGAGAGAGAGAGAGAGAGAGAGAGATATTTGGAGCTGCAGCATATTAAAACTAAAATAACTTTTCTTTTCATAAATTCATTTTATCATTTCCCGGAAACTTTTAACAAGTTCCTATTTTTACATACACACTGCCATTTCGAGGAGTGCAAAAACTTTGTATAAAATAAGATTGGCTTAAATTCATCCGGATTTTAATTATAAACATGATTTTGATAAATGTCTACATCTTGAATTATTGACCATAGAAGCATATATTATTAGGAAATATATTTACTACACAAATGATACTCGTTTCCTCTTAAACTGCCAAGAAGTGTGCATTTGATCACCCCCAAATTACGTCACGATTGCGATTGGGTAAGGATCTTTCATTTGATATTCTAACCCTCCTTCCATCCGAACTAAGAAGAATTGTCAATTTTGTTATGTATTTTTAATCCATATCATAATTGTCCCGGGCGACGAGGGAAGAGGTGTTCATTTTCACCGGCTTATCTATACAAAAACCACGAAAACATCACAAATAGCCTCAGCCCTTACTTTATTTGATTAGGTACTACGCATGCACATATATGAGTTGATTTCCACATGCTAAGAGTAATTAGACAAGAAAATATCCGCAACGCAAAATATTTTCCCCCATAAAAGCCGGGCAGAATTTGGTCAAAACTGTACCTAATTTGTAATATGTAATATGAGTTACCGTACCTATACTGGATTCCTAAACTTCACAAAAACCCTTACAAAGAAAGATACATTGCTAGATCGAGTAAATGTTTTACCAAGCCCCTATATTTGTTCCTCATGAAAATATTAACAGCTGTGAGGGAGAAACTTCAAACGTACTGTACCACAACATATGCCAGAAGTGGTGTAAATCAAATGTGGATTCTAAAAATTCTAAAGAACGTTTTGTAAATTTTGAAATCGCAAAACTCTTCTCAAATTTACAACATCAAAACGTATGACTTTTCAATATTTTACACGACTATTCCTCATGATAAATTATAGACTACACTTTTTGACATCATACATAGTTGCTTCTTCAACAAAACTGGAAAAAGGAAATATTCGTATCTACTGATCAGCCATACCCAAAATTACTATGTTAAACACCACTCTGATTCCACGCACAAGTACTCTAAAAATGAAATAAAAAATATACTGGAGTTCTTCATTGACAATATCTTCGTAGTCTTTGGTGACTGATGGAATTCCCATGGGCACGAATTGTGCTCCTTTGTTAGCTGACCTGTTTTTATATTCTCATGAAGCAAAGGTTATTCAAAAGCTTCTACATGAAAATAAAAATATCTTGCTGTGGCCTTCAACTTGACATTTAAATATATCGACGTCATCATTTTATCTATTAATAATAATCATTTTCATTCATATGTCGATATATCCCTGTGAACTCGAGATAAAAGACATCACAGAGTCCTCCACATATGTTTCGTACTTAGACATTTTATTGAAAATGAATACTGGGTATTAACGGCAGACTAACCACTCAAAATAATGACAAACGGATGATTTCAACGTCCCCACCGCCAACTTCCCATATTTATGTAGCAATATTCCATTATCACCTGCATATGGTGTTTATATCTCTCAACTGATTCGATATGTAAGAGCTTGTTCTGCCTATGATCAGTTTTTAAATCGAGGCAGGCTACTGACAAACAAGTTGATGTTACATGGGTTTCAACAATCTCGTTTAAAGTCAGCATTTTGCAAATTTTATGGTCATTATAATGATCTAGTTTGTCAACAGCCTATCATTGGGTCAGATGCTGTTTGAAGTATTTCATTAAATCATTAATGAAGACATACATTGAAATCTGTTAATTACATGTTTATAGATGTATGATATTGAAAAGGAATTATTCTAACAGGGGAAAAATGAATTCTTATTTCCTCATTCGCAATTTCTAACACAATCACAAATAGATTAGCCGCTCCTAATAACTTATTTACGATATCATAATATAGAGCCTCTTTGAAGCGGAAGATTTCAGCAGTAGTAATAATAATAATAATAAATGCACATTGCATTCCTTGAATTTGAACAAATTCATGGCTTCTATTTGTTTAATGTAGGAAGAATTAGTACAATTCCTCTAGAGAAAACAATTGATTTTATAACTAAGTACAAGAAGAGCAATCGATACCACCACATCACGAGTGTAAACACAGCAGACCCGCAAACAAAAACCTTCGTGCAGTCCAAAACAAATAGATTACAATGTGAATAATCAATGTTCGTTTGATTTGAATTATAGATATATAAGCTGTGTCCTTTACAGTGGAATCGTTAGATATGAATTTTCAGAAACAACAAAGCGATCGTTACTATGACCGATGATAGGAGCGACGGTTAACCTGGAGTAGGATTTCAAAACCTGAATGTTGCAGAAAGGAAAACGGAACAGATCATAGAACGGAACGACAAGAAATCATAGATATGGGAAGCTAAGGCTGTATTATTTTTGAAAAAAAAGTGGTTAATGCTTTCGTTGCAAAGTTCAGAATTAATATTCAAAACAAGATATTCTGAATTCAATTCACAGATATGTATTTTTCTTATCACATGATGCACACCAGCGTGGCATGATCTACAAGTATGTACGTATTTTATCGATATCAATAAGATAGTATTTTATTGTATGTGGTTAGCTAGCCAAAGACATCGAAACTATATACATGTGTACATGTATATATACTGCGGAACACATATGCCTCCTTGGTGAAAAATTTGAATGAGTTTACACATGTATCATTTAATTGATAGTAGTGCCAAAACAATCCAAGATATGATGATATCTTCTTATGTCTACAGTGAATTGACTCTTGACTTTGACCATGTGATTTCAAAATCAAAAGGGGTCATCTACTTCTTATGATATACTAGTATACTAAGTTTGATGTCTGTCAAGCAAAAGGTTCGCAAGTTATTGAGCGGAAGTATCCTCCTAAGTCCAGTTTGACCCTTGATCTTTGAACATGTGACCTTTAATTCAATAGGGTTCATCTACTAGTTTCAATTTAGTATCAAGAGCATTAAAGAAGATGTTATTTATATGTTTTACACATAAACACTATATTAACCAAGTTTGGCCCCGCCCTGAGTCAGGACCTTTACCCCGGGGATCATGAAATTTACAATTTTGGTAGAGGCCTCCCTGTACTATGCATTAATTTTCTTACAGATGTGCTGTTATAAAGAAGACAATTTCTGAAATACAATGTATTGTAAATTTTTGGCAGGTTTTGCTGTGCCCTACTTCAGACCAAATTTGAAAAGAAATGAAAAGGAATTGAAATAGTTGTCATAAAAAAGAAGTTAAAAATCTGATTGACTCAGGTGACCTAGAAAGATCAATCTCATAAACCCCATACAAAATTAAAAGTAGAGCACACACGTAGCCTTGGACACATCAAAGGTGGGGTCAGGTGCTTAGGATTAGTAAGCAAACCCCTGTTGACCGGTCACACCCGCCTTAAGGACCGAGCTATCTTTTATCTATCTATCTATTGTGTGTGCAGCTGTAGCATATTCAAAACTTAAATAACCTTTTTTATCGATTTATTTAATCAACACCCAAAAATAATCATTACTATATATTACACACTTCCATTTCGAGGAGTACTTTTGACAAAAACGTCGTATAAAATCGTAGATTAAGAATTATATCTGATTGATAATGAATGAAAATGAAAAGTATTTTTTCTCTAGCAATTAAAAGACTTACATAAAAATAATTTTTGAAAATATTTTATTCAGAATTTTTATACAAATATCATGAATTTCCCCACACCCACTTCCTAGCACAATCATAAATAGACCGACCGCTGCTCCTTCAGTCGATAACAAGCTAATTATAACCCATCACCTATGGCCCCAACCTAACCTCAAACAGTCACGACATGACCATGATGCAATGTCACAATGTCAAAAATCATGGTATGAAATGTAAGGTCTATTTCTGCCGATTATAAAGTTTCCTAAACGAAGTAGTGACTTTTCAAAAGTGGGATTTTTCTGAGTACTACTGCTCCCTTTAATAACTCCCTTGCACAAAAGCCATTAAAATAAAGTGTGGACCATGCCTGCCAATCGTTTATCAACATCCTTTTATAGCATCTGAAAATTCCATGTTCTACAGTAATACGAGTTTTTATGATCAAGGTCAAAGTCACTGGAGATACTAGTTTATAGGTTATAACATCATTTTATCCTATCTGAAGATCCCATGTCTCTATCGGCCCCGATTCTAAAGTAATACGAGTTTTTATGATGAAGATCAAAGGAGTAATTTGACCTTGAACCTAATCTGTATCATCTTATCATATCTGAAGATCCCATGTTACTATCAGTCCCGTTTCTAAAGTTAAAGCAGTTTTTATGTTCAAGGTCAGAGATCAAGGTCACTGGAGTCACTTGACCTTGATACTAATTTGTAAGTCACACCATCCTTTCATAATTTCTGAAGATCCCATGTATCTATCTGACCTGGTTCTGAAGTAATACTCTTTCATTTTCAAGGTCAGAGGTCACGGTTACTAGAGTCACTTGACCTTCATACTTGTTTGTAGATCCTATCATCCTCTTATCATTTCTGAAGATCCATGTCGCTATGAGTTCCATTTTTAAAATCATACCAGTTTTTATGCAAAGGTCAGAGATCAAGGTAACTGGAGTCACTTGACTTTGATACTAATTTGTAGGTCTCATCATATTTTCATCATTTTTGAAGATCTCATGTCTCTATCAGACCTGGTTCTGAAGTAATGCCTGATTTTATGTTAAATGTGAAAGGTCAATTCACTGGATTCCTTGACCTTGATACTAATTTGTATAGGCCCTGTCATTCTCTTATCTTTTACGGAGACCTCAAGACTTGATGTATATCATATTTGTCAACTTCTCTTAAATTTTAGAGTTAATTTTCCCCCATAGAATTCTATGTTAGACATCCTCCCCATTTGATCCCCCAATATGTACCCTACCCCCTTCAATTTGAAAACAAAAGCATTTCTGCTCAACTAGATACATTGACCTATCATATCCTTGGGTATTTAATACTTCACCGATGCGTTAAGAGAACGGCTGTGGACATTTTTAGACGTGAGAAATAGTAAAGTGGAAGAAATAATCATAACAAGCTATAACTGTGTTGGGATGCCAACTCAAATGTCCCCGAACACCTCCCCAAGTCGGAAATGAATTTTGATGCCAGAAATGGAATGAGGATCCTCAATTCACTTTAGAAACTTTTGGTTGAAATTTGATAAAAATTCATTTTCATCCAAATTTATGTGCAAGGTTAAGGTCACAAGGTCAAATATTATGGCATCAAATGAATTTTTTTGCCATAAGGAATCTATATACAAAATATGAAAGCCCCACCGAAAATAGTTCTTGTCACATGGAATGCACATATGAAATATATATGAGAACCTTATCGCTCAACTCTTAAAAGTTATGAGCAAATTTAAAGTTTCAGACAGGCAGGGCAAAACAATACACCCCCTCAAACAAGAGGCCCATGGGCTACATCGCTCATCTGAGTCACCTTGGCTCATATTTAAAGATTGCCCCTATATATCCGCATGTAAAACTTCGATCCCCATTGTGGCCCAACCTACTCCCGGTGGCCATGATATATACAAACTTGAATCTGCACTATGTCAGGAAGCTTTCATGTAAATGTAAACTTTTTTGGCTCAGTGATTTTTCATCAGAAGATCTTTAATGATTTTCCATATATATTTGTATGTAAAACTTCGATCCCCCATTGTGACCCCATCTTATCCCCAGGGACCATGACTTTTACAAACTTGAATCTGCACTATATAAGGAAGCTTTCGTGCAAATGTAAACTTCTTTAATGGCCCAATGGTTCTTGAGAAGAATAATTTTAACGATTTTTATGTCAGGAAGCTTTCGTGTAAATTTTTACTTTCCTGGCCCTGTAGTTCTTGAGAAGAAAATCTTTAAAGATTCTCCCTATATATTTGAATGTAAAACTTGGATCACCTATTGTGGCCCCATCCTAATCCCAGGGGCTATCATTTTGACAAACTTGAATCTACACTATGTCAGGAAGCTTTTATGTAAATCTTAGCTTTTCTGGTTCAGTGGTTCTTGAGAAGATTTTTAAAGATTTTCCCTATATATTTGTTTGTAAAACTTTGATCCCTGTTGTGGCCCCATCCTACCCCCAGGGGCCAAGGTTTTAACAAACTTGAATCTGCACTATATCAGGAAGCTTTCATGTAAATGTCAGCTCTTTTGACCCAGTGGTTCTTGAGAAGAGTTTTGAATGAGCCCACCATATTTTTAAATTTTTGTGATTATCTCCCCTTTGAAGGGGACATGGCCCCTCATTTGAACAAACTTGAAAGCCCTTCACCCAAGGATGCTTTTGGCCAAGCCTGGTTATATTTGGCCCAGTGGTTCTGGAGAAGAAATCGAAAATGTTAAAAGTTTACAGACAGACGGACCGACGACGGACAACAGGCGATCAGAAAAGCTCATTTGAGCTTTCAGCTAGGTGAGTTAAAAAAAACTTTAGAAAGGGGTCTTAAAAAAAAAAACTTTAATCCTTTCAACTTCGGAACATTTGCATTTTTATAGGATTTAGTATGACCCTGCTAATTTTGAAAATAATTCATTTAACTTAATTTCCTATATATTTCCAAAGAAAATTTTGATCTACGATTGTGGACCCATCCTATCCGTACGGTTCCTGAATTGAACAAATTTGAATTTGCACTACCTGAACATCCTTGAAGATTAATATGACTAAGCATGGTCCAGCTGTTCTTGAGAAGATTTCAAAGGTGTTCCCTATATATTATATTATACATGTACTATATAAAACGTTTACCCCCTGTTTTGGTCTCACTCTACCCCCGAGGGTCATGGTCATGATTTGAACAAACTTCAATCTGCACTACCTGGGGATGATTGCATATCAATATGAGCAATCATGATCCTGTTGTTCTTGAGAAGCAGATTTTTCCTATATATACCCCTATGCAAAACTTTGATCCTCTATCGTGGCCCTATTTTACACCCGGGCGGCATGATCTGACCAAATTTTAATCTACACGATGTAAATTTCAACTTTTCTGGCTCAGTGATTCTTAAGAAGATTTTCAATTGACCCCACCTTATTTTTTTTTTACTTTTCTTGATTATCTCCCATTTGGAGGCAGCATGGCCCTTTATTTGAAGATATCAAATCTCCTTCACCCACAAATGATTTGCGCCAAGTTCTTGAAAAGATTTTAAAAAGATAACACGGAAGTTTTACTAATTCTTGATTATCTCCATTTCAAAAGGAGTGGCACTTCATTTGAACAGACTTTAATTCTCTTCACCCAAGCATGTTTTGGGGCAAGTTTGGCTGAAATAAGTCGAAAATGTTAAAAGTTTACGGACAGACGAACGGACCGACGCCGGACAAAAAGTGATCAGAATATATCACTTGAGCTTTAAGTGAACTAAAAACACATGAAATTATTGTGATTACGTTAGAATTCGATGCAACTATTTTTGTTAAATAAACATCATAATTCATTTCTGCATAAATCAATTCAATGCAGCCAGACCCATGCAAAGTTATCATAATAAAAAATAACTTTTGTTCTATTTACTAAGCAAACATCTCTTTTTCTTTCTGTTTTCCGTTCTGCGTTTTAGCAGGAGTTAGTAGCAATGGTTCCATAGATCCCGATGTACCAGTGCCTTGGTCAATGACAGGTTTATCTCACCGAACAGCAGTACCTTCGGATGCATTGCTTACTTTCCCTTCAAAGTATGACTGATTCGAAAACGATGCAAAGTGGTTTTATAGCCTTCATTTCGACACAGATTACTATCACAAAAGGCCCATAGATCTTAACGGTCGCCTGAACACCACAAAGAAGAAAAATCTAGAAGTGATGCCTGTTATCTAGAAAATACGAGAATCATTTACTTTCCTTGTAATCAAAAGGAGAAAATCGTTAAAGGGGCATTAGCTGTGACAATGATGGCAACCATTTTTCCCCCTCAAAATCTCTCAATGGCATAGGGATATATATCAATGACTTATAAAAACATTTATTTTGTACAAAAACAAGAGAAACCTAATAAAACAACGTTAGATAACCGCTTTTAGTGTAAAAAAAAATAAATATAAGGAAGAATTATTTTCTTGCAAGACAATAATTATTTAATCACCAAAATTACACATTCATGTGCCTGCTTTGAGGTTAAAAGGTGTTTGAAATAATTCAATACTGGTGTTGTTACTGAAATATATAATATAAAGCAGTTTCCATTTACCCGGTAATTCAATTTTGGTGACAAAATGACAGCTAATGCCACTTTAAATTATCGGTAGAGGTCACTTTATGCTCATCGTAACTATGCATTCAGTTTATAATCTAAGAGTTTAAAGACTTAAATAATACATTTTCATTGTACAAATAACTAATGCCTTGACACTGTGGCCGTGAATTCTATGACTATGTATTCTATTTATGTACAATGATCTGAAGTAAAGAAGATCTTTTAATAATGCATCACTTGACTAAATACATGCATAGCCAACCTTAGGTCCTGAATGCTTTACCTACGGACTATGAATTTCACAATTTTGCTAGAGACCCCATTGCTTATTATAACCATTTGCCCGGTACGTTTCTGAAAATTTCAACCGAAAAGATTTTTAAAGGTTTGATGCATTTCAATTTAGTCCTTTCTAGGCCCTAAAAGCCTGTATCGCGGGCAATAAAATTCATAAAAGGGCCCTTGTCCATTATCATTTTGCCCAAATTGTCTAGATGTTTTATCTCCTTTCCTAAGGAGGCGGAACCTTGGAATTCCAATACAAAATAGAGAGTTGGGCAAACACGGACCCCTGGACACACCAGAGATGGGATCAGGTACCTATGAGGAATAATCATCCCCTGTCGACCGGTCATACCCGCCGTGAGCCCTATACCTTGATCAGGTAAACGGAGTTATCCGTAGTCGATATCAAGTGTGGCACGAACGGTCTAACAATCGGCATGAAACATGTCAGACAGCATTTGACCCAATGATAGGTTGTATTGGCAAACTAGATCGTTATAACGACCATAAAAGCGAAATGCTGACTATAAACGAGATTGTTGAAACCCCTGTAACATCAACTTGTTTGTCAGTAGGCTGCTATATTATATATATATATATACACACACACACACACACATACATATATACACCAGGTACAACCAAACTAGTTAAGTGTTCAAAAGTTTAAAATTAAATACGACGGGTCACCTAATAGGCGATTCAGGCAACCTAAAATTTGGAAAATTTAACAAAATGCTAACTTGTAATAAATTAATTGTGGGTATCAGAGAAATAATTGTATAATGGACATACAGTAGAGGAAATACGAGCACAGGAGTTATTGCTCGTAATTTTTGAAAGAAAATTAACTATGTAGAACATACAAATTTTTTCACTCAGAATCAAATACCGGTAATTCACTAAAATCATTTATTGTACCCTGTAAATAAAATTTCTACAAAAGATATGTAATTTTTAAATCATGAACAAAACTTTGCAAATAAACCTATGACGTCACCTGAGGATCGAGCTACCTTAAGCTCCGTACGATGCAAATCACTGGACGTTCAACTCTTTACAGCAACTAGCACATGATGAACAGCGTTGTGGTTATGTAAACAGAATATAATAATTCTAGATACCGTGTGCTTTTTGAAGACTTACATGCATTATCTTATTCTCTGCCATATAAAAATAGACCTATCACTCAAGTGTGGCACCTTCGCAAAAGGGATAATAGTTATTGTCGAGACGCAGAAAGACGTGCCGATTATTGTATTATATAATCTTATACAAACAACAGAATGGGGCACTTTGATGCAAATAGAATAATGCCTTCTGCCAGAAACAGCATCTAGACCATCTCGTGTTTCGGTTTCTGCATTTTCCACCTCTTCTTGGCGAACATTTTGCCACATGACGTAAATCACGGAATTCTCATGTAAATGTCATCAGTAATTTGACAAACTTAAGTGCCTTGGAATCTAGCTAGCGAGACAAAAAGAACATAAGATAATAATGCAAGAATAATTACATGTATTTTATTAAAACATTCAACAGTTTGTACAGTTTCTCTGCATTTCTTCTATTGCTAAACAGTGTTAAGTTTGAAAGATACAATGTCCAGTTTGCACAATGTTTCTGTCATAAAATGTTTTATGAACACTGAAACACAAGAGACTATGCTCTAGTATTAATGAGTAGTGCAAATATTTGAACAAAAACGGAGAATGAAAGACAGTTGACGATTATATAACAACGTTAACAGGGCCATAAGGCACTTAACAAAAATATAACAAAAACGTGCAAAGTTCTTTTGCTTTTTTCCATTCTACTTCTGCAATTTTTACACACAACATTGAAGACAAATTTCACAGCAGAAATGACGTTTACAATGAGAACTCGTGTCCCTGTCACCCTACAAGGCCACATTTCATATGATAATTATTGATTTCTTGTTAAACACCCCCGAAATAATGATATCAAAACCTGATGAAATACGGAGGAACAACGAAGGTACTGAAAATTAATGATGCTTTGGTCTAGTGAATATGTTTAACATGAGTATCAACGTGCCATTTCTCGGGGAATTCTCATCATTACAGATGGTTTATTATCATACAAACAGAACTATAGTGTACAAAATGGTATCAAAAATCCTACCGTGGGTTAGGCTCACGTTGTCAGAGCACCAATTTATCATTATGATCAAGCGACCTGAAAGCACTGACATCAGTGCCGAGTGGCCACGCAAATTAATAAGAGAACCTGTACAGAGTGCAATAAATCTGTTTGTGTATCTTGACGCAACATAAACACGGATTGGAATTCTCACTATCTGACAAACAAAAAGAGAAGTTTATTTCTTTTCACACAAAGTTGTCATGGTAATTTCCAGTTGTCATAAGTACAAATTAGACATAAAGTTCAGCACCTTCACCAATCAAAAAATATTCGCCTCCGTTATGTCAGATATCTGACAACGTCCAGAACGTTACATAAAGATATTTATATCCATGGCAGTAAATGAATACCATTAGTACTGACTAGTAAAAAATCAGATAAAATTTATTTGAAAAGTACATCTTATCATAAGAACTACAGTCTCGAACACACTGAAATCGATCAAGTTAGACCAAGGAATTTCATATTGGTCAACATTTTTATCTAAAGAGATGTCTGTACTGATTATCCTATATCATATTTACTATTCTCCATAAGGGTGCAAACCATCTTGTTCAACTGTCATCACTATGCAAGTGTTCTAAAGTTCTGCATATTGCACACAATTTTGATGAGAATCTTGTCAGTTTAAAAATTGGTAATTATCTCAAATCATAGGAGTGGGAAGTTTTCACAATCCTATCTCAAATCCAGCAATTTACACTTCTGGGTAAAAAAAAGCCCTAGATTTGAAATGATATACACTCTAATCTGATCTGATTGTCTACTCAACCGTGACCAAACAATGTATCCCATTCAAGTGTCGTCTGTTTGTGTTGTGTGATAAATCTTCTTTGCAATGAAAAAAAATATATTAAAATACCAAAACAAAACATACAGGAAAAAGCACCAAAAGCAGAAAACCCTTTCCCACGATTTTTCCTAAGTCCTCCCAAACAAAATACTAAAGCGTGTCATAGGGATATAGTTTATCATGATTATCACATCCAGTATGGAGGTTTGAAGTCCTGTACAAAGCAACAGAAGTTATTGTTTTGAATAATCACTTCTATGTGACCTAGATTTTCTCTCTGTACAAGGTTACTGTACAAAAAGCAGTGAAAAATAGAAAGCAAACAAACTATTCCCATGAGAAGCTCTTTGGGACAAGTGTTCACCTTAAATTGCACATTGAAATCTATGCATGAATACACAATAATCTCTAATTCTTTCATCACAGACACTTTTCCTCAACTCGGGCATAAAAATCGTCTTCACAAAATAAATTAAATGAATATATGATTGACATATCTATCATTCATAAATATTGATATGTATAAAAGCATAATGTGTCTTTGATTTCCTATGATAAAACCATTCCTTTCACATTGTAAAATAGGCTATCTAAAGCATCAGTTGAAATACCAGTTCTGTTTATCAGAATTTACAATCTTTCAAACTTCTAGCAATTTAATTATTTTCATTATAGAATGATCAGTAGATCAAGGAGTTCAATTTTTTTCACTGTTACTGAGCTTCTTACTCAGTGTGAATTAAAATGTTAGAACTTGGATGATTCCATGCAGAATATGAATACAAAGCAAAGGTCTGTGATAGGATGAAATCATTTGTGATCTGAGCTATGACTGAATTAAATTTTAGAGATATGATTGGATGTTTCGTGATGGAGATAACCTGGGTCATAAAAAACAGCAGAATTTTTTCCACCCCCCTTTCTTGTGTTGTGGGCCATCATCTGTACTTTTTGGTGTAATAGTTTCTGTTTTCTTGGAAGTTTTCTTGGATTGGCAAGTTGATTTGTTTCGTTTTAATGGGTCAGCTAATTTAAGAGCACAGAGAAGGGCAGTGTCAAACACTTCTTTCAAGTTTTTCTGGGTAAGAGCTGAGCATTCTACATATGTAGCCCCCACGTCTTCTGCCATTCTCTGAGCTTCTGAAACAGGCACAGGCTCCTCTTTGTAGTGAGCAAGTTCTATCAACACTTTCACATCATTCCGCAGATCACATTGTGTACCGACCAAAACAATAGGAGCTTTGGGACAGTGTTTTCGAATTTCTGGCACCCATTTTTCTGCCACATTGTGAAAAGATGTGGGAGTCACAACACTGAAACACAGCAGAAACACATCTGTCCCTGGATAACACAGTGGCCGCAGCGAATCAAAATCATCCTGTAGTAATGAGAAAAAAACACCATATTTAAAGGCATATTTCAATCCTTATCATACGAGGAAATGTGTTATTCTGACCGATTTATCTCTCAAAATTTTCTTGTGTAAATAAAGCCTACTTCAGTCAAAGGTGTAGAAGAAGGAAAACACTTTTCCATTGAAATATGAGGCTCAAAGCACAGTGTGAATATTTAAATAAGACATTTAATCTAAACCTTGAATAATAATGCTGAAATAAAGATGAATGAAGTTTTCCCTGACGGATCACAGAGAGATATCTTTTAAGGCTGTTATCACAGTCAGACAGGCGATTACCTCAAAACAAATCATCACACCCAAATATAGTACCCTTAAACTAATTTTGAAGATAGGGATCATCTAGAGGCATTACAAATGCATATGAAAATGGCCATTTTATTATTATTTTTTTCCAGATCATCTGTGTATATTGTAGAAGTTTTCTCAAGATATAATTGGCACATCAGAATAAGTACATACAGACATCAATCTTGGCTTTGTACAGGGTGAGTCATAGTCACAACACCAGTCTACCTTAAACCTGAAGTGATTATTCACCTTAAACCAGGTGATTATCTAGGGTGAAAAAGTTCTAACAAATTGTTTGTGAAAATGTTAAAATACTATTCTTCATCAACATTGAACTGTTACTAAGACTGATCTTTACATTTTAGGGTCTGTTTAAGAGAAAAAAATGTATATAAATTCCCCCAAGTCATGAATTGCAGAATCTAAAAGAATCAATTTTGTAAACACATTTCTGGTTTTGACTAAATAAAACTATAACTTTGAAATTGGTTTGATTCTGAGCAACCTTAATGATATATCCCCCCCCCAAAAAAAAAAAAACAATTGGAAATTAAAAATATTCTAAATAATGGTAAAACTGAATTTAGCATCATAGCTGTTCATATTCCTAGATGTAGCAACCCATGTTATTTCTTTTCCCCATGTTTACACAATAGAAAATCTCCACAACCCTAATAAATGACAACTGAAAATATCTCTTTTATGTTTAGCAAGCCTCATAAAAATGGGACAAAGCTATCAATAAATTTGTCTCCATATTATGATTTGATAGCTTGTAGATACATTTATCATAAACGCTTTGATTGCAAACACAAACAGAGGTGAATCATGTGGTCAGATAGGTAAAACAAAACCACATGCACAAGTACAACTGCTTACGTAGGCTAAAAAAAGCCAGTGCTGCATTATGCAATGATTGTTGATAGTGGGGAAATTACTGCTCTGAACTTTCTATATATGGATCACACTGTCACAAAATGAATAATAGCTGTGTCTGTCAAATGTTTTTGCTACTTCCTAATGCAGTACAGCTTTAAAATTGTCTCTGGACATCAGAATTGATGACAGAGTGTTTCACTAAAACAAAGGAACACTGTAAATATATTACAAATAATCATTTCATAAAGACACACCATTCGGAATTATGAAATTTCCTCTATTATCACCTTTGATTTTGAAGTGCAAATGAATTAAACCTATTTTTCTATCACCTACATTGTAAACCATCTTGAAAAGTCACATATTACCAAATAAGCACACCAATTATTCTGCCAATTTCACAAAGACAGGCCTTCTTTTTGTGTGGTTTGCATATATATATATATTCTTCTCATAAATACCAATTACTATGTATTTACTAATATTAAAGGTTAATTAATTAAGGTACACAGAAGAATGTATAGTTATTAAGGGATTAAAGAATGCAATGCATTTATGACATATTTAGGTGAACATTTTGGATGGGAAAAGTCTTAATGTTGCACAACTACTACATACAAAATAATGGCCAGCTACAAATTACTTAGAAATAGAGCTAAGTTACAGAAAAAGATCAAAAGAGTTGGGTAACATCCACTGCACTTCATGGCAGGCATCCACCTAATGACCCCAAATTATCCTCCCAGTCTAGTATGAACCATCCAACTGTTCTTATTTGCATGTCAACAGGCTGTTAAAATTCATGTTAGTCCCCTCTCAACTTAAAAACTCTTTATATATGATTAGAAATAATTCTTGCACTAAAATTAGAGTAAAAATTGAGAATAATCACAGAATGACGAGGAACTAGTACAGAGCCTGCATTGTACATTTTACCTATGTTCGCACCTATTTGAGTTTATTCTTTCACCCTAGCACAGGTGTGCAGACTTTGTAGATAGTGATCATGTATCCCTCTCAGGTCTGAAATATTATGTAGATGTGTTCCATTTGTCACTTTACATACATCTGTCTGTATACACAGAGTACACCATGATAAGTGCTGTATTAGGCTGTTTGCTCTTCACTGTGCCCTGGCAAAAGACAATCAGCACAAATATTGACTGACCTAAAGTGACCCTTAAACCCCCTAAAAGTGTCATGTCTGTGTCAGTCTTATTTCTAGAATCCTAAAGAACCCAAGGTACAGAAGTTCTTTAAACTGAAAAACAGCTAACTGTGATTCATTTTCTATTGATAACCTTAACCTAATGCCTAAAATCTGATTATAAATTGTTTGTTCTCTCTCTCTCTCTCTCTCTCTCTCTCTCTCTCTCTTACACACACACACCATGTACATTCAGATTCATTTTGTAAAATTTCATTGTTGAAACCAGCCAAATTAAAAAGTTTTTTTTTTTTTAAAATAGACAGATTGGGAATTCAGAATGTGGAATAAAGCATTAAAATTCTAAACAGGTGTAACACATTGCTTGCATATAAACTGGGAGCATTAATTACTGACATTATTAGCATAACACACAGTCGCATGTGTCTCTTAAGGAGGTACACTACATCGTCATAATGACTGACTTCCTTTTAAAACATGAATGGAAATATAAATATCAGCAAATTTTGTCTATTGCATTTAGATTTAATTAACTAGTTGAGTAGCTCTGAAGGTTAGAGTGTTGACTGCTGAACTGTAGATCCTGGGTTCAAATCTACCAGATCCCCCCCCCCCCCCCCCCCCCCAGATCAACTGCATTTTTAAAAATTAATTTTAAAATGATTTCTATCTCAAAATATTGTACAGAAGCCTCCACTTTTCATCCATATCGAATTTCTGTGGTATCAACTGATTTTCCTCCTTAAACAAGGAAACAAATCAACACATTTCTGTTTTATCTATTAAAGAATACTATAAATTAGTTCCCGTTTCTGTAATTTTCCTGAAAAAAGTTTTTCCTTTTATTATTTTAAGAAGATTCTTGCACAATTAACCTAGACTATTCTAATTTTCTTGACCTTTAGAAAAAAATCCTAAACAAGGGAGGCAACTAAGGGACATCGAGGAACAATTATTGATATGTCAGTGTTTGTAGCAATAAAGTTGGCGCAAATTGTTAGATACAAGATAAAATTATGTGTAGGTCTATGTTTTTATTCCATGTAATTGCGGGGTATGCTGGTAAATAAACACTTTATTGCTGAGTTGTAGCCAGAGGCATCCATAGCACTGTCGGTAAGGTCACAGAAAAGAAGGAGACCCCTCATTATGAAAATCCGAACCCTGTACGGCCCATCACTATCGACAAAGACCAGCTAAATGAATACGAAAAGATGTAAAGAAGTCTCCTATCTAGATGGTGATGAAAAAGATTTAGAAAAGATTGAAAGAATTAACACGCCCAGATGTTTACACTTGTTGGAGTGACTCACTGCTATTCAAAACACCAATTTAACTGACCATAAACAAGAATTTTATAAGAAGGATTTACAACCCTGGTACTACCTGTCCACAACAATTGCATATTAGCCACAAACCATGGTCCATTATCATCTTATTCTTAATGTATTTTAAGTTGGTCGCACTAGTGCAAATTTCAAATAGGTTAAATACCGGTACCTGTACTTTTAGATTTTCAAACTGGGTTGGTTTAGTGGCATAGATCAAGTCTCAATGGCATTCAAAATAAAAACCTGAAAACCTGCGAGTCCAGCTGTAGCAGTTCAATTTAATCTTTACACAATGGCATAAAAAAGTTCTAAATTTCATGTGGGGTCTAAAGCATGCATCTATAATCAAACAGAAAATAACATAGCATATATATATATATATGCATTTTCTGCAGTGAAAACATGACATATGTTTGACACTGAATAAACACCACTGGCTGTTTGTTGATTTACATACTTTTACAACAATATAGATTACACCCTATAGTTTATTCTTTGATAGCAATCTCTACCACTGCTGGACATTTTCCCTTCAGAGGTGACAAAAGTCATCAGCATATCTAAACCAGTGTCTGCAAAAAGCTGTTCCATTGGGTTGTATACATGGCATATGACCTAATCTGACAAATATGGCAGCTCCATGCAAGCATACAAATGACCACATGTGACCAAATTTCACATGTACAGAAATTAATGCATTTTGTGACCTAAAAATCTTGAAAAGTTGATACAAATGCTTAAAGGGGTTTATAGTAAGTTTAATCAGACTTAATGAAGCCCTTCAGAAGTGTATTTAATCTGGTTGTACACTGGCCCAGTGCTTTATACTGGCACAATACCAGATCACACCACCTAGCAAGACCTGCATGTCTGTCTGCAATTACTTCATGTAGTTCATTACTCAGTCACAAAGGTCATCATCAAATTCCTACAGATCAACAGTGCATTTATCATATTTAAAGAATTCTGCATCAAATGGTGTCACTATATACTTGCTAGGTCTATTCAGCATGAATTCAGAAAACCTTGGAAATCATTTTTCTTCTTCTCTGGTTTAATGAAATCATTGAGCCAGGGATTTTGATAATCCTGCAGTTGGGGTGATAGCATAAGTTTTGATGTTTTCAAGAAGGGCTTTTCTAATCTCAGACACCTGCTTGTTTTCCTTCCTGTACGGTAGTATCTCTCTCCATCATGTTTTCCACAAATGAATCATAAACTCCGAGTTCTATCATTTGATATATTTTTAGTTAGATTTCCCTGGTATTTATGGGATATAATTGACCTATTTTGCAACAAGGATTTTATTATGAAGAATCTTGAAATCCACTTCTTTCTCAAGTACTGATAATCAAAAGATATATAGTACACATTTATGAGTTTTGAATATTTAAAAATTGTATGCCAGACCAAAATGACAAATCTATTTTTAAAAAAATACTTGCAAGGATGAAAGATCCCAAAATTAACAAGAAAATATTACATAAATTTGCAAGGCTTGCAATTTGAGCTAATAATTTTTACAGCTAAATAATGCATAATCAAACCTGGAGTATATTTTTTCAAATCTATAGGTAATTAAAAAATATTTGAAGTTGTGTAAATTGAAATGTCTAGACCATTGACAAATTGTAAAGAAATACAGGAAATTTTGGGTCATGCACTTGTCATGAGTCACAGGTTTAACCAATCACTTGTCCTGTACAGAAGAAATTCCTTGCAGGTTATAAGCTTGTAACTCATTATTGTCCATGTGATCGATTCAAATTTAACTTGGCCTAATACAAACCAAGTTTTTCAATTGTGCAGAAGGATAGAAATTTTGTGGAATTCAAAGCTTCAATTTTCTTTTTAAATTGGGAAATTCCTGTAATTTACTAAGGTAGAATATTTTTAAGTCTTACAGCAATGAAAAACACTATGGGCCAACAAAAGACCAAATGAATTCAAAGCCTTGTGTGGAATAAGAATTGATAATTATATTTTCAAAATTCATTCTCACAAGACCTGTCCTTCATTATTTTCTACACTATGTAAAATATGTCCAATTAAATATTTACATTGTACCAGTGCTTTCCCAGCTCTATAAGTGCAGTCTAGCTTTGGTCCCAGCACCACTGGTGTATTAATGTTAAAATTCCTGCATAAAATATACCAGATCTGGACATATTCATTGGTCTGGTATTATTGTATACCTTGGGGCTTCTTAATCTTATCTTGAAAAGGAGTTGCCTGAATTGTATTTTATCAAGTCAATGAATTTTCTTCTTTTTCCCTCCACCCTATGTCCTATTAACGGTTTCCTATTTCACAAGATGTACCATTAGCACAATGGTGCTAAAACAGACCTGTCCACTGTACAGATTAGTACAACTTAAAATGGGCAAATAAAGATGTGTGACTATTTGTGTGGAAGTGGCTTTCTTATTAGATTTATCTGTAAACAAGACTTGTCAATTGTTTCTGTCTCGTTTAAAGCAAACATTCGACAATAACAAATTTCTAGCACAACTTTGATAATCAACAACACATCTTTAATTTTCTTATTTGAAAATATCAAAAGGTCACAGTTTGAACTTCAAACCTTTTAAAAAATTTGTTATCTCTGGACTGTGACATGAACAGGAAGAAAAATGGTTGATAATGTACTGTAACATGAAAATATGGAAGATAAATAGAAATAAGGGGAGATAACTCCTGACTGACTCTATTGAAATTGGAGATAATTCCTACCTGTCCTGCAGTATCACAAAGTTGTAAATGTACTGGTGTCTGATCAACCTTTACCTCAACTGAAAACAGATGAAAAATGCTTAAATCAAATATAGTCAGTTATATATATCTCTTATAAATATCATAATGAATAATCTCTTTTTAAAATTATTTTTTTGTGGATTGACGTTCTTTTTAGTATATCACAGGATATTCATGATTCATTCATCAGATATGCATGTGAGGGACTGGATATTTCTATACATTGGTCAGAGGTAAGTTCTAATGTTACACTGTGGTCTGTTGTTTTCCTTCTCCCCAAATGAATCATGCCCTCGAGATTAACTTTGCGTAAGGTCTAACAGGTAGGCTCCTTTAATCAGAGCTACTTAATACAACCACTAATATACCACTTACAGTGAAAGTGTGAGCCCTCTTACATCACTCAAGCACTTAGTTTTTTTTTTTGTGGCTGGTTCTTATACCTACCAGGTATTTGCCACCACGTAACTTGTTTTAAGAAATGCCAAAAGGTCATGTGCTGGTCACTTATGCAATAAAAAGCAATACAATGATCATGCTGTAGGAATGTATTTCATTTCCCCTCTGTCATAATGATTTGCAGCACCAGATCCATCATTAGAGTCATAGTTTTATTGACAAAACAATTGCACTTATTCTCGTGATTGTATCTCATCACTGATAACAAAATAATGAGGTCTAGGTTTACCCATAGTAATGGCAAAGTAAACTTTAAAAAAAAGTTGTGTAATTCAATTTGTCAACATCACAAGTATAATATCTTGATAGGAGATGATTAATTGTAAGGGATTTTTTGTTCAGAGATTTAGGGATGGATTTTCAAGGTTCATTGTTTGGCTCATTCATACACTAATGTGTGAATTTTGACTACTTTCACTACATTTCTGGTTCTTTGAAATCTAAACCCCTTCATACAAGTATAAGTATTCATCAAATCTCCCATTCACATAACAGGTTTTAATATTCAAATGTGTTGAAATCCCTTTCTGATTCATACTAAAACTGTCAACTCAGAATGAGAAATTAAGTTCAGGATATATTATTTTTATTGTCCAAAAAAGTTTCATTTTTCAAAATCTCTGCAACGAAAACTCAAATAAAATATTCTTTATTTCCAACATCAAAAATAGGTCATCCTGCACACTCAATTATTTTCTCTTTTTTCTTTCTTAAAAAGCGTGGCCAATATTTACCCATTGCTAAATCTACTCTCATTGGTGAGTGGGTGAGCTGACTGTCATACAAAATATTTTTGAAATTTGTTGTCATCTTTACATTAAATGATCGACAATACACAATTTATTTGTGTGTGACTTATTTAATCTCTGGAATCTTCTCACACATTTGCATGTTAACATATTTCACCAAGTCAACCTTTAGCAATAATGTGTGTGCGAGTGTGAATGTGTGCCAAATTTTGTAAATTTACACAATTTCCCTGTGTATGGGTGTGTCTTTAATAGCATTAAATAATTCAATGCACAATAAAAATTCAAGCTTCAACCTTTTAAATGTACTATTTCTTCTTTTTAGATAAATTTGATGCTCAGGGCACTGTTTTAAGTTTTTGGCTAATTAAATCCGTTAACAGCCCTCTCCTGGTTTATGCATGAAAGGGTCATTGATATTCAATGTAAATCAGCACAATGATCGACACAAACTACTCAATACTTCATAATCACAGTGATTAATTAAAAATTATTGTTTTTGACATCTGAGTGAATTATTTGACACAAGTTGCATTTTTTTTTTTTTAGTTCCTTTTGAATTTCAATTCATGACTAAAGAATTTTTAAATGTGTCTGCAAAACTGGCTATTTTCACACAAGAAGTTAAACAATGAAGCCCCAACAATATATAGATTATTATCTTTTGAAAATTTAAATACATTTCACTTCACTCGTCAATCATACAAATATATGTCAAAATGTTTTAGTACATTGGGTTCTGTTAATTGACCTAATTATAGACAAGAATGTGAGCTTATAAGCTCATGACACAGAAAAATGAGGACCAGGTTTTGCATACCTTGTCAAAAATGATAAATGGCATTTTTATGTATGGTCCCTATCATCATAAATAACAAAATTACAACAGTATTAGTGATATCATATCACTTTACATGACTTAAGTATCACCCTATATGTCAAATATGAACCACATGTGTGCATTGTGTATCCAATTCCAAGTGATATGAGAAACCAAAGAATTTGGCAAATGTCATTAATTCGATACCAACCCCAAATAGTTGAGTGGGTTTTTTTTTTTTTTTTAAATTTTAATAAAAGAACCTGTGATAACTTAGACTGTACTTAATTACTTCAGATAACCCTACCCATATATTATTATACAACATATTCCAGCATTTGGGAAAAAAAATTCTTTCTCCATCTCTGGTCTTACCTGAGAAATTGTCGAAAGCGGTAGGGGTGTACTCCGTGGGGTATCCGTTTGTGGTATAGCTGACCACGAGGCTGGTTTTCCCCACAGCTCCGTCCCCAAGTAAAACACATTTCACACGTGCAGCCTGTGAGTCTTCAGTACATGGCGTAGGTAGTAGATTAGTATTATGGTCCATCATTGACTGAGGAGGCATGGTCACCAATGAACACTAACTACTAACTAATCACTACTGCCTATAGGCACTGTCATTCCACTACAAGTTTGAATATATTATATAATTAATTTCTTCTCGTCACTTTTGTTGATACATATTCCAACCAATGTAGAAAAAAAAAATCACAATTAAACGTGCTGACTGAATGCGGTCAATACACAACCTTTCCGATGTCCTTACAATATCTGTCTGTCGAGTCTGTGGATATCACGTTATGAATCACCCTACAAATTCGCTGCGATTGGTTGATCCCGCGTGACGTCTGACGTTCTGACTAATATTCTCATTCACATTTTCACCTGCGATAGCGGTACACGCTTTGATATTAGATTTACCTTTAATGATATATTCAAAAACTTGGTTTATTAAATAGAAAAAGAAAGGGGCATCGATTGATGAACTGTCGTAAATCGGTTTCCAGTTGTAGGTAATTCATATGTACATGTATATTTGATGCTAATATATGTCGAGCCATATTTAACATGTATATATATAGCTGTCAAGCCATTTTCCTTATTAGAAGTACGTGCTGTATGTAGTAAGAGTTGTCCACCCACAAAAAAAGATGAAAATTAAAACTGATATTTTAATATGTAGGCCTACGTATTTCACCACCTTCAAGTTGCGTAAGTTTAAGTTTAAGTTGGACAGCAGATAATGCGACATGTGACTGATTTCAGCACAAGTCACCAAACTAACTGAACGCAAGTGATTTTTCTTTTATTGTGGTTTTCAATACGGAGTACTACTACAGTTATGGATATAACAGGATGTAAAAACATTATATTCACGAATTTGTCAAAAAGTGAATAAAATAGTGTTTCTAAATTCTGATGCAGACGGTAGCTAGGTACATCGCTATTTAATTTAAACAGTATTTTATTATGAATAACATAATAAGGATTAGGCAGCAGGCAATGCCTAATTTAATTAAGGGACAGTGCTATGTAGGACATTTAATTCATGTAAAATATCCGCTTCTACCCAAAGCAGCATTATATACATACCCAAATTAACAAAACGATATACATACTTGTACAAAGCTTATATCATTTATAAGAACTGTAAACATGGAATACGTCTCGGTGTAGCATAGACACACTCTTTGCACGATAAACACACCTCATATACATGTATAATACACATGAATAGGTTCTGTGAAAGTGATTATATTATAGTAAAATGAATGGCACAAAGAGACGATGCTACATGACTATGAATCATCCACTTCTATATTTCCATGCAAGGCATACAATATTATATACACAGTTATAATACAACAGTACTCATTTCCAGAAGTCTGTCAATGTGTAATTTTTATATTGATATGCACTGTACTTATCCAGCGACATCGAGCAATTCTTATCCATGTATAAATTTTGATAAAGCTGCATAACATATCCACATCTCAACAGTTCATCAACCATAAACAAAATTTTATCTGACAGCCAAGAAGACAATTTGTTGAAAACAGCCTATTTCATCTTCTATCTCTTGCAGATCACACTGTGGACAGAATTCCATATTTGCCCTTTTCAACCATCCATTTATAGGGGAAAATTTCAAATGTTATTCTTTCTATATTCAAAATTCTTTAAAATTAATAAATATGGTTCTAAGCGAAAGTTTAATTGTGAAATATATATGTCCAACTTCCCACTCAAAAATAGTTGCTTTTCTCATAAACCAATTTTCCATAAAATACTATTAGTTGTCCTCCAGGAGAAGTTGTGGATGCATTGTATTTCTGGAACTGTCTGACCATATCGATCAAACCAAACCATGATGGTTTATTTCTATCATAATTATATTCAAAAGTTAAGAATGCAGCCTCTAATGAAGAATGCACCATCTCAATTTTTTTCAAAGTTCAAGTTCAGTTTATTCTCTCAAACCATTATTGGTACATGAGGTACACTAGCAACATATGTACATTAATGAGTAAAACAAGTAAGAGGTTCAAAATATAAAAAAGAGACACGAAAAAAACTAAATATAGATCTGGGAATCAAAGAGGACATAAACAGCATCATCAATTTTCAAAATAAACAGAGTTTTCTTTTTCAATGTTTTTAAATTTGAGTTCTGTAAATTTAATAATATTAGGTCTTTGGGAGTAATAATTGCCCAACTGATAATCTTTTCTTATATCAATTAATGCTTTACATTCTAGAATATTTTGAAACTCGTCAGCAATTTGAGCATTATTGTGTGCAGTCTTTCACAAAGTGGTATCCCCCAATCTCTACTGGAAGACGATGGTCTGTAGTACGAAATTTCAAAAATATATTTCTGAATGTCGGAGATAACTTAATAATGTAATTTTCAAAACCAAATTTTTGGTTAAAGATTCTGTAGACTTGCTCCTCTGAAGAATGATTATAAAAATCACTGAACCACTTTCGTATAAATTTATCTTGTTATAACGTTTGTTTAATAACAGATGTTATCCATTTAACATTTTATTTATATTGTGACCTTGTTCGTGCCATATGTTTGATACACCACTCGTATAAAAAAAAATCTGTGCCAATGATTCAGAATCTGATGAGAAATACGAATATCTATAAACAAACACAATCTCCATGTCATTGTCTGTAGTACATATTTATTAGAAGAGATTTAGGTCGACTGCGTAATCATCAAATTAGAAGTTATGTTATCTAAAATCGAACAAATTACCGAAGTTGTTGTGTTTTTTTTACACCGCAAATAGCATGATCTTGTATTGTTATAAGTATTGTCAAAGGCATTACGAATTTAGGTGTCGTTTTCAGATTAAAGTTAAGCCAAACAAAATCTATTATCCCCGATTGTTTTCAGAACGATTTGTACGTAATATATCAGCCTTAAAAACAACCAAGACGGAACAGAATACTCAGAATGGAGAACAAGTTATCCTTATATGTAAACACTATTTGGGATAAGCTATTCTAATGCTCACAAAAATTTTGTATTAATACCGGCAAATGTCTAAATTAATACAAAATCTTTGGGATTTGAGACATTCCATGACGGCTTATCTCGGGAGAAACGTGAAAAGACAAATATTGTCTGTCACCCTCCGCTTTCGTTGTGAGATTAACACAATTTGCCACTTACGAGCGGGTGATATAGCATTCTGTTATCGTTTTGGCGATGGTCAAGCAAACACCGATGAAACGTAACTTAATGGCCAAAGAAGTATTCTTGATATGCCATTGTGTCATAATTTTGTCCAAAAAATTACCCCGTGATCACAATATTATAATAAAAAATTATACATAATTGAAAATTCGTTTTAAACTTTCACATTACAGTCTACTTATTTGTGAACCCCCAACCCCCCCCCCCCCCCCCCCCTAATCATGACTGAATTTGATATAAATGTACAAGGTATGACTGATTGATTGTACACTTTTTGTTTACAATTACCGGATTTTTCTATATCAAATAAGAAATAAAAACAATAAGGAAACAAGTGGCCCTTCGCTCCAGTCACCTTGGCCCCGCTGTTGTGATTTTTAAAAGATTTTTTATTTCATCTTTATTCCCATGAAAAATGTTGACCCCATATTTTGGCCCCAAAGTTTCACAACATAACCATGATATAAGGTCAAAATTCATGGTATGAAATGTAGGATCTTGTCGTGAGGAATGTGGATTACTTTTATTTGAAGAACAGTGGCGGATTTAAGGGGGAGGCGCAGCCGGCCCCCCCCCCCCTAAAATTTTCAAATTTAAGGGAAATCGTGGTGTCTTGTTCAGAAAAATGTACTAAACGATAAAAGAAGCAATAATTTCTTCCACTTACGGAGAAATGAATGGCAAAATCTTTTGATTTTTTGAATTACTTTATTGGGAAAACTTTAATTTTTTCCAAAAACCCATAAAATTTGAGTCATTTTATTAATTATACCTTATTAAAAATGATAGGAAATAGTACAAATGACTAAATAAGAGACATATTTCAAGCCCTATAAAATCCAGGAGCTTCCGGGGGCTTTGCCCCCAGGGCCCCCACCAGGGCTTCGCCCTAAACCCACTGGGGGCCTCAAGGCGGCCCCCAGCCTCATAAAGTGGCGCCCCCGTAACTTCAATTCCTGGATCCGCCCCTGATGAACCCTTCAAAATGATATCATGATTACAAAAATCCCACCATCCATTTACTAGATACTGTATGAAATATGGTCGTTATACATTGAATACCTTAAAAGGAGGTTAAAATCCAAGATCAAAACTTTGGTACCAAAAGAAAGGTATTGTGACAAGGAAATCAAGAGAGACCCAACAATCACCATTCAAACGTTATGAGCAAGGTTGAAGTTTTTGAACTTGGGTCAAAATCCGAGATCAAGATCGCAAGGCCAAACATTATGATATGAAATGCAAGGTCTTGCCACTGAGGATCTATGTACAAAATATGAAAGGAGATATTGCTTAGGTTTGGTTTTCTTAAAAGTAGGTCAAACTTCAAGGTAAAAATTGGTACCAAAAGAAAGGGACTTGTGAACTCACCATTCAAAAGGTTATGAACAATTAGGTTAAAGTTTTGAACAGACAGGACAAAAACAATCAAAAGACACTACCCCCCCCCCCACCCCCCACCCCCCACCCCGACTTTAGTCACGGGAGCATGAAAAAAACCTTGGATACATTGCATTTTGATATGATTTAGTGTGGCCAAGCTACTCTAAAAAAGTGTTTTAATGAATGACCTGTATATTTGATCTTTTGTGGCCCTATCCTATCCCCGAGGCCTCTGAATTGAACAAACTTGAATTTGCACAACCTGAAGATGCTTGCATATCAATACCACTAAAACTGGTTCGTACATTTAAAAAAAAATACGCAAAAATACACATCATTTAATTGTCTTGATGAAATTACGGTCATTTTGATTGGCTGAAAAAACTCTTCTTGATTTCTGTATTAAAGAAAGCCTGATTTTGACTTCATGCATGATATGTATTGATACGTCATATGAATGAAAACAAAATCATTCAAAAACGTTACTTAAAGCTTTTTGATAAGAGAAACTATTTGTTTTACTATTTAAAAACACGATTAAATGATAAGAAACCAATCTTATGATTCTTTTCTTGATGACGATATCGTATAGGGAAAACTGAACGGAAAACTTTTCCATCATTGATGAAGTTTTTCGTCCAATTTTCCCTATGATACAACCATCAAGATTCATTTCTTTTAAAAGTACGTTTTCAGCTAACGTTGTTGTTTGTCCAGGTTAAAATTTTATGATTAACGAAGCAGTTTTCATATGCTATATTCGTAAAATTTTCAGTAAAGAGGGCAGCAATCCTTCGTAATTACATTTCTTATAAAATTGAGGAAAACTAGACTTGATACCTGCTAGAATTAGTGGTCAAGAATTGTTTTCTCTCTCTCTAAACATACGTTCCGATATATCTATTATAATGGTGTATTAATGCTTATATATTATACAAACTGTGAAAACGATTGAGACAAAATATCACCAGTTAAGTAATTAAATGATCCACTTTTGAAAATCGAAACGGCGCGACTCCCTCCTTCATAAGATATGTTTGAGAAACATTATGCTCCCGACCACGGTTAAGTCGTATGGTGGGAAAATTTACTTTGACCTATGGGCATGTTCATGAAAGTATCTTTTAAAGATTCCATTTAAGACATGCTTTTAAAAATATATCTTGAATATTGAAAAAAATCGTAACACACCAGTTGATTCAAGAATAATTCTTAAGACACATATTTGATGACCACACTATCTTAAGCTAAATTATAATGTGCATTTTCTTTGCTGAAAATACCCCCCCCCCAAAAAAAAAACCACCCACCCACCCTATTTTCTAAAATGAAACCTTTATATCTTTTAACATATCTTTTAAATTAAAAAATAACCAATACATGTATACATAGTAAAATGAAACGTAATATAGTGAACTTGAATTCATTTAAAATGCATACTTAAATATACCATTACATATCCATGTATTGTTCGTGTTTATGTATGATTTAGATACTAGTATGTTATTATACCCCCCCCCCCCCCCCGCAACAAGTTGTGGGGGGGGGTATACTGGAATCGGGTTGTCCGTCTGTCTGTCTGTCCGTCCGTCCGTCTGTAGACGCAATGGTTTCTGGGCTCTAAAGCATTATCCTTTCCACCTACCGTCACCATATCATATATATGGACTACCCATGGGATGAAGATTTTCCCTATCGATTTTGGGGTCAAAAGGTCAAGCGCACTGGACATCGAAGTAGCAATATGGTTTCCGGGCTCTAAGCGTTATCCTTTCCACCTACCGTCACCATATCATACATATGGACTACCCATGGGATGAAGATGTTCCCTATCGATTTTGGGGTCAAAAGGTCAAAGGTTAAGCGCACTGGACATCGAAGTAGCAATATGGTTTCCGGGCTCTAAAGTGTTATCCTTTCCACCTACCGTCACCATATCATACATATGGACTACCCATGGGATGAAGATGTTCCCTATCGATTTTGGGGTCAAAAGGTCAAAGGTCACGCGCACTGAACATCGAAGTAGCAATATGGTTTCCATTTAAATTCTTTAACGGCTTTTTTCATCGCATGGAGATGCTGTGTTCCTAGATAATCCATTTCTCCCTACAAACGAGAATACCCAAGGTTTGCCATGCCATTTGTTTTTTGCACTCAGAAAAGAGGTAGTTTATACCTATTACCAACACCCTTTGGGAGATTGGGGTAAGCGGGGGGTATTCTTAGTGAACATTGCTCACAGTACCTCTTGTTCGCCAATGATATCGCTTATAAATTTTACTCGGGCCAATATAGTCACCCGTGCGTTCAGTACCACCCCAGTGGCTATACATTTCTAAACGTAAACAAAAACCTAATTAATTTCTCTGAGACAGAGCTGCAAACACTCCTAAAAGAAGTAAAACAAAAACAAAAAAACCCAAACCCCAAAAAACAACCAAGAGGTACTGTGAGCAATGCTCACTAAGAATATCCTCTGGTTACCCCAATCACCCAAAGGGTGTTGTTAATAGGTATAAATTACCTCTTTCCTGAGTGTAAAAAAGAAAGGACATGACCATACCTTGGGTAGTCTCTTCTCTACGAGTGCGCTTGACCTTTGGACCCGAAAATCGACAGGGAACATTTTCGTCCTATGGGAAGTCCATATGTATGATATGGTGACAATAGGTGGAAAGGATAACGCTTTAGTGCCCGGAAACCATTGCGTCTACACACGGACGGACAACCCGATTCCAGTATACCACCACCCACCCCCACCCCCCCCCCCCCAACTTTGTTGCGGTGGGTATAAAAAACAACTCCCTTCTGTGGCAACCGCCTTATCTACTATAATTACCTAATTAAGGTAGGATAAGACAGCTTTTGGGATATCTTAAAGTTAATACAATCTTAAAGACGTATCGTAAGTTGGGGTGATTTAAAGAACTATCTTAAAAGACTAGTCTGAAACATATCTAATTCTTAAGACTAGTCTGAAACATATCTAATTCTTAAGACTAGTCTGAAACATATCCAATTCTTAACACTAGTCTGAAACATATCTAATTCTTAAGACTAGTCTGAAACATATCCAATTCTTAAGACTAGTCAGAAACATAACTAATTCTTAAGACTAGTCTGAAACATAACTAATTCTTAAGACTCCAATTCTTAATAAGACTAGTCTGAAACATATCTAATTCTTAAGACTAGTTTAACACATAACTAATTCTTAAGACTAGTCTGAAACATATCCAATTCTTAATAAGACTAGTCTGAAACATATCCAATTCTTAAGACTAGTCTGAAACATAACTATTCTTAAGACTAGTTTGAAACATAACTAATTCTTAAGACTAGTCTGAAACATATCTAATTCGTAAGACTAGTCTGAAACATAACTAATTCTTAAGACTAGTTTGAAACATAACTAATTCTTAAGACTAGTCTGAAATATAACTAATTCTTAAGACTAGTTTAACACATAACTAATTCTTAAGACTAGTCTGAAACATATCTAATTCTTAAGACTAGTCTGAAACATAACTAATTCTTAAGACTAGTTTGAAACATAACTAATTCTTAAGACTAGTCTGAAACATAACTAATTCTTAAGACTAGTTTGAAACATAACTAATTCTTAAGACTAGTCTGAAACATATCTAATTCTTAAGACTAGTTTAACACATAACTAATTCTTAAGACTAGTCTGAAACATATCTAATTCTTAAGACTAGTCTGAAACATAACTAATTCTTAAGACTAGTCTGAAACATAACTAATTCTTAAGTCTAGTCTGAAACATATCCAATTCTTAAGACTAGTCTGAAACATAACTAATTCTTAAGACTAGTCTGAAACATATCTAATTCTTAAGACTAGTCTGAAACATAACTAATTCTTAAGACTAGTCTGAAACATATCTAATTCTTAAGACTAGTCTGAAACATAACTAATTCGTAAGACTAGTCTGAAACATATCTAATTCTTAAGACTAGTCTGAAACATATCTAATTCTTAAGACTAGTCTGAAACATAACTATTCTTAAGACTAGTCTGAAACATAACTAATTCTTAAGACTAGTCTGAAACATAACTAATTCTTAAGACTAGTCTGAAACATATCTAATTCTTAAGACTAGCCTGAAACATAACTAATTCTTAAGACTAGTCTGAAACATAACTAATTCTTAAGACTAGTTTAACACATAACTAATTCTTAAGACTAGTCTGAAACATATCTAATTCTTAAGACTAGTCTGAAACATAACTAATTCTTAAGACTAGTTTAACACTTAACTAATTCTTAAGACTAGTCTGAAACATAACTAATTCTTAAGACTATTTTGAAACATAACTAATTCTTAAGACTAGTTTAACACATAACTAATTCTTAAGACTAGTCTGAAACATAACTAATTCTTAAGACTATTTTGAAACATAACTAATTCTAAGATAGAGCTCTTCCAGAACACTAGGAACAGTGCTTCAGTTTTAACAGACCGCCAAATAGGATGTCCTTATTAACTAGTATTTGACGAAGTTACGAGACTGACAGACAAACCAAAACCAAAGGCCCCGAACTTTGTATTGTTTTTTCATGTTAATTAATGTACAAAAGAGTAATACGTGAAAACATTGTTTCAAAAGCTTTACGAATAGCATGTTTACGACAATTCATACAGGTTGATTAGAAAGAGGAAAAATATGAAGTAAACAAAATCTGTTTTTATCTTCAAGACTATCGAGTGTTCGATGCTAGAGGACAGTTGTAAAGTTAATCAGAAGGTTCTGGCTTGTGAAAAGCACGGAGTCATTCTCCTTCATTATATCATCCCATAATAATACACATATTTTTGAAGAAACCCGAGTCTGTTGATCAACAATGTGTCTTTCAAAAGATTAAAGTACATATTAATTGTAAGCTACCTCAATAATATTGTTCTGGAGATCTGCAGTGGTATCTTTTTCATAAACATTGCGAAAACATTCCAAAAATACTACATGAACATAAATACCTGCTTCCTGGTCCTCTAAATCAAACAAAAAAAATCGAATCCCCCCCCCCCTAAAATCCATTTTGTACATCACACAAGAGTTTATCACATAATACTTTTATTTATCAAGTCTCCTAAACGAAGTTTGGAGACTTGTTTTTGCTCAGTTTTTATTTCCGCTTCTTTCTCGCGCCTAAAACTGTCCGACAACGTTCTCCGTAACCTATTGATGAAATTATTGGATATTCAAGGATATGATAGGCAATGTATCTTGATGGGCAGACATATTTTTGTTTTCAGATTAAAAGGGGGTTAGGGTACAATGAAGGGGAGATCAAATGGGGTTTAATTCCAAATTCAACAGATATAACTTGACAAATGATAGAGTCCTGGGGTCTTCGGAAATGAGAAGAGGAAGACAAGGACATAAAAACTTGTGTAACTTTAAAATAGGAACTAACAGCGACATGGTAAGAGGATGACAGGACCTACAAACTAATATCAAGGTCAAGTGACTCCAGCCTCTGACCTTGGAACATAAAATTGGTATTACTTCAGAACCACGTCCGATAGAGACATAGGGTCTTCAGAAATGACAAAATGGTGATATCTATAAATTAGTATAAAGGACTCATTGACCTTAAACATAAAACTTATATAACTTTAGAACTGGGATTGATAGAGACATGGAACGTTCAGAAATGGTAAAAGGATGATAAGATTTACAAACTCGTATCAAGGTCAAGTGACTTCAGTGACCTTGACATCTGATAAATTTATTATTACTTAAGAATAAGAACTTGATAATACTTAGGTGTGATAGAAAGAAGGGATCTTCAGAAATGATAAAAGGATGATGGGATCTACAAATTGGCATCTAGGTCAAGTGACTCCAGTGACCTTGACCTCTGATTTTGAACATTAATCTGGTATAACTTTAGTACCGGTGTTGTAGCATAGAATTTCCCCCCGGAAAGGTGGGCCTGGCATAGAATTTCCCCCGAGGAAGAATTAACCCGGGCCCAATTTCCCCCTAGGAAAAACCATCCCAGTATAGAATTTCCCCCTAAATGACAGTATGCTCCCCCTTCTTACATTTTAGCTATGTATCCGTTTCCAGTTCTATAACTAGAATTCTCTTGCTTATCTAGACCCAAGAATTCTTATTTTTTTTAAAATTTTGAGCAGAGTCTTGTTAGCACAATCATCATCTTATGTTTTTTTTAAAGGAAATTATTCAAATCGTGTGATGGTATACCAAAATTCATTCAGACATCTCAAGTCTTTGCCGTTATTTACTTGTATCTAATATTTGAAATAGTGAAGTTGGGAAGAAGTTAATATTTTAATTTAAAATTTCGAATTTAAATAAACGTGAAAATTAAATTACTTTTATTTATTCAGAGCATCTACTTTACTTTTCAGATATTTTAATTGTACATCTTTTAGTCGATTTTTTTTTTTTACGAAAAATCCTAATGATATTGACCATCGTTAAAGTCTTTTGGGAAGCATATTGTATTTACTATATGCAATTCAAAGTTTTCAGCATGTAAACCTAACTTCCAACATCTCAAAAAATAAAAAAAAAATTCGTTTATTTTATGAATATCGTCCAAGATTCCGGTCGACGAAATCCGGAAACAGAAGGGGGAAATTCTATACCAGGGCTGTTTTCAAGGGGGAAACTCTATACTGACTTTGAACATAGGGGGAAATTATATGCTGAGGCACTTTTTCCCCCTATGGGGAAAAATCTACCCTGGGCCCGTTTTACGGGTACTTTGTTTTGCAAGGTCAAAGGAAAATATAATGCCACATTTAATAGCTACCACTCATATGTATCAGTGCAAGAGTTCATAAAAATATTGTCAACAGTTGCTTTGAAACTGAGCTAAACAATGAGGTCAAGGTCACCGTCTGTTTCTCCATCACAGACAAATGCGAAAAACTTTAATCTCTTTTTCTTAAATGTCATCAATTCCAAAAGATATTTTTTCTCACATTTTACACAACCATTGAATATAACACACCTCTATAACAAACAACTTTGTATAACAATTGCATGTTAGTTAAAGATGGACAAATGCATACATTCCTTATACAATCCTAAATGAGCATGACCAGTATCAAAAAGGACCTATGGTATACGTTTGATTTTTTTCTTTGGCAATCTATACCCGCGATATTCACATTTCTCACTACAATACTGTGTTATATTCTAGTTAACAAAACAGAAGGTGAATTGTAATTCAAAATGAAAGAATTTCTATCGGGATTAAGCGGTATAACAAAAGAACTAATTCTTGACCGCGATTTCTGGTGTACACCAATATTTACTTTAAGGAAATTCAATAAAAATCATTTCGTCATTCCAGTACATAGCTCATACATTAATCACTAAAAAGACCCCCATTTTCTATTGTAAAACATAATTAACACGTCTCATAAAACACTACATAAAGAATACGCACAGTAATGTTATTTTTCAATTATAAGTTAAATATACAACTTATGGACAAAGGCATAAATTCACTAAGCCGCCAGGGGAGGTCGTTGGAGAGGTAGCAAAAACGCAGACTCCAGTGTGACAGTTTATATAGCACTTGTTAGTCAATTAAAACGACTGTAAGGCACAAAAACTATTGTTCTTAGGAATTCTAAAATTAGTACCATGGCATAAATTGACACGTAAATCAACCATACTGTTTTGATATAGAAGTTAAGAAGGAAACCCCGAAGTTCAATGAACTAAATTTCTGTGGTTGGTTGCATTAAATGCACTAATCGGATATCGGATTAACTGGAAAGATTAAATTTCACATTAAAGTGTGCAGGTCTCCACTCTACCAGACTGTTGCAAAACTATACAGGATACTTGTCAGAGAAATTCCCCGACAACTATCTTATTTCATATCAACAATCTAATACTATTATAAATTTGGGAGTTTGTGTCCCAACACATGCATGGGAACTTGTCCCATTAGAAGTGCCTTTAAATTTTTTACACGTCTTAATCAAATTAGGAATAATCTTTATCCATTCAATTTTATCTAACTTTACTAATTTATATTAATCACCATCATTATCATAATGATATCAAAATCATATCACGGAATGCTCTTGCTATTTTGAAATACATATATTTATCAAACCTCATATTGGAAGCTATTTATAGTGTATATCCATGGATTGTACTGCAATATTTTATAAATTGTATAGCTGGGTAAACCAAAGTTTGGACAAAGACAAAAATAATCCAAATATTTAGGTTATTTACGTATCCTTGAAATATAAAACCAATAAAAAACAACCCACTAATCATGCAATTATATACTGAATAGAATATAGGGCAGAAGGTCGCGCAGCATTGAACTTATAAATTAGTCAAAATACTAAATTTTCGACGTCCTTGTTTTCTTCCATAACAAAATTCCGGACCGCATACACACCAACAACAGGCAAGATTTAGTGAATGCGTCACATTACGAGCAAAACCACACTGTAATTAAATCGGGGGTATCGACGTATACTCTGGCCGTTACCTTTTAACGACAAACTTTGCTAGCACGGAAATTGGGGAAGTCGTCACTTTCTCCTTTGTCCTAAAGGTAGTTCATCCCGCCAACCTCTGGATGCTCATTTACCTTGCACTCGGTTCCTTTTTGCATGACGCAACCGTTTATTAGCGATATTAACTCAACAGGGGTTGGTATTGACTTTATGAAAATGGTACTTCGTGGAGACGTGTCTCGCGAAGACCCCTAGCAGGTGCCCACAAAATACAATGTATTCGACCTCCCCAGTATTCTTCACCTGGCTGTTTACATTCGATCCATCTACTACACAGGCCCTACCAAGGGTACCCAGACGTTCGGAGGGCCTGTGGTCTACTGTAAATACAAGTCATCCCACCGCAGATTTCGCTAATACAATGGTAATGCACAATTAGATAGGCATTCATATGACAGCAATTTTAAAATTGGTTAAAAGTTTCAATGCAAGATCAATTTCCCATTTAGAAAATTACTAGTTTAATATATCAACATAACGATCGTCTAATAATCATTGTACCTTACGAGCAAGATCAAAGTCCTGAACACTAGCTCGCACACGAAGTTAAGGACCTCACAAAATTACAGAGAACGTCGACACGGAAACGTAGCAGGAGATATTTAGCCCAGTTAAATTTTTTCTCCCCAAAATTTCCTGGTTTGGAAGATGTAAATAAGTATATTAGAATAGTCTACATGGTTCAAATTTCCGCTAATTTTGAAATTGAATTAAAGTCCAAAGGGAGATAATATGACAAACAGAAGTAAGGTTATCCGTATTTGAAATGGGATATAAAGGATTTCACAAATAAGTTGTATCCTTTTTCTGCTTAGGAGGAACATATACTAGTAGTCACTGTTTTATCCATTCATCTCATATTTGCTTAAAGCAATACAAGCTGTAACTGACGGTATTTTTTCAACTATCCAATTATGTACTAAATTATACCTATCGGTATAACTTATATAATCTCCAAGATTTGAAGAAAAATTCAGCAAAATAAACAAGGGAATATTGTTTGAGAGCATACCTACCATGAGTGTTTCGTATAAACCGCCATTGCGTCGTATACAAGGACATAGGAACGAGGATTGCCGAACATAATCGGGTTGCTGAGGTCGAGGTTATATACAGGGACGTAAACTGACATGTCGTTTGTTTTAAAATATTACATCGTTTCATGAATGACAAGAAATGTAAGAAAGTAATGATAACGCAAATTATGTGCTATTCAAATAAAATTTTGATAGTGAATTTTCTATAAAACTGGCATGTTAAATTGTTTACAAATTTGACACGTGCTCAGTGCCTCTCTTTCGTTTTTTTCCGAACTGGTGACCTTCGAGGTCAATGCTCATCGGAGATAACGAGCAGGAATTACTGACAGGATGACGATGATTTATGAATCGACATTTTCTGCTGATTTGACGAGTTTATTGCTTCAGATTCACTCTGATTCTATTAAGTTATATTTATTCAATCACAAATATATTAAATATTTGTTCTTTTATTTCTCAATTTATTTGCCGTCAGTTACAGCTTGTACTCTACATCGTCAAAATGGCTGACTTCCTTTTAAAACATGGATGAAAATATAAATATCAGCAATATTTCTCTATTCATTAAAATATTTATCGCCTAGCTGAGTAGCTCAGTAGGTTAGCATGTCGACTGCTGAACTGTAGATGGTTTATTCGAGTCCAGCAGGGGTTTTAATTTTTTTCTTCAGATTGCTTTCTACTAAAACTGCATTTTTTGACTAAATAAAGTAAATATGAAAGTTTTCAATTTCAAAATATTGTCGAACATATCCTCCACTTTTCATCCATATTAATTTCTCTGGTGTAGTAAACCTCCTTAATTGTCCAATGGATTTGATTTTAGACAAGAATTACTCAAGGTCATATCTTGAAGGTCAAGATTCGCCGTATTTCACATCTTTTAAACCATTTTGATTACACTTCGTTGAAATATTGTAGGTTTTGGACATGGTTACATGTACTCAATGTCATATCTCAAAGGTCATACATAAATATTACTGCAGTTGACGGAGCAGACCAAAAACACAAATGTTGCCTATACCTTTTTAACTTAGATTACTCAAGGTCATATTCTCAAGTCAGCATAGGATATGTAGGTAAAACTCCAAGGTCAAATATAAGGTCTTGTACATATCCCATCCCATCACCAATCATTCATGAGTTGAGCAAGGAAAAAGTTTCGAACGGCAGACAGAAATACACCCCCCCCCCCCCCCCGACTATAATCTTGAAGCGATTTAGTGGCTCTGCTTCTCTTGAGAAAATTTGTTTAAATTTTCTGCATAATTCCATATAAAACGCTGATCTCCATTTGTGGCCCCATCCCACCACCTAAATTGAACAAATTTGAATTTGAACTGAAGATATTTGCATATTATTATGACTAATCATAGCCCTGTTTCTGTTGAATGTTTTTAAAGATGTTTCTTTATATCCAGAACAGACCTTTTAGATGTTTCTCTATATACAAAACAGACCTTCCAGATGTTTCTCTATATACAGAACAGACCTTCTAGATGTTTCTCTATATCCAGAACTGACCTTCTAGACGTTTCTCTATATACAGAACAGACCTTCTAGACGTTTCTCTATATACAGAACAGACCTTCTAGACGGTTCTCTATATACAGAACAGACCTTCTAGATGTTTCTCTATATACAGAACAGACCTTCTAGACGGTTCTCTATATACAGAACAGACCTTCTAGATGTTTCTCTATATACAGAACAGACCTTCTAGATGTTTCTCTATATATAGAACAGACCTTCTAGATGTTTCTCTATATACAGAACAGACCTTCTAGTAGCTTTTGACTTAAAATAATACGGCTTTATATGGGGCACACTTTTTAAATTTAAAAATAGGACATTACAGGGAAATTTCAGAAATTATAGGAAAATTATAGGGTTCCCCCTCAAAATATAATATGAATACAAATCTGTTCTGACAAGAATTGAATCACTGTTTAACCTTGTACATGAAATGAGAAAATGCAACAAGAGGCTCACAGGCCTTATCGGTCACCCGAGGCTCACAGGCCTTATCGGTCACCCGAGGCTCACAGGCCTTATCGGTCACCCGAGTATTAGTTTTAAAGTATCACTAATATAAGTCCCAAGGGCTACAACATCTAGAATAAATTTCTTGGTCTTACTATTTAAGCAAAAATTTTAATATTCAGCAAAAGTACACAAATAAAACAAGATATTTTCTTAAAACTTAAAACCCTGCATGGGGATGGAAAATTCACAAATTTGGTAGTACATCCTTGTTTTTCTTCTTCTTTTTTTTTTTTTTTTTTTTTTTTTTTTTTTTTTTGCTTTTCCTCATTATGTATTTAGTTTTTATATCACATCACATCTTTCAAATGATAAAGACAATAATCACTATAATAGTTTTGGCTCCTCCCTGGAACCAAACACTTACCCATATGATCATAAAATTAACAAGAGGCCAACAGGCCTTATCTGTCACCTGAATACTAGTGAAAAAGTATCACTACCCCCAACGGGCTATGAAATCTAGAGAGAAAAAAATCCCTGTTCTGAATATCTAAGCTACCGGGTAAATTCTAATGTTCAGCTAAAGTATAAAACAAGATGCGTTCTTAAAACTTCACTGTCCTCAAAAGTGCATACACTGATGAGAGGCTTTAAATAATAGGTGTATTAACATTAAAACGTCAAAAGATATGACTAATTTGGACCCATCCTAAAGTCATAACCCTGGATTTTAAATTCACCATTTTTGTACACCCTTTTCTGCTATTCCTACGTATGCATTTAGATTTTATACAGTATGAGCAAACTTAAACATAAATACTATATACCAAGTTTGGCCCCACCCTGGGGTCAGAACCCCTACTCTGGGGATCATCAAATTTACAATTTTGGTAAAAGACTACCTGTTCTATCCATTTAGTTTCAATTTAGTATCAATAGCACTAAAGAAGATGTTATTTGTGCTTTACACATAAACACTATAAAACAAATTTGGCCCCACCCTGGAGTCAGAACCCCTTCCCCCATGAAATTTACAATTTTGGTAGAGGCCTTCCTGCTCTACATCACTATGCATTTAGGTTTTCTTACACGTGTGTGGTTCTTGAGAAGATTTTTGAAAATTTGTCAATTTTGGGCAGTTTTTGCCCAGGGGTGCTGGAGTCCTGAAATTTACAATTTATATCCCCCTTGTCCCAATGATGCTTCATACTAAATTTGAAAAGAATTGGAATGGTAGTTATTAAGAAGAAGTTAAAAATGTTCATTTGTTAACGCACGACGGACGACAACTAATCACAATAGTAACAAACTCGGGTGACCTAACAATTTTGGTAAAGAACAACTTACTCCTCTAGATATCTTTTTACATGTAGTTTCAATTTAGTAGCTACGTAAGCCCAATGAGCTCATTATCGTAGCTGGAGAAAAAAAATCATGTTATAACGCGTTACTTACGCGAATAAACGCACAACTTCGCGTTTGAAACTTTCGCGTGTTACCGCGTCACTTTCGCGTTATATCGCGAAGCTTTTGTGAATTTTACGTGTAAATTTCGTTTTTTAATGCAACTAAACGCCTATTTTTCGAGTTATAAAGCGAAATTGATTAATACCAGTGTAGTTTAGCTAACAGCTTTTAATATGGGGGTATAAAATTTCGTCCATTGAAATCAAGCCTTAAAATGTTACTGAATTTCAAAGAACTATTGGATTATCAACCACTAAATTTATGTTATGTTATTCAGTAAACAATGATTAATCTGAATTTGCATTTGATTCATTTGAAAGCCTTAAAAAACAAAACCTCAGAATGTCTCTAGAAAGCACTTGGTGACCTAAGTAATTTTCTTCTAATAATAGACGAATCCTCTTTTCAAAGATTATGTCCCTTGGCTATCACCTTTTAGAAAAATCCATATTTCTCACGGCAACTTTTGTAACTGTTTTATAATTTTGTCATATGATATGCTTTTGGTTTGGTTTTAATATATTTCATTGTCTAGAACGACCTCTCCTATGTAACAATTAAGAACACAAAATATGCTTATTAAAGCAGTCGAATCATATCAACAAATAAGAATGTACAAAATTAAAAGGTACAGCTGGAAAAGTCTATCGTTATTTTTCTTCATTGTTACGAACAATTATTTTATGTTACTTTTATAATATTGAGCGCATCAAATCCAAAAATTCATGTTTAAAAGTAAAATCTACACTTAACTTTATAACGTAAAAGTTATGCGATGTAAAAGTTTCGCGTTATATCGCGAAAGTTTAAGTTTTGCTTTATAACGTAAAAAATACACGTTAATTCGCTAAAGTATCGCGAATTTTTTTCAACTACGAAAATGAGTTCAATTGGCTTTTGTAAGTATCATTAACATTAAAGAAGATATTATTTAAATGTTTTACACATATACACTATATTTCTATACCAAGTTAAATTTTGGTAGAGTCTTCCTGCTCTACATCACTATGCATTTAGTTTTTCTTACACAAGAGAAGAACATTTTTGAATCCTGAATTTTACAATTTATGCCTGCCATGTCCCAAAGATGCTTCATGACAAATTTGAAAAGAATTGAAATGGTAGTTATCAAAAAGTTAAAAATGTTCAATTGCATCACGCAGACCAATTGCAATAGATCACCTGAGTTTACTTAGATGAGCTAAAACATTTTTGGGTGGTGGTGGGGAACATGTTAATATGATGAAAAACAGGAACTACATTGTTCTAAGCAAGCGCAGCGAGCAAATAAAAAAAAAAAATCTTTCGACAAATTTATTGGAATTCATAGTGATAGTATTGGGGGAAATGCCATTTTCAGACAAAAATATAGGGATTATAGGGAGTTGTCAAATATACAGGGCTTTTATAGGAAATATAGGACCACTTGAAGGCCTGTATATATTCCCATATGAAACTTTTGATCCTCTATTGTGGCCCCTTCCTACTTTAGGGGGCCACAATTTGAACAAAACTTGAATCTGAACTACTATGGGAATGCTTGCACATTACTATGAGTAATAATTGTCTTGTTGTTATGCAGAAGATTGTAAGATATTTTCCTACATATCTGCATATAAAATTTTGATTCCCTATTGCGGCTCTAACCTACCCCTGGGGACATGATTTGAACTTGCATCTCCTCTACGTCAGGTAGCTTTTGGCCAAAGAGCAATTACTTACAAATTAAAGGGTAGTAATTGCTCTTTGGCCAAACGCCCGGCATTTAAAAGCGAGAGTCAGAGTAGCGGGGGTGTATCTGCCGGCTATGACTTAATGGAGGTCCAGTGTCGCAGAACGTTCTTCGCTATACTAGTAATCCAAAATTTCTTATCCAATTGTAATATTGAATTAGTGATTTGAAAACACGATGTGTAAAGTAGAAATCAACCAGTCCATAGTCACAATTTACTGATTTGTAAATTCAGATTATGAATGAAAGAGGGCAAATGGTCACAACACTCATCTAAAGTCCCCCTTATATCTGTGTGCAATATGTTTAAAACAATCAAATATCTGCTTGATGACAATAGCCTGATATGTTGTTAAACAAATGTTGTAGAATGGTGTCGTTTTGGCAAAACTGAAACTATATCTTACGACTGCTTTTAAATTATCCCGTAGTTTGCAATATCATATATTAAGTACGGTTCTTATGAACATTTTGTATGTTCAATAGTTACACAAAGTTTTATGTCAATTGACCTATCATCACCAAAGTTATTGCCCTTTGACGTTGATAATTTCTAATTCTTCAGTTTCCCGACCTTTTAGAGGACAAGCAGATTTACATAGTATATATCGTTAATCTAATTTACATAGTATATATCGTTAATCTAATTTACAGAGTATATATCGTTAATCTAATTTACATAGTATATATCGTTAATCTAATTTACATAGTATATATCGTTAATCTAAAGTGTCATTTTATTGTTACCTTGGTCATTGACTCATTGTTATCTTAAACGAATGCAGCGTTCTATATAAATATCTTACTAGTCAATGTGTACTTTTCAGCATCCAACATTAGACTTATCTTACCGAACCCTTCTCATAGTAAAGGGAATTCAAGAAGAGTTGTAAATGAGGTTAAAGTACTTTGCAAGTATCCCTGAACGCCAATTGATCAGTTTAATGTGATTATTCACCAAAAAAAAGTATTCTCAAAGTTGAAAAACAGAGTCCCCCGGACCTTCCTCTATCAAATACACGAAACGATCTTGAACAATAGCCCATAAAAATACCCTAGTATGTAAACAATAAGATTTCCTTTAAGATCTACACAAAAGAATGCATTTCAGCATTTCAAAGTGCAAAACAAACATTAGCTACATTAAGAAATGTAGACCGCACTTTGTAAACAGATTTTTGAGAGTATCAAAAGTTTAATGGTTATTCTGAAACAAGCAGACGTTATAAGGTCCGGTAATATAAGATCGGGGTCCAGCCAACGTCGGCAGCAACACCCTGGCAAGCAACGGTCGAGAATCAATCGTCAAATCAAAGGATGAAATAAATTTATTTCCTTACGGCAAAGGGTTTGTAGCGCGATAACAAATACGCCGCCAGCTGAAGGAGCGATAAATTTGTCCGCTCGCAAAGGGGAGACAAATGAGACCCGAATCTCCTAGTTTCCGGACCGTGCAGAGGAACGGGACCAAATGGCAGGAGGAAACACAGGAAATTTGCTAGAAAATGAAACATAAATTCGTTCTTTTTCTTCAATACAAACACGGAAGGCTTGGTATCCGTCTAAACAACGGGTAATGGTGTTTTCCGAGTGTCATACTTCAAGATTCCTGAGAAGTTTAGGCGAAAGGGACATGCAATGATGTTTGTTCTGTCATTACACTGAAAACAGATCATCAAACTGACAAAGCGTTTCAACCGATAAAAGTACATTGCACTCGGCTAGATGTCCTCGTCTTCGTGGCGTTGTTGCTGGGCTCATTGTCATTGTTTGAAGTAACATGAAGACTTTCTGACATTGTTTGTTGATCTCTCTGTTAAATATCAGCAGACGATCGCAGCGTGCACAATTACAATTCTTAACATGACATCTTCATAAAAAGAAACGACTTTTTCCTCTGACTAATATTGATATTGTTCTTGCTTATCAAATTAAAGTGCAAAAACTGCTTATTGTTTTACAATACGTCATTTGCCGGACCCTGTTTTCCTAACTGTAATATGTATGTATACTAGTAACTTCCTGAACAATATCAATTACAATTTGACAAGATACAAGGTGTGACAGTCTGACGAAGTTTTCAACAAACTGAAAAAAAATATTTCAAATAGCACTGACATAAAAAATATACAATGCAATGCAAACAAATGACGCAAGTATTGGGTCTTAATTTTTGGTCATATCAGACTGGCTTGTAAGACATTTGGGCGCCAGAAAAAAGGACAAGGTGCAGCACCTTCTGGGCATGACCTAGGTGAAACAGTGAACAGAATAATTACCTTTTTTCTATCTGCAACATAGGAAAAGTTTTAAGGACCAACACATACGTGGGTATAAAAATAGGCATAGTTTATGTTCAGTGTTATGTAGTACCGGTAGACAGGGGGCCCCTCACATATATCCGCTCTTATTCACTGCAGGACCCACTACACTTTCCAAAATAACCCATCTCGCGTGTTCTAAAACATTCGTGTTCAAAAGGCAAACAACTATATTTATCATGAATAATATTAACTTTACCTCCCAGAAAGATGGATCTTAAAAGTCTATATGAACTAATACTGCATTATACCAACTTATTTCAGCCAATCTTACATCGTAATTCATTCACTAGGGTCTTCTTCAGGAGAGCTTAATATCAGAAGAGTAGTCAGCGATAACTGTTGATTTATTTGATTTGCAATAAATAAAAACAAATGCGAGTACACAATCCTTCATCACCTGCCTGACGGGAGCATTTGAGGATCAAATTTCCGCTCCAGGTAGTCCTTTATTCGAGAGGCTTGCTCTTTGGACAAGCAGCCCTTGGCCATGATTTGATTCGTATCGCTAACAATAAATCCAGAGATCGACTTGTAATTATGACAGAGATTTAGAGCAGTAATATATGACATGCCAGGAATAGAGGTGTAAAATCTAAGCTTTGTTTGAGAGGTCTCGTCCAGATCGGTGGGGCAACCGATGCCCGCATTTTTTCTAGCCTCCAGTCGACAGATATCTGAAAGTACGCGAGCCGTGTCTTTCTGATGATCTGTGAAATATATCGTCAATTTTGACCGGACTAAATGCACAAGTGTCTTCTCAACGTATTTAGTCCAATGTAAAGGTTTAACAGAATTCTTGTCATCCGTTTTTGTGCTATCCTTTTCAATTATCAACGCTGGTTTATCAAATAAGTCACAAAGAGCGGTAACTCTTTCTAGAAGTTTGTCTTTGCGGGATCCCTTGGTGAACTCCGACCAATGCTGCCTATCGACTCCCATGCGGTTACTAACGATGTAGTCACAATTCGCTAGCTGCGCTGTCTTAACTGTAATTCCATGCTGAAATCTGAGTTCTGAAATTATTTCTTGACAGCCATTAATTTCTCGTGAATCCACCAATACAACGTGTTTCTCTTTGGTATTCACCGCAAAGGACGAACTGTTAAATATTAAACCCGTTGAGCTTACAATGCTTCTCCTGGGCAAATATTTACCATCGGATTCCTGTTTTCTAGTTTCTGCAGCTTTCTTCTCTGCCAATATTCGCCGAAATTCCTCCTGTTTCTCCTTCTGTTTCTGTAGTCGTTCTAAACGCTGTTGTTCTTCTTTTGTCATGTCTTTGCGGTTCGTGTTTGCAGCCGAAGGAGATGTTTTCAAAGTAGACAATGAGGACCGACACATGTTTGTCCTGGAGTTTTTGTCTCCGAGAAGACTTGAAACTTGCATGGTTGATTCTTTCAAGAGAGTTAAGTTTTCCCTGTTGACTGTAGTTTCCTCTGCCGTTTTTTGCGCTACCATTTCGTCTTCACTGCTGGAAGACATCAACACTTGGCGAATCTTTCGTTTCCCTTGGGCAACATTTACATTATCAAATGAGGAATTGTTTGCAGCTTCTCCATCACTTGATGATTCTTCCATGACTCTAATTCTTCGTCTTTTAGAACCACCGTCTAAAGTCTTCTCTTTGACAGTTCCAGTTCTCTTCATGGGTTTCGACCGCCTTGTTCTCCTCCCAACATAAGAGAGTTCCGATACATCCATCACTGTCACCTCATCCGCGCTATAATGCACGGTAGAATCCTCCTCCTCACCCTCTTCCACAACAAAGCTGTCCTCCAGGTACTGAGACTCTTCCTCAGGAGGGGCTTGGGAATAAACGTCCATGTTGTAATGGTGATGAGATAGTTTAAATCTCCCATTAACTGGTACACTCTTAATAGAATTGAGATAAATGGCATGCATATTGTCTGATGTTCTTTGTGAAAGTTGTGTGGCTTCTCCAATAAAACTGTCATCATAGCGATCCAGATCACTCCCCTCTTCTTCATCACAAGAGTACTCATCTTCATTGGACACTTCTGCTTCATCCTCCAAATATTCCGCCACAAATTTCCTAGGTTTAGTGCTTTTGCTGGATTTCTTCACATTGTTTTTGTCTTTTCCCTTTCTACATTTATCTATAACCGATTTCTTTATAGCTATGGCATTGGCATCTACTTCAAAATCATCGTACTCATCCTCACTGGAATCTAGAGGTAGAACAAATGATACGCCGGGTTTGCAATGACCTTTTTTTTTCTGTACAGATTTCCCGCAACTTGAATCCAAGTTAACCAGTTTCTTAACACTTGGTTTTACAGGTGTAATAAAATCATCATCAGTAACAGGATCATTATTTCTCTGCTTGGTTGCAGGAGGTTTCAAAGGGGTAACAAAATCATCATCTAATATTTGTTTTTGTGTCAATGGTGAAGATGGAGAATCCAAAATGACAGCTTTCCTTTTTCTTTTCACAGCCATAACTTCCTCATCTGAGGAAAAATTGTCCAAAAGTGGGTTGAAATTACATATGGAGGGTGACGTGTTTGGTGTCAAAGACTTTCTGTTCAATTGACTAAGAAAGGGATCTTCTTTAGAAATAGATGAAAACTTTTGACTTTTGATTGATTTTCTACCAGACAAGATGGGGGAAAGAGATTGTTCAAATTTTTCTTTTATATCAATAGAATTACACTGCTTTGGAGAACATTCCCGACTTTCTGAATCCTCTTTGATACAGTCTGAATCCTCTTTGATACAGTCCAATTCCGTCTGAAAATCATCATCTTCCATCACATGTGAACATGGCTCTTCCTCGAGAATTTGATGGTTTTGATGAATTTGAGAATCTGATGGTTTTGATTCTTGACTCAGAAGTGTGGAAGCTAGAGATTTCCTGCTCTTTAAGATGTTTTGACTCCGACATCTGGAGAAAGTAACTTGTGATAGATTCTGGCTGACACACGGTGATGGTGGAATGACATCATCCAATTCAAATCCTAAATCGAATTGTGCCAAAGCATTGGTATCTTCCTCCTCTTCAGAACTACTAAATGATGTTGTATTTCTTTCATGCTTTGTCTGCAGTTTTGTAAACTTACCTCCACTTGAATCTCCTTTTGTTGCAGACTCCACATTTGCTTGACTTTCCTCAACAGATGTTTTACAGAATTGATTGCCTTGTCTTTGATTTTGTACAACAGATTGTGGCATTTCTTTTACCCTTGAGGTAGAAGTTAATACACAGAAGCCTTCTGAGTTGGACTCAGATGCTTGTAAGACTTCTTCACTATCATGCACAACTGCCATTGCTTGTGTAAAAGTAAATTCATCATCTTTTGGAGAAAGTTTTTTTAAAGGTTTGTTTTCAGAAGACAGTGGAGCTTGGTCATTGTTTGTAGAGATCAGTTTAGATATACTATCCAATGGAGGTTCTAGTAATGAATCTTTGGTCAAAACTGCATCTTGTAGGCCACTCTCATTGAAAGAATAATCAAAATAGGAGTTCAAGTCTGCATAGTTTATAGTTTGTTTTTTAAAGGCATTTCCCACTATGGCTTTTCTCTCACAAATTTTATCATTTAACTGTTCTGTACTTGTTTCTTCCTTCTGTAAGATAGGTCTATCTTCTTTACTAACTTTTTGTTCATTTTTGAAATGTGCCTTTTCTTCAACCAAAACTTCAGAAAAGCTCAAGTCAAAATTTGGTTGAGAAGTCAACAAACTGTTACTATCAGAGAAATTGATTTCTTCATGATTTGAAAATTCCTTATTTTCCTCTTTATTGTCAGAAACGGGTAATGTATGGACATCACTTAAATGAACACTGTGATTTCCAACATTACTTGTCTCATTAATAGCAGGTTGTGTTCTAATGTCTACTTCTATTTCAGATATCACAGAATTAATTCTATGATCCTCATTTACAGACTTTCCTTCATCCATCAAAATACCACCATCACTGTTTTTCATTGGATTTTCTTTCAGTGGATTCTTTTCATAATTCTCCTCCCTCACTAAATGATGAATATCACAGCTTTTCAGCAGATTATCGTGGTTCAGATGTTTCTTTTCAGTAGCTCCATTGTTGTTACAGTTTGGAGTATCACCAGAACTATCACTTGGGTTTCCTTCCACACTTGAAGTCTTTCTGAAAAGATACTGATTCTCCCAAACCTGAACAATGGTAAGCATGTCTTCTGGAAATATGGGTGTGTCTGCTAACAAGCTAACCATTACTTCCAATTCCTCTGATGTGGGAGCCTCTGGGATGGTAAAAGCTTCACTGTCAGTAGACAAAGGTGACATAGGTATATCTGGTGTGGTTAGTCCAGGTTCAGACTTACCAGAAAGCACAATGTTTTGGTTTACCTTTTCTTTGTTACTTATGAGAGGAATTTGAACCTCAATATCATCATCAACGAATATAACTTCAGGAACAGTTTGTAAAACATTTCTAGAATTAGTAACTTTATCAATTGCTTTCTTATAGGTTTCCAGAATAGTTTGTAACGGTTTCTTAGCACTCTGGGACGTCCAGCTTGGATCACACTTACTGTTGTCACTTTCTGAATGTTTCACACCTTCAAAGTCATTCTCATCAGTGTCTGCAATTACTGACACTACAGAGGAATTGGTTTTTAAAATGCTTCTCTTCCTTGGAGGCTTGGCCCCCATGGAGTTCTTATCAATTGCAACATGATTATCAATATCCTCTGGGTCCAAATACAACCTCATTTCATCATCATAGCTGTTTTCATCAACACAACCTGGAAAAAAAATATTTTAGAATACACATACTTTAAATGTATCAATGTAGGGTACTTTACATACATTGTACATATTATACTAGATATGTCTTCAGGGAAGAGACTACGTCTGTATGGCATGATATATTATGACAAATACATAAAAGAGAGCTGTATGTGACAGGTCGGATATGATACATAAAAAAAATTAATGTTTCAAAAATGAATGTCTGAATTGGAAATAAGCTCACAAATGATCAAATTCAACAGCAGTAAGATCAAAATCAGTTACACTGAGGGTCAATTCAGAAGGATTTATGAATTTCTTCATTAAAGCAGTGATTTTTCTACAATTCTGACAAGGGTCCTGTGGCTTTCGAATTGGGAAAAATTGTAGATATTTCATTCAAATTGGGAAAAATCAATTTTATCGTAAATAAGTTTCAAAATCATATCAAACATTATATCATCTTTATTTTACACATCTAATTTTCTTTAACCTTCTAAAATTTTCAACTATTCTATCCAAATCATCATTCCAATAACTCTTTATTAAGTCTTATGTACATAATTCACATTGAATGTTTATTTTTTTTCAAATACATTTTCCTTTCATAATTTTAGTATTGGGAAAAATGCAAGCTAAATTGGGAAAAAATGGCAATTTTTAGGAGGGGAAAGGGCCGAAATTCAGACCCAAAATGGGCCTTAAAAACCTTTAAAAAAATATTGTTGTGTTAACTTTGTCTTTGGTAAGTATCATATCACCATGTATTATTTCCAATAGCTTTTCATGTGTATTTTGAAGAACCCTTCTAATACATTGTATACAGATTTATTTTTGCTATCAATTTAACTTCCCTACTTACAACACTGCAGTACATGTAGATAGAAACACAACTGTATCTTTTATATATACTGCGGTACTAATTTCATGGTGCAAAAATTTCCCAATTTCTATCGTTTGGTATTTCACAATGGTTTTAATCTCGCTGACAAACCTCTTCAAATACTTCCTGTGAAATAGGAAAGGAGAAAATACAATGGACTAGACCAGGGTTCAAACCCAGGCCACCCGAATCTCTAGTCAGGTGCTAAAGCAAATGAGCTATCTGGCCACTGGTGATTAAATCTGGTTGACCACTACATTCCTCCCTCCTTGAATGTCTTCACATTTGAAGACATCAACCCAGATTCTTTTTGCCCCTGGCAGGACTTTCAGCTGTAAGTCCAGGGGTTGTCAATGGCACCAATTGTAACAGGAAGGGAGAAAATGCAACAGACCAGACTAAGATTCGAACCCGGGCCCACTGAATCTTTAGCCAGGTGCTCAACCAACTGAGCTATCTGGCCAACAGCATTCGAACCCAGCTGACCCCTACACCCGTTTCATCTCTGTAATAGAAGTTTCTCCTTAAGCTATTAAAATAAATACCACCACTCATAATCATATAACCTCTGCATATTAAATGTTGATCATGATAAGAAACTTCCTATAATAGGCAGTGGACACCTGGACTGTGAGTAAATTTCCCTGTCTGTTAGGAGATTAGTGACGCATGACTGATCAGCTTTGACAGACTTAGTGGGGTCATCACAGGTGGATACCTTGTATCAAAGTTGATCAAGAGTTTTTACATGCATTTTAGCAGTATAAATAAGATGTGTTTGTGAAACACAAATGCCCCCGATAATGGCCAATTCCAAAGATGGCCAAGGTCACAAGGACAAATATCTTGGTACCAGTAGAAAAATCTTGTCACAAGAAACACTCATGTGCAATATGAGAGCTCTAATATTTACCATTCAAAAGTTATGACCAATGTCAAATTTTTTAAAAGTAGGTCAAATGCCAAGGTCAAACGGTTTAGTACCCACGGAAAGGTCTTGTCACAAGGAATACTCAAGTGAAATATCAAAGCTTTAGCACTTATTGTTCAATAAAATATTAGCAAGGTTAAAGATTTCAAAAAGTAGGTCAAACTCCAAGGTCACAGGGTCAAAAATGTTGGTACCCACAGAAAGGTCATGTCACAAGGAATACTCATGTGAAATATCAAAGCACTAGCTCTTACTGTTCAAAAGTTATTAGCAAGGTTAACGTTTCAGACAGAATTACAGAATGATGGAATGACAGACAGGACAAAAACAATATGCCCCCCCAATCTTTTATCTCGGGGGCATAAAAAGCAAATGATTTTATTCGAGAGTGATGCCTCTCATGAAATTATGCGATAAATTTCTCACAAATATTTAGGAATTTACAGTAATATAAACACTTTGGTGACACCAGAAACCAACACTCATAATTGCATATCAAACAGTGTTATTAAGCTGTATAAAAATTTATTTTTTGTTTATAATCTTATGTATAAATGTTGAATATAAACGAGTTCTGAAGTTAAATTTATACAAACATATTATGTAATGAAGTGGAAGTTGAATAAAATGGTGGAGACATGTGCTGATATGCAAAGTTTATTTTTTTTTTAAATGCATTTTACACTAGAAATAGAGGAAAGAGGTTAAGAACATGAAGAAATTATGACATTTATAAAGATAAGCTGTAAATAAATTTAAATGTCAAAGTCTTTAAAAATTTGTATAAAATTGCGAAATGTTTTTCTAACTTAGATTTCACTGGCAACTTTTATATTGTTAAAGTCCCTCCAACAGAGATTGAGAAAATATGGGAAATTGCATTGTTTAGTCAATGAAACTACCCAAAACAATTAAAAAGTCTTCAAATATCAGAAAATAATTTTTAATGAAAGTTTCTACTACATGAAAACTTGCCATTGCATGCAACATTGTCACTAATATCAAATCTGACATAGGAAAACATATAAGCAAGCGACTAATCTACATTTCCATATGAGGTGAAGACATTTTATAAAATGAGACACTTTTTTTTTTGCTTTAAGAGGCAGATCAAGCAATCCCCCTTCCCACTGAGAAATGTATTTCAAAATCATCAGGACAATTTTTACAAATACATGGTATATCATAAATTCGAATATAATATCTTTGTTTTAATCTAATATTCAAACAAATTATGAATTGATTTCTCACAACAATGATTTGCCTACAAGTAAATTCTATATACATCTTGCTTGACACAGAAAACAATCTGTGTATCAAACTGAAGTATCTTATTGCACAAGTTTAGTTTCTATTTTAAAGAAGTTTCAAAACAGTGCTGCGATGTAAATTCAAAAGAAAGAAAAGTACTTCCGGATACTGGTTGTCAAGGGGGATGTCCCCATACCAAACCAGGTTATACAGAAATAACCTGATTTCCTTAATTTGAATTTGACCAATCAGAGACTAGAATACAATAACTATTAAGTGGTAATGTGAAAATAAACCCTGAATATAAAATGGAGTGAAAACAGATTTTGCTTGAAAACATGAGACTAACAGTGAGTGAATTGAAACCTGTGTACAATATGCATGATATTTCACCATTTTGACATTTCACTGAGATCTGCACTGATAGTAATGCTTCAATAGACACTGATGGGTAAACAAGTCAACTTCGATGAATTCACCAAAGTAAACCTTCCTTTTTCTTTTTATTCAGTACTGCTATTTTGATTGCCATTTCATGAAATGTGTTGTATCATGATCTCCTGCAGCAGGATATCTTATCAGATCACAATCTGATATTTGTAAACTTTCTAAGGAATAAGTTTGTTCTCTCTTCTAGAGCAGGTAGCAGACCATTTTGAATGTGACACATAACTTTGTCAGGAGCTTAAAATCGTTACCTTGAATCTCAATAAACTTCACAAGTTCTACAAAGTTTTTTGTTCTTTTGGAGTGACAAATCTGGTGCTCTGACTGCAGGGCATTCTGCCAAGGCATCCAGTTGTTGTATGACATTGTATCTGTTGACAGATTGTCTTCCATATCCTTTAAATAAGAAACTTGTATTAAACTGTTTGTCTGTGTCTTTGATAAAAGAGTTACCATAACCAGAGACATATAGTGTTTTATGTGTGTGCGTGTGATAACAGAAGTAAGACATCAGAAATGTGACATCTGAGTTGCCCTCTCTTTAATACATCTTGACACCTTCATAGTGATCTACATTTGAAGGTTGTACATATGTACATATTGTATGTGTATTTATAACTGCAAGTTGTAAAGGATTTTCTCTTCAGCAGCCCCTTGCTTTCTGTAAAATAGCATGTAAATGTCCTAGATTAAGGAATAACACAGGTCTGTCCAATATGTATCGGAGGGATTGTTTTTGAGTTTTACTTTTTTCATGTGATTATCATATTCATAAATGATTTACCTTTATCCTCCTATTATCATTATGAATCATGATAATGGTGTATATTACTAAATAAACTTTTAAAATTTTCAAGAATAGAACACTATTTTTCAAAACAGTGATGGGATGATAATTGATTATAATTGAAAAGTTGGTTACATTGTTGTCATTCTTCTCCCTAGAAAATCAAGTTAGAAAGTGGTCTGTTTAGCTTTGGAAATAGTTTAGCAAAGATCATTATTGCATTATCTGTTAACTTCTATTGCATATGAAATATAACATCACAAAAATAATGGGTTTCACATTTTTTGCACAATGCATGTAGATAATAGAGGGTTTTGTCAATGGAATTTTGAATATCTCATGTGGTGCACATTAGTTTTGAAGTATATGTGAAATTGAAGGTTTTTAAGGTAAAACCTTTGTTTACAAGATATCTATACTTACCTGCATTAACATTTTGCATTTCTCCATGGCTACCTACAAACCTGCCTAAACTTTTGAGACCACCCCTATAGCACTAAGCACCAATAAGGTTGTGTACAGATATCTCATAAAATGAGGTTCAAGGTGTTGATTAAAAACCTTCAGTTTACAAAAATACATGCACCACCATCTTGCAGAATTTGAAGCAGAATAAGGGCAGGCTAATTACATCACAAAAATTGATTCAAGAACAGAAATGGCTGGTTTGCTTTAAAATATGTTAAAGAGGAGTTGGTTACACAAAGTAAGGTACCATGCGTAAGAAATGACGAAGTTCAACTACATGTATGTTTTTCAAAGAATGTCTGATCACTTCCAAAAAGACACATGCACATCTACAATGCTTCCATAACAGCTGTATAAGGTCTGAAGGATGTCAAATAAATGCTGTAAGAGGAGTTGCTTACAAAAATAGGTACCGTCTATGCAAGATATGCTTAAGGAGGAATGTTACACCATAGAAATTTGATATGGATGAAAAGTAGAAGATATGTACATTACTTTGAAATTGAAAACTTCAAATTTACTTTATTTTGTCAAAAATGCAGTTTTAGTAGAATTCAATCTGGAAAAAATTTAAAACTCCTGCTGGACTCACGAACAATCTACAGTTCAGCAGTCGACATGCTAACCTACTGAGCTACTCAGCTTTGTGATGATTTTTGAAATGAATAGACAAATATTGCTGACATTTATATATTTATATTTTCATCCGTGTTTTAAAAGGAAGTCATCATTATGACGATGTAGAGTACCTTCTTAAAAAATGACAAAGTTCAACTACATGTATGTAAATTTTTCGAAAAATGTCTGACCACTTTCAAGACATATACACATCTTCAATGTGTCCATAACAACTGTACAAAGTTTGAGGAATGTCAAGTTAGAGGTGTGAGAGGAGTTGATTACACACAGTAGGTACCCACAGGGATGCCCACCCTCCCACCCGCCATTCACCATTCTATAAGCCAGATGCATGTAGTGCAAACCGGTCAAAAAGCACTCATCTCAAATCTCTATGTGTGCAGTTACTTAAAAACTTGGCAAACCAAGCTTATATTTGACCAACATCCTTCATATAGAATGAAGTAAATGTGGACTCTGTAGACCAAGAAAATGCCATATGCCTAGTGGCAAGCACTTCTGCAGACATCAGATTCTCATGGTTGAGTTAATAACAAACTTTACAAGTGATTCAATCCAATGAGATATATATATAGTTCCGAAAAGCTGATCTATTAAGTTAAAAATAAACATTGTTCTCCTTTGTACACCATTCGTGAGGCAATCTTCCTGTGCTACTTTTTGTATTAGATTCTAGAAACAATGGTGGGAAGTCATTCCACTCCAAATTCCAGCAAGAACATCTCATTCCAAGCAAGAGAGTCTGGATATAGAAATCAGAACTCAATCAATTTCTTTTTGTCTCTGGTTGCAAATAAATCCACATTGGGTTAGTACATGCATATGCCTTGAATCTCTTCTGCACCACCTCCTGACAGACTCCATTCTGTCATTTTTGGACTTTGCATCATGTACCCTTGGCAACATCTCTGTGAAAACTGATTCACTATTACATTCCTCTACCTGTGTATGTAAGCCGTCTAAATTTGCAGTCACTGCTGCTGACACCATTGCAAAAAGTCTCATATCATCAGTGGAGGATCTGTCCCCTCATCGTGATTGATAGAGGAAAGTTAAACTAACCTCAGAAAGAATCTATTTGTGTCTGATATTCTCTCTGGAGTGTTGCAGAAATTTTATCACAGATTTATATATGACAATTGTTCTTTGTCTGACCACCTTCTTGACACACTGGCGTCCTCTAGACACTCCTCCCAACCACCAGTCGAGACATCTGCCCACACTGTTAAAGCTGCTCTGGATGTCTTTATGATAGTCTCTGCCGGAAAATCCTTGGTTCTGTCTAACTTTGCAAGTGAGGTAGAGAAAAATTCTTGATTCCCATTAAATAATTGATGCTGTGCACATGAGGGTGCCACTATTGAAGAAAAAATAACTGAATTGGGTGCATTTGAACCTGGTAGCTATCATCTTGCTTAAAATATCCCACATTTCCTCTGACCACTGTTTACAAATATCGCTACGAAAAGCAATATTACAAACATGGTGACAAAAATAAATTGGATGACAATCTGGCATCATCATTTCTCTGCTGAATTTACCACCAATTTATAATAAATAGAATTAAGACAGATCTACTGATTGTTGGCTCAGCAAAAAATCTCTTAAAAAACAGACATTTTTGTTGTTGTTGACAGGGTGTCCGACCAAACTGTAATTGAGGTGCTTGTGCATTATGGGTATGCAAGTGTATATATATGGGTGGTTTTAAAAGTTCAGACAAGATTGTAGGTAGCCCTGGGATAATGCAGAAAGTTGATGAAGGAAGTATAGATATTGATGTAAATGACATTAATAATACATGTAAAAATAGCAGTGGTGATATGATGAGGATCTAAATTTTCAAACCATCCTATCAAAAACTATCATTATTGTGTAGATATTTGGGGAGAATTTCTGAAATTATTCATGATTATGATGTCAAAATTAGATTACTAAAACTACAGCATGTAAAATATTTTCAATTTCATTTTTTGTGCACATTACATTTATTTCATAGTGCAGCTGCTTCAAGCCACTGACATTTTTAGTGTTTCCAATGGCTGATTTTCCTAATAAGTTTTAGTAATGATAAATTTTATGTTTTGTTATCAAAAATGGCTACTGTGGCAACATTTCTGGTGAAAGTCATCATATATTCAGGAAAGTTTACCAACTAAAAGGAATGTTATCTATGTTCACAATAACATGTTATAATAATGAATACTATTTTATCCACGAATATAGAGGGTAATTAAACTGTTTGAAATATGCATAGACAATTATACTTTACTACATAAACTACTCCGAATGTTCATAAAAATACTAACAAACATGTATGTACCATAAATCTGGAAATCCTATTATAGATTTCAGTGAAAATGCTATGCATTCATTTTTGTGTATGAAATTTTAGCATACATACTGGCATATGAAACTTTACTGTTTTTTAGGCCTTATAATCATTATCTAAAAATTCATTTTTACGATTTTTGGGGTTTTTTTTTGGGGGGGGGGGGGTGAACTTACCTTTTAAGACAGACAATCAAATACAAGATGCTAACTACCATTACGATTTTTGTACATACCTCACCCAGAGAGAGAAACTTGGAAGACTTGGGTAGGGGCTTTGCCTTCTTCATTAATCTTTCCATCTCTGCAAGTTCTTTTGATGCCATCTGACCATCATCTCCTTTGGAATGCTTAGCTTTAAGCAAAAATCTTAGAGATTACTTCATTTTAAAATACATTTTCACAACGGAATCTAGAATTCTTTTTCCCAATATTACAATTTTCTTTTAAAGAAATCAAAAATCTAAAATATAACAGAACATCAGACACTCAAAATATTAAAGAGCTAGGGGACTAAGGCCCAATTTTTACTGAATATTTACATAAACTTCTAGACTAATTTATTCCCAATTATTGATAAATGTATATATAATTGAAGCTAACAATATTGCATGAATGAAAACAAGTTTCTTGAAAATTCTTTTAAATATTCATGCCATTGCATTTTGCATTATTTCCTAACTTACTACAATCAGTCCTTTCCACCCGTTTCCCTATACTGTGTAGTTTTAGTGATCAGTTTGCATATCATTAAACATGTCGATCTGTTTCTAAGTCAAAGAATTAACTATTACATGTTTTAAGAGTATCAGTGATGTGTAAGCATTTAAGAGATTAAGACACTGTTTACACTTCCAATATGACTAGGTTTAGTAATGTCAATGAGGACAATTTGCAGAAAATGTTAGAAAACAAGACATGTTTTAGAAACACATATGCCCCAGTGTGGCAATATTGAAAAGGATCAACTTTCATTTCGAATGTCTGTAGTGATAGTGAATACTGTGGGTTATATACTAGTCAGGGACAACTGTAATAATTACTTTCATCTCTCAAGATACTGAGCAGACATTTGCAAATAACCAGTCATTTGAATTGTGACTTCTTGACTTTGTGATCTGAAAACCAATAGGGGTCATCTACTCTCTAGGGGTTAAACACTGTACCAAGTTTGGTAACTATCAAGCAAACAGTTTTTTTAGATATTGGGCAAACAAGACTTGGTCTACAGACCAACACTGACCCTTGACCTTGTGACCTGAATGTCAATTGGGGTCATCTAATTTCTAGGGGCAACCACTGTACCAAGTTTGATGACTGTCAAGCAAAGGATTCTTTAGATATTGAGCAAACAAGACTTGGTCTACAGACCAACTGACAAGTACAAAACAGTATGCCTCCTCTTTTTTACGGGGAGGGGTAATGAAATGCTTTGACATTGTTACAAAATTACATAAATAGAAATGCTGATTATTTGCAAGTTTTTGTTATTACTGAATTAAAGAATCATATAGCAGGTTAGGTAATAATAATCTTATTGAATGACTTCTTGGAGAACAGTCAAACTGTAGGGAAAAAGACCTGGGAAACTGTTGACCAAGGCCAAAGGCTGAGAGCAACAGTTTCCCCATGTCTTCTCCCCTGACAATGATTTGATTGTTCCTCAAAAATAAGCAATGAAGAAGTCATGCAAAGACTGGATTTTGTAAGCGCAATTTTTTTGCCAGTCTTTAGACACCCTTTTTTTAACAACATTCAATTAACAAGATGAACCATTACTCATTTTAAAATTACTACTCCCCTATTGCAATTTGTTTTTATTGTTGTGCTCACATATTAATCATGAGACAAGAGTTGTCAGTAGACAACATAGCTTCAGTAGACAACATAGCTTGCTGGGAGGTGTGACTACTTACCCTATTCCTCTTGATTCAAAAGATATAACCAAAGTTGAAGTTTTTGAAATGTAGATCAAAACTAAGATCACTAGGTCAAAAGTCTTCATACCAAATGAGAGATCTGGTCATGAGGAATCTCTATGTGAAATATCAAAGCCCTATCCCCTTTACTATCATAGATATAGCTAAAGTGGGATAAAGTCCAAGGTCAAAAGTCTTGGTACCAAATGAAAACCCTGGCCATGAGGAATCTACATGTATATGTGAAATATCAAAGCCCTATCCCCCTTGGTTCAAAAGATATAGCCCAAGTTAAAGTGTTTCCTGTTAAGTGTGACAATGACACTGTCGCCGACACCAGTATTGACAATAGCTCTCCAGACATTCATCCCGGCGAGCTAAGAATGACATCAAATTACCCAATTTTAAACAAAATAATGGCAGTATGAACTTTCGTCAGTTTCATGACATCATATTCCTACTGATCTGGTCGTAGGATTTGCAAAGCTATTTCATCATGATCTGAAGATTGAATATTTTAGGCAAAATTGCTATCTAATTGTCCCAACTCCTTTTACTCAAATTCAAACTCCTAATACCAGATAAAACAAAAATGTCTTCATTATGAAAAAACCTGGGGAGAGAAATATCAATATCTTTGCAATATAATTTTGGTCCTACTTTTGGACTTTGCAGACTTTGGTGCTATCTGTGAGTCAAGTATGATTTCCTTGCTTGGTTTATAGGCCAGCTTCACTGTGATAAACATTTTGTGACACCTGGGGTCCAGCCCCTCAGGAATCATCCTTGGATTACTCTGGTAAAACTGTAAAGTCTTGGCACTATTCAAGATAGCCTTGTGAATGCTCTTCTTAGAATAAACTCCTTGATTGTATATCTGAAAAGAGCAGTATTTTAGCTGAATTTTATTTGGGACATGTGTCATGTGCTTTTAGCTAAAGAAAAACAATAGTTCACAGCATGAGTTTATCCTCTCCTCCAGTCAAACCAAATACCTACAGCGCATCACCACCATCAACCTTACTGCATTCAGTTTCATTTACTTCCATTCCTTACCTGTTCCTCTTTGCCTTGTGAGATCAGCATTACGATTCGACCCTGTCTTTTCCTGCCAGTTCGCCCCATTCTCTGGACCAGCCTGATAGGGCTTTTACTGGCATCATAACAAATTATTAGATCCACCTCCCCAATATCGAGCCCCTCCTCTCCAACACATGTGGCCACCAAGGTATTGTAGCGACCCTCACGAAACTTCTTCATCACCTATTTTGAGAATTTACATTTGTTTACAGTAAAAGAAAATATTAAAAATCAAATATATTGTGTCATAATCATCCCGTATTTCACTTAAAAATACTTTGTTCCCAGCCTCAAATAAATGTGTGGAAATCATCGATGTTATAATATACTTCACCAGTATACTTCTTTATACTTAATGTAGAGATTTCCTTTGATAGTTTATAACCCAGATGACAGAGATAATAAGGTTAAGGGGCTCATGGATTTTAAAATTGGTTCCTATCAGGAACCTGCAGAAATTCAGGTTCTAGCATTAACACTTTCCTGAATAATAGGCATCCCAATAACAGTAATTTGTTCCCAAAATAGCTTACTTGGAATACAATAAAGATATCGAGAAGAATTCATAAACAAAATGTTACATGAAAAAGTGTGCGTACACCCAGAAAATGCAGTCAACTTGTCATACAACCCCCCACCCACCCACCCCATTCCTGCTGTTCTGTCCAGGAGGAAGGTCTCCCACATGCACAATTTTTGTAATTGGCAGGTATATGACTTTGAGCTATTATCCTACCTTGAGTTGCTCCTTTTGGGTGAAACCTTTCATGCCCTTGCCAGCAGATGACTGACCTATAAAACTCATTGCCTTGACCCGAGGTTCATGCTGCTTCAGCATGTTGGTGATTTCTTCTACACTGTCTCTATACTGTGAGAAAATCATGATTCTTGTGGTCACTTCTGTCTGTCCATTATTGCAGTCTGTTAAAAAAACATCCCAAAAACATTATATATACATGTATATCAAAAACATCATGTGATGATCATATAAGACATGCCATATTATATCATATCATATTATATTATTATTACCATACTTTTCTTCTATTCAGTCCCAATGATTGTGACACTCTTCTGTGTGGTCTTTTATAATAACTGTTAAGCAATTGAATCTTCATTTAACTCACCTTCAATGGACTTGAAATGGTTCAATACAACTTCGTCCAGTTTTGCTAATTTAGGATGTCCTACTGTAAAAGACTGACTGCTTGAAAATCCTTTCCTAAACAGTGATAAATTTTTGTCATTTAATATAGCCTGCACCATACATACGACAAGACTGTATTGCATTTATATTAAAAAAAAACCCTTTTTTGTAAATTTTGTTATTAACATAAGATTGACTAGTCAAGTTACTACACAGTAAATACCATTAAAAGTCTGCTGGTATCAAAATGGGCACACACTGCAGTGTAGGGTGCCCCATACACATAAATTATTTTGCTTGGTTTACAAACCGGTAGGGAACTCATAACTTGTCATAATGTCATAATTTTTTTTTCTCTTCTTTTCTTTTTGTTATCTGTCATTTGTTTTGTTACTTTGACTCTATGCCAACATGGTGATGTCAATAAATAAATTAAAATTGAATAACGAGCCATTAAATAAAATTCCGGTGTAGTGAGCTACCTTAAAGTGCAACACACCTTTTACCTGTTATGCATCAGCTGACAAAGTTTGATGATTGTAAGACTTGTAGTATTTTTAAAGTTATGAGCCGGACATGAAAAAGACATGAATATCACATCATATGTTCCATCTTCAGACAGACATATTATAATACCTGTACCCAACAACTTGTTGCATAATCAACAAAACTGGTGTCCATTATTTACATCTCAGTACCACACTTACCCAAACTTTTCCTGCAGCATATTCATCAAATCACAAAAATCTGGAATCTTCAGGAGTTCTGTTCTTGTGCGACCATGACCTTTATTCCCACTGATGACCCCATCAAGGAAATTGTACAATGAACGTAATCCGTGTAAGTGGACCAATTCATATCCATGATAAAGAGAAATTGCTAATGCGAAATCCCCCTCCACCATACCATATTGTGTCTTCTGTAAAATAAAGAGCAAATGTCTATTCTCTAGATCAGTTTTTTGGGGGGTGGGGGGTGTATTTCAAAGGGGAGGAATTTCCCACATGTTGTAATTCAGTTACCACCTGATTATTTTCAATTTGAAGATCAAATTAAACATAGTCGATTTCTTTCATTTCATCAATTTTGGAAAAATGAATTTCTGATTTTGATCCTGATTTGATAAACAACTATGCAAACCTGTTTCAAATTATTTAATAACAGATTGATCATTTTTTAGATATAAAATGAAGTGAAAATAAAGTCCAAATTACATATATGTATAAGTACAGAGACCCATTCAAAATAATGGGAGTATTTTCGTAATCAAGGCATGTTTTCCTGCCACCATGTTGAAGCCAAGATCAGACAATGATTATTAAAAAGCAAGAACCCTTCTTGAATGAAATTGTTATCACAAAAGCATGCAATGAAAATGTCTGAGGTAGAAAACTAATTTTGATACATTTATATACCTGCATGATTACAGATTCATTGACCATGAATGATGATGATCAATGTGGAGTACTTCAATATAAACATTATGAAGAATGCTCATTAAACTTTAAATTATCATAAGTTATTTCAATATAAGCAATTTCACATCAAACAACATTTTATTGCAAAGTAAAAGAGAAAATTTTATTGGGGATTTATCTTTATTTCAAATTCAATAATATTTCAAAATAACTTATTTCAATGAGGGGGAATTTCAATATGAGGGGGAATAAGTTGCATTTCGCTACAGATGTAAATATAGTTGACTTTAAGAGTGAAAGGCAGTGGAGCAAATAAACATTTTCATCACACATTTATGACATTAAAGTATGCTACAGCAATTGTTCAGGTGTCCTGTCTCTGATAATTTCTACACTATATGAAGGAGAACTTACACTTAGTCTGTGGGGCGGGTTCTGACGGAACGCTTCTCTGGACTTCAGCAACAGGAACTTGGAAAAACTGGTGGCTTCTCGGTTGTAGATTACACCACACTTCTTTAATTTTCCAATGATCACTTCCATAATCTAAAATTTTAATAATCAAAGTAAACGATCTTTAACTAGAAGTAGAACTGACCCAGTTGGACTGATATATTCCTGTTGAGAGCACAAATGATATGAGGCAAAGATCAGAGTAGTGTAAGGTGAAAGGCGTTTTACGCTTCTTTCAGTTATGTATTGTGAACTCAGTTTAATGGGGAAATCACTGTGACCCAGAGACCATTTTCCTATCTCAGAGTCTAACTGACACCTGAAATGAACAACAGCCCTGTGTGACCCAGTTGAACTGATATACTCCTGCCAAGAGCACAACAAATATTGCAATATTGGCTTTACCCTTGCCGGTACCCCAGAGGACTGACCATTTGCTTGACTTTTGACCTCTAAATCAATAGAAGAATTTATCATCCCATGGTGAGTCTGTATGTGAAGTTTAGTGATTTGAAGTGAAGAGAGAACAATAGAATCCTTCAATAGTACGAGTGTGGGATAGGGAAATTCCACCAAGGGAACAAGATTCGCAGTTACAGCGAATCTTGTTCCAGAGGTGAAATTTCCCTATCCCAAACAAGTAAATAATGAAGGATTATTTTTCTCACATTTTACCAAGTTTAGCGCATTAATTCAAGAACTTCAAGAATATTCAAATTATTATCATGTAATTTCGCAGGAAGCACCATGCACAAAATAAAATTACTCTCTTTTATTTTCATAATGCTGGAATACATGTTAAAACTTGATCAATAGACCACTCGTGTATTCAATTTTATAGTTAATGTGTTTTCCCTACCTACATTAGTGGTACTTGAAACATCTAAACACGACTGCCAGGAGTTCCTTCTCTATCTGGCTGTAATTTATTTCTGCTTGACTTAATGATTTTGACACATCGCTGACTGATTGATCACTTTATAGCAGACATGCATCAATGACCCACGATAATGTAGTCAATGAAGGACAATGTGACATCATCATCTACTTCATAGTTGCGTAACAGTGGATCTATAACACTCCTCGAATTTGCCTTCATGCTTTCCTCATAGTACCATTGTGTCTCTTTTTCTGATAGCTGGTATAAGGGCCTCATTGAATCTGCACAATGACAGGAAGCTTTCATGCAAATGTAAAATTCTCTGGCCCAATGGTTCTTGAGAAGATTTTTAAAGATTTTCTCTATATATTTCTATGTAAAACTTTGATCCCCTATTGTGGCCCCACCCTACCCCTAGGGCCATGATTTTAACAAGATGTGTTTGAGAAAAACAAATGCCCCTGGTAATGGCCAATTCCAAATATGGCCAAGGTCACAAGGAACAATAGCTTGGTACCAGTAGAAAGATCATGTCACAAGAAATGCTCATGTGCAATATGAAAGCTCTAATATTTACCATTTAGAAGTAATGACCAATGTCAACATTTTTAAAAGTAGGTCAAACTCCAAGGTCAACATCACAGGGGCAAAAATGTTGGTACCCACAGAAAGGCCTTGTCACAAGGAATACTCATGTGAAATATCAAAGCTCTAGCACTTACTGTTCAAAAGTTATAGCAAGGTTAGAGTTTCAGACAGAATGACAGACAGGGCAAAAAACAATATGCCCTTCGATCTCAAGGGCATAAAAAACTTGAATCTGCACTATGTCAGGAAGCTTTCATGTAAATGTTAACTTTTCTGGCCCATTGGTTCTTGAGAAGATTTGAAAAGATTTTCCCTTTATATTTGTATGTAAAACTTTGATTCCCTATTGTGGCCCCATCCTACCCCTGGAGGTCATGATTTTAACGAACTTGAATTTGCATCATGTGAGGAAGCTGTCATGAAAATTTGTACTTTCCTGGCTCAGTCGTTCTTTAGAAGAAGATTTTAAAGATTTTTCCTATATATTTGCATATAAAACTTTGATTCCCTATTGTGGTCCTATCCAACCTCCGGGGGCCATGATTTTAACAAACTTGAATCTGCACTATGTCAGGAAGCTTTCATATAAATTTCAGCTCTTCTGGCCCAGTGGTTCTTGAGAAGATTTTTAAAGGACCCCACCCAATTTTTATATTTTTGTGATTATCTCCCCTTTGAAGGGGACATGACCCTTCATTTCAAAAACTTGAAAGCCCTTTACCCAAGAATGCCTTTGCCAAGTTTGGTTGAAATTGGCCCAGTGGTTCTGGAGAAGAAGTCAAAAATGTAAAAAGTTTACAGACAGACAGACGACAGGCGATCAGAAAAGCTCACTTAAGCTTTCAGCTCAGGTGAGCTAAAAAAGAAATCATTCAAGGCCGAAAAGACCATTTTCCTATGCCAGTGTCAATTTTGCTTGACCTTAGACCTTTTAACACCACAATCAACCTCATTCAAGTATACCCCCCCCCCCCCCCCCCCCCCATTGTTGTATGTGTGTTTGTATATACACTGCAAAAGGTTATGGAGTACAAATTTAATATACTGGTAGGTGTACTACAGTCTAGAAATGACGATCCTTTCCAAATTATTAGTTTTTAAAAGGGAATGCATGTACATATGTGTACATATTATAAACTTTCAATACAGAGATGATCAGAGTTAGCCTTAGGTTTAAAATAATAATTTGACCTTACATCAAATGTTAATTTCATTGGTGTTCCAAGTCTTCCAAAGAACAAGGTACGGTTGTATACATAAAAAGGCCCAAAAAATTTCTCTCTACAAAACGTGTTTGGAATTAACCTTAATCAGCATTTTAAGAAAGTAAAATAAATGCCAGGTATACTATGTCAACAAAATCAGAATGATAGTCCTAAATGGATAGCATAATGACATCATGAATAAGACATTTCCCCCCTTTTTCTCAAAATAAGCCTGAAAACTGTCAAATGTCATACAAATTATTGCTCAGGAAAAGATGTACGCATTTGTCGAGCAAAATGAAAATGATATATATTGTGTATTATTTTGAGATGAAAAACATGCTTCAATATGAATTTGCTCGACGCATGCGCTGTATGTTTTCTAAAAGGAAAACCACCTGAATTTGTGGATATTTTCATTGAAAATGGCATTTTTGCAATTTTATGCCAACTTCAAGCTCTCGTCATATGACACAAATCATTTTGCTGATCAAACTGAGTGAATTTTGGGTTTGCTAAACTATTCCTTAATTGAATGCCAGGATTTGAGCTCCAAGTGAAATCATCAATATTTTGGGCCAGATGACTGTAGAAACTGTACCTACTTCTTTCCTTTGTATAATTTCTTTGCCTTAAATTCATTTATGATTGAAAAAACTCAAGAGCTGACCTTCACGTATCTATCTTTGACTGCGGCTATTTCTTTGCTGTCTGGTACAATGATTTTATCCACCTGGCGATCAAATGAGTACTGTTTGATGTCCTTTGACTCTTCCGTTCTTAGCTCAATGTGCGAGATCAGCAAATTAGAGAGCACCTGTTGCACTGCCTACAAACAAAGCCAGCTGATTTGAAACTGAAATATTAGTCAGATATATAGATCTATAATGCTAAAAATTATTCAACTTCATTGAAGAGAAGCATTTTAAATGTCATAGGAGACAGACTGTAGAAGTAGTACCCCCCCCCCCCTCCCCCAGTGATTATCAACCTTGTAACCCAGACTCTTCATTGAAAACCATTACTTGACAATATTAACATTAAGAAATCAAAGCACACAACTCCTAGTGAAAGAAAATCGCTTCCAGATTATGATTCTTGACTTCTCAATTTTGTGGCGTTACAAGTGCCCACTTTCAAGTTGTAAAACAAAACATAGTGTAGATGAGCGTGTATATTTTGTTTGGTTTTTTTTTTACAAATGGATGAGTTGTACAAGGATATCAGTTTGAACCTGTCTACGACGCGAATGCATGGTATATCTATGATTCTACATCAGGAGATAGTAAAGGTGAACAAGATAACAGTTCATTCAGAGCCACTTCAAGTGATATGCAATACCAAACGGTGAACAAATTAAGTAAAAGTGTACTGTCTAGGTAAATCATAATGAAAATAAATTACAATAAATATGTTGCATCCACTCACAACATACTAGCTCATCAAACAAGTGTTTGTGAATGAAGCGTGCAAGTGGATATACTGATAACATCCAATCATAATTACATTTGTAGACCATTCCATTGCCCTAAAAAAATTCTGATGACAAACATTCTCCTTTTTTTTCAATTTCATTTTTTCACACTTTTCTTCATTTAATTTGTTCACTACAACTTTCTTTTGGCATTTTTTCTAAACCTTGCTTTAAAAGAGGGGGGGGGGGGATCATAGCTTCGAATTAATTCTAATGGAAGAAGATTTTTCTGGGGATCTATCTTCAATAAGTTTACATTTAAGACTAAGTTTATTACTGGAGCAGTGAACATCATTTTCTACAATTTATGAAGATTACATTAAATTACAATAATAATTTTATCATCCTCAGCTCCACTTGAAGTAAGCTGTTGGTGTTCTCTGGGTTGTTTTTTTTCTTTCGTCTTTTTCATGTTTGTAGATATGTTGAATTGAAAATGGTTGGAATTATAGAGATGTTTGTACTGTTTGTATGCTATTTAAATTACATGATATGTACCAGAGGACGGTGGAGTTTAGATTTCTGACAGGACAGATGCATGTATGGTGGCCACTAATAGCCATATTCAGGACAGTTAAGGGACACTGACATAATATGCATGGAGGCCCAGTGGGACTATTGGATGTGGAGTCACCAGAATGAACATTTATTCCTATTGTGTGCTGTGATGTCTTGTGCGTGTCATGTCCATGTTATATGTTGGAATGTGAATTTATGGAAACTGAAAAGCGTTCATGTCCTGTGTTTATGCATCAACTTGGAAGACAAAATAATTTCAAGGTTTAAAACAACCAAGAGGAAAAGGAACAATAGAATTTCATTACTTCTCTTATAGACAGGCACAACGACAAATAAATGAATATGTTTGATGATATTTCCTGGGTTTTGTTGAACATCTGTTAGAAGATCACATCTGGGATTTATTCTTAGATCTGAGCAGCAAATGGAAATTCTACTTTTGGAATCACTTTTATTGATTGCCAAATTTAGGATGTAAAGTTGCCAGATTCAGGATGTAAAATTACCAGTGTTTCAATTCACACCTTGATATCAGACCCAGGAGTAGCACTCAATGCCAGCACACGGAATTCAGTCGAATAATTCACCAATTCACGAACAACCTAAAAATTGTAAATTAGTGAAAGTTTTAAAACATTTTACAATAGTGCATCTATTTGCATATAAATGAACTGTGTGATGCCTTTTAATACTGCAGAATTCTTTTAAAATTATTATGCTATTTTCTACAAAAACAGCTGTTTTTCATGCACAGCAAAAACTAGTCTTAATTGTAATGGGGATACATACAATACAGATGTCCCCCAACTGTCCCCAATCTACCATATGGTGGCTTTTATAAAAGAAATTCCAACAGAACCATTCAGGAGACATTTATATCACATATCAATACATGTAGTATGAATCTAACCCAATTTTCTTCCTCTATAAGAGAGCTATTAAAGCATTATCCAATAAAAATCAAGTGCATGTGTATGCTGGTCAGTAATTTTGTCTATATCAATCAAGACGAGTCTTAGTATATGAAATAACAAAATGACCAAAGATCATTGATCATGTCATAGGACAGATATCTTAGATCATGGTGCTGCTCCTAACAAGGTATGAAGGTTCAAATTTATATTCAATCAGCTTAAAACAGTCTCAACTATTTATCTAAAAGCAGAGTTTCATTCTATATTTCTGAATTTCAAATTTTAAAAAAAAAACCATCAAATTGACACACTCTGGTAAACAAATTTATGAGTAGATTTTTGTTGGTTTTAATATAATGTCATATTTATTAGAGCTCCTTTTTTTCCTGGCATATGATGAAAGCAAGAAAAACATGTTCCTATTCCAGAGCATAAATACAAAATACGTACAAGTATCAGATTCCTTTCATTATCAAAGTCATCATAATTTAAATTTTGATCATTGATGCACTAATGTGATACAATTACAATAAAATGCAATGAATGTTTGTTTATATACTTCCAGAGAAATGAAAGTGTATGGTAGCAGTACAAGATTACAATGGTGTATTTCTCTAATCCTTTATGTTTCATATTGATAACACATGCTTAACTGAATCCACCTCTACTAATATTATACAAATATGGGTTTATTTGGGTGTCAATATGTTGAAATAGTGACCAATGTTCAGTAATATTGACCTCAAACACAGAAATGATATTGACCGAACAATAAGTGAAAGGTCAATAGTATTTCAGTGTCAAAGTCAACTCAATTGAACATGAGTTCATAATAGATACCACAGAAATGTTGAAAACCAAGTGGGACAACAGCTGTGGGACAAACCGACCCACAAAGAAATAACAATAATATTCCTCTTGAGGTTAATACATCATTACAAAGCATTTTGATGGTGAAGCCTGTTCTGCTCGTCATGTAATTTACTTGTATCTAGTGTCAGTAAACTGACAGAAGTTTATTAAATGTAAGGGACATTAAGAGAATATGATCATATTGATCCAGTCCTTGACTTGGAACCTCTAACCATTGTGAAATTCACAAATTTGGTACATTCCTTTCTGCTTTTCCTACATATGCATTTGATTTTTATATAATATCAGCAAATTTTCAAATGGTAAAGACATTTACTCACTTTGTCGACAATTTTGGCCCCACCTTGGTACCAAATCCCCTACCCCTGGGATTATGAAATCTATAATTTTGGTAAAGGGCTACTTCCTCTTTCTAAATATCCATTTAGTATCAATAGCATTAAAGATGATGATATTTATATGTTTTACACATAAACACTATATACCAAGTTTGGTACTGTCCAAGAGTCAGAAGCTGCATCCCAGGGGATCATGAAATTCACAATTTTGGTAGATGCTTTCTTGCTCTAGTTTTTGCCCCGCCCCTAAGTTTTTACATCTTATTTGAGGGGTTTTCACTCATGCAGAGATCAGACATGATTCTGTAGAAAGGTAGAAAAAGAGGAAGGGGAATTTGGTCTGGCCTGGGCTGAAAATAGATATTTTGACTTTCAAGAAGCTTTTTAAGAAAATGAATTCTGTGAACCAATTTTGAGGTTTTAAGCTTTATAAAAATGCCAATAATAGTAAGTAAGTATTGGTTCCCTAACCTAGCCTTAGTTAAAGGTCCTACACAATCTACCAACACTTGACTAAAAGGTTCTTCAAAAGCTGGACCTTGTCAATGCCCTTAAACATTGCTATCAACTCTTTGTACTACTTTTGTGGACATTTTTGTAAGGCCCATGAGTTTACAATCAGTGTACAGTCTGCTGATTGGATGATATCAGATTCAACCAATCAACAAGAAGAATACAATGAGGAAATACTGACTGCTATGTAAAATTCAAAGTCAAAACCGGATATTAAGGAAAACAAGATTCGTAAACGTGAAATTTATTGAACCTAGAAATTTCCAGAAGTGGAATTGTTAAATAGAGAATGGATTTTTCTAGTCTGGAAAGTGGAGAAAAATCATGTCTTGAGAGATGTCTGCAGCTGTATGTGAAGTGCCACAAATTCTGACCTATGCATGGCACTAAAGGCTGTAGCAGTGGTAGTTCTTTATCATGCCTATGCCTAATGTGACATGGGGCTTCTGTTTTTAAGGTCATATTTGAAAGATCTGTGATTTTCACTTCTAATGCCAGGCACTTGGGGAAACAGGAATATCAATAAAACTGATGGATGCTCCCCGAACTGCATTTAATCAGTGAACTACTTCAATGATGAATGACTTGCACAATGATCAATAATTTTTGAAATGAGGGATTTTTCTTCATATGTAAGGTATATGTTCTGAGTGACCTTGACCTTTATAAAATGACCTTGAATGACCTTTGTCTGAAAGTTATTTGCACAATGATCAACAACTGTCAAAATATCATTGAAACAAGGTTGGGTTTTTTTGTATATAAGGTATTTATTCTTAGTGACCTTGACCTTTACAAAATGATTTTGAGAGACCTTCATGCAAACGTTCATGTCTCAAGGAACATTTGTGATCAATTTCTGATGAAAGGTTTAATATGAGTTTAGACGGACGGACAAAAACGACGGCGACTATAGGCTCCCCAAAAAATTTCAGGGAGCATAAAAACAGTTACTACTTATATCGTATGTCTTAAGTTTTGACAAGGCGCTGGGATCGAACCTGAGCCTCCCAGTTGTGAAGCAAACTCCCTAACTACTGTCTACCACAACCCAAATGGGTCTTCTGTTAAACATAGAGAAACACAGTAAAACAGGGCTTGAAATAAAACTGCTATGTTCCTAAACGTAGTTTTGGAATATAACAATGAAAAACAGAGTAAAACCAATTTGTTTCCAAATGTAGTGTGGGGATTATAATAAAATAAGAGGCACATGGGCCACATTGCTCACCTGAGCCACATTGGCCCTGGCATTTTGTTAAAACAACAATAATACATTCTACATGTTCTAAGTATAGTTACAAAGACAGTGTAATCTCTATATAGTTATGAGACACAAATTTGAGGATATTGATTTTTAATTACTGTGACTTTGCTAAAAAGAAAAGCCCCAGATTGTCAATTGACATTTCAGGAATTCCTAACACAAATTTTCAGAAAATCCAGCCAATTTTTAATTGAGACAGGGGTCTTTTAAAAGACCAACATGCAATAAATATAAACCCCTGGATTTTCATACTTGTTAAAAGTAACCAAAAAAATGTACCAGTGAATAGCATAAGAAATTTTCATAGTGTCCAAATGTTTCACAATACTTTGTATAACATGAACAGTCACATAACCTGGCAGTAGGCATGGTTCCCCAGGGCCTTGTGGGCCTCATCCACCACCACACACTTCACCTGAAGGGCTGGGCAGGACCCTCGCAAAAGGTCATTGGTCAAAACTTGGGGTGTCAGGAAGAAAACTCGCTTCTCCCTCCATGCTTGCTGTCTCTTCTGTGGGGTCATGGTACCTAAATATAGTGTTAAATCTGAACCGAGAAAGCACATTCAAGTGACATTCATGCTATGAAGAAAGTTTATTCAAATAAAGCTTTAGTTACTTCTTTACAAGATTTTCATAATTTCTCTAAGTCATTTGAAACATACGAAATGAATATGAAGGCACTGCATCTAGTGATGTTTACTTAATCTAACAGTGCTCATTTGTGGAAAATCAATGCATTTTCAATACATTCACCCATTTCTTGACCTATAAAATATATCAATTTTTGTCACACAGCAAAATTTTTCATGCCAAGTAATTTCACACCTATATACTCCTTTTTATACAGCCTGGCAATTGTTAAGACTACCATAAGAAAGGATAAAAACAAACCAGATCTGAAATTTGTGACATACCTGTCATTTCTGCAGTGTGTTCCTGGGGAATCCCCATTATGTTGTAACAAGCTTCGATTTGTTGTGCAACAAGAGGCTTTGTTGGAGCCATGAAAACAACTTTCCCTTGTGGGTACCATCTACAAAACATTTCAAGAGAGGCCTATGGGTCACATCACTCACTTGATCAGTTGCATTTTCTAATGTGAAACATTAAATCACAATCGCTCCAACAAGCTATGCATGATGTGAACAAATGTGAATTTACACCACATGAGGGCTCTTACATATTAATCGGGCATTCTGAGAAAAAGATTTTCAAGAAATTTTCCCATTATTCCTATGAAAAATGTTGAATTCCTGCTGTGGCTCCATCCTCTCCAGACAATGATTCAACAAACAACTAGAATCTGCACTACCTGAGGATATGACTAATCCAGGCCCTACTCCTCTTGAGAATAAAGATTTCTCAAATACATTCTTACGTAAAACCATTATTATAACCCCATCCTTAACCCCATCTTTTGAATAAACTTATATCTACACTACCTGAGGATGTTTGTATACTAACATGACTAATCATGGTTTTGCTGTTCTTGAGAAAATTTTAAAAGATGTTTTCCTATATATAATAATATCTATCATTGTGGTCCCACCCTACCCCTAGAGACAATGATTTGAATATACACACATTAATAAAGCTTTCAAAAAAGTTTCATCTTTTCTGGTCCAGTGGTTCCTGTGAAGATTTTTAAAAGGTGCCAACATATTTTCACTATTTCTTGATTATCCCCCCTTTGAAAAGTTTGTGACCCTTCATTTTGTCAATTCTGAATTCCCTTTACCTAAAGGAAGTTTTGCAGCAAGTTTGGTTGAAATTCAAGGAGTGGTTCTGGTAAAGAAGTAAAAAATGGATAAAGCTCAGGTGAGCTACATTGTTTCTTGATCATACGATTTTACAAGGCTTTGAAAACTCGCACAGTAATTTTATTTATTCCGATCATGCTGACCTTTTAAATATCAGACAGACCATGTTGCATGTGATGTAAACTGATCATGTAACTTTAACAGCAAGACTGAGGTCATTGATGGGTCTAAACAAACAGAAACAACCAAAATCAAACGTCATAAATATATAAATATCGATGAAAATTGATTGCAATGGAATATATCATCAACATAATTCATTGTGAACTAAAAACTCAAAACTCTTGTGACCCCACAATGACCCTTGGCGCCCAGGTGTGAACAAACTTGAATCTATACTACATAAGAATATAAGACTCTCTTATGAGTAGCCATGAAATATAAGGTGATTCCACCCGAGGGTTGCAAAAAATCTGTGTATTTTTCTCTCTTATGTCTAGAGTTTTCCGTTTTCCTTGTGCCTAGCGACGCCATTTTGAGAATTTTCCAATTAATTAATTTTTCGCTGTACATTAAAAATAACACCAGAATGGAATTCTACGACCCTCATTTTGGCAACTATGTTGCCGACAAAAAATCGGCCGACGAGTGTATAAGTGAATTGTATTAGAGTTATTCCTCTTTGAATAAATCAAGAATCAGGGTGATGCGTGACGCAACTCAACAGTCCATCAGCGCGAGGCATTTTGACAGATCTAATCAGAATATGAATCCACAACTGCACGTTTTTTTCTTAGAGAAGCATTGCTATTGATATTAATTGAGCAGTTATTTAATGACGAGTTTGTGAAGAGAGATTCCAAGTGGTTTTTGTTGGTGGATATGGGCATGGCTAGATTTTCGTTTTCCAGGCCACGCGTGCAAGGACTCGAGTCGCATGGACATTGAAGGCACTTATTTCACCTGAGACACGGACAGTAGACGTTGACAGAGTGAATGTGGAGGTAGGCCTAGAAGTAATAGACCGTGTGGGATGGGTTTCTGTGAACTGGCATAACGCACAGGATGACAAAGGTGTATGAGAAATTTGTGACTGTTGTTGAATGTGCGGTAATTGTTCAAGGAATGTGTATTTTTGTGTCCGGTCACATACACCTGGAGATTATCAGGGACATTACAATCGGTCATTTTTTGTACAAGAGCTTTGCAGACGCTAGTGTTCGTCAATCGAGGCGAGGTAAGTTGCAAGCTAGTTGTGTATTGATTATGACGTCACGGGATATGTAAGATAAACGTCACATGATATGAAAGAAATATCTTACATACCTTTCTTTCATAGAATATCTGTATCTTACATACGTAGATATGAGAGAATGTAGTGTTCTTGAGTTGAGGACAAAAAATTTATCTCTGAATTTTACAGGCCTATTTCATTTTCATATTTGCCATGTAATGACTATATTCACTGTACATGTAAATATATTTGATTGGAAGATAATTTTAAAACAGGTAGGACCACAATTATCTATTTTACTTTCATTTTGCATTTTTTAATTGGATATGCTCCAAAGTTGATAAATACCATTACTCTATCCACTTGATATCAAAATTATTACCAGTCTGAATAAGAAATTTCAATCCCAATCCCAAAGTACACTGGAACATATATTAATTTATGGTTTTTCTGGACCATGAATTTTTGAGAAAAAGATTTTAAAAACAATCCCAAGCTATTTCTACTATTTCCTAAATATTTGTTTCTTTTCTGTATGTGTTGTGCCAAGTTTAATTAAAATGGGTCTAGTGGTTCTTGAGAAGAAGTCAAAAATGTGAAAAGGTTATAGACAACAGAAAGACGATGCACAAATTTTGATCAGAAAATCTCATTTCATGCATAAGTTTTCCTGTATTCCTGTTAGTTCCTTCAAGAAGTTCTGACCTTTCATATAAGAAAATATAATGCTTTTAAGTTTTATAATGATCGTAGATATATATTTGACTTTTAGTTTTGCCAGTTTGATGAAGTTTGAAGATACCAGAATTTTTAGGGCAAATGAATGGTAAACTTAGTACTTATTCTAAGATCTTTTTTCAAAATTATGCAAACTAACCTGTAAAAATTGAACATGACAACAGATGCAATGAAAGTTTTCCCCAGTCCTGTTGGGAGGGTAACCATAGTGTTCTTGAAGAGGGCCTGTTGCACAATGCTGTGCTGGTACTCTCTGACAGGGTAGTTTGTAGGATAGATCCACAGCTTTCCCGCCACCTTATCAAATCCTGTTTGCCCCATCTGTGACAGGGACTGTGTACAGGCGAGCATGTCTGCTCCCATTGAGATGTTGCACAAATCTTTGTCTTGTTTTGAAGGATCATTTTCTTGAGGTTGGTAATCGTTTTCTTCTAGAGATTCATTCAGTGCCTTAAAAATTCAATAGATTATATTGCAAGTTATATAAAGATTATTTCCAACAAAAGATTTTTTTCATTGTCACAGAATGTTTGAAAAGTGCCAAAAGTTTTGGCAAAACTGAAAATCAATGATGTCTGATCACACATAAAAAAAAGAGGCCCATGGGCCACATTGCTCACCTGAACAGCAATTCCTAGCAATAAACAAGCTTGAGCAAAACTATCATTATGCAAGCAACTTCGTCCAGAAAAAACTTAGGTAACGACTAAATTTCATCAATTATCAAACTTAATTATTAAACTTGACTACAAATTCATTAATTACAGTATGCCCTTGTAGATGGGTATGACCTTTCATACTAACAAATTTCATTTAAGGATGCCTTGTGCTGTTTAGTTTATTCCTTTTGCATGTAAAACTTTGATCCCCTATTGTGGCCCCATCCTAACTCCATGGGTCATGATTTTTACAAACTTGAATCTCCACTTTGTCAGAAAGCTTTCATGTAAATTTCAGTTTTTCTGGCCCAGTGGTTCTTGAGAAAAAGATTTTTAAATGACCCCACCCTATATTTTGTATTCTGTGATTATCTCCCCTTTGAAGGCGGCATGGCACTTCATGTGAACAAACTTGAACCCCCTTTACCTAAGGATGATTTTTATCAAGTTTTATTGAAATTGGCCCAGTGGTTCTGGAGAAGATTTTCATACATGTATATATCAGCAAGTAAAACTTTGATCCCCTAATGTGGCCCCATCCTACCCTCAGGGGCCATGATCCGAACAAATTGAATCTACCCTATATCAGGAAGCTTTCACTTAAATCTCCACTTTTATGGCCCAGTGGTTCTTGAGAAGAAGATTTTTAAAGATTTTCCCTATATATTCGCATGGACAACTTTGATTCCCTATTGTGGGTCCAACATACCCCCAGGAGTCATGACTTTAACAAACTTTCTAAAAAAAAAAAAAATCTAGAAAAATTTCCTTTTCTGAATATCTAAGCTAAATTCTAATGTTCACCAAAAGTATAAAACATGATGTGGTCTTAAAACTTCCATGCCATCAAAAGTGCATACACTGATGAAAGCTTTACATAATACAACAGGTGTATTAACATTAAAACATTAAAAGATATGACTAATTTGGACCCATCCTACAGTCAAAACTCTGAGTTGTGAAATTGACCATTTTTCCTACATCCTTTTCTGCTATTCCTAAGTATGCATTTAGATTTTATACAGTAAAGCAAACTTACATATATATATCCTGTACTAAGTTTGGCCCCACCCTGGGGTCAGAACCCCTATTCTGTGGATCATCAAATTTACAATTTTGGTAAAGGACTACCTGCTCTTTCTAAATATCCATTTAGTTTCAATTTCGTATCAATAACACTACAGAAGATGATATTTAAGTGTTTTACACATAAACACTATATACTAAGTTTGGCCCCGCCCTGGGGTCAGAACCCGTACCCCGGGGATCATCAATTTACAATTTAGGTAGAGGCTTTCCTGCTCTACATCACTATGCATTTAGGTTTTTACAAATGTGCGAATATTGAGAAGATTTTTTAAAAATAGTCAATTTTAGACAGTTTTTGCCCCACCTCTCAGGCCCCAGGGGTGCAGGAATCCTGAAATTTACAATTTATGTCCCGCTTGTTCCAAAGATGCTTCATACCAAATTTGAAAAGAATTGGAATGATAGTTATCAAGGAGAAGTTAAAAATGTTCAGAAATACATCAATTTTACAGTTTTTTACCCCAAAATTAAGGGGTAAAATGAAAATTACTAGGGCTGGATATTATCGGGAAATTTCGTTTTGCGATATTTTAAACTATATAGTGATATGTCAGCGATTTTTTCTACCCACTGGTACTGGTACCGGTACCCATTCAATTGGGAAAAATAGCATCAAAATCGAACAAATTGGGAATTTTCTACCAATGTATCGGCAAATGATTTCAACTAAAAGAAAGAAAAAAGAGAACAAAACAAGAAGTAGTCATCCCTTTAAAAACTTTTTTACAGTAATATTTGCTGTTGTGATCCATAAGGAATAGTCGTAGCACACTGCCATGATCTGTACTTTCGATTTAATACTGGAAGTGAACATTTTAGTTAACTTGTACAACATTTCAAACTAAGTAAATTATGATGTCAGCGGTCTATTTTTCAGCAAGTAAATTGGGAATTTTTAGTCTCAAAATTGGGAAAAATCAATGGTTTTTATCATTGGGAATGGTACCGTTTATCGGTACCAGTTATATAAGGAAAAAAATCGCTGTATGTATTGCAATATTTTCACTAAGAATTAAAATGATCTTACCTTATAAAGTAGGATAATATATGACCCCTATCAGCCACGTACCTCAACAATCACTTGAATCTACACTAATTGAGTGTTTTGGCGGTGTGATACGAGGTTATAATATTGAAATAATTGATATGATTGAGGAATAAATAGAATTTTAGCTGCATGCAAATCCACCTCATCAGGAGTCTTTTTGCACTTTACAATTATTATGCAATTTGATGATTTTATAATTGATGATTTGAGCATATCCATTAAATTTTTATTGCACTTATGAAACAATAGGCAGATCAGAAGAAAAGAAAATGTCTTTGTCTCTCTGCAGGATGTGCTAGAATTTTAAGAGCTTTTGTTTTATTTCTTGAATTCTAGAGTTGTATTTGGTGACAAACACATGGGGTTCACCCTGTTTTTTGCTTTTATTTGTATCCGAGAAAAGCGTGGCTCAACTGTAGTTATAAAGTACCACTTGCATGTTTTGATTGATTTCATTATCACCAGTCCCTCCTTAAGGTTTGTTTTGAATTTTTAAAGAATTATGTGCAATTTTGCATTTCAACTACTGGAATGTGTTTTTCGGTTTGATGTACATGTACGTTTTATAATGCAAGATGCGAGTTGTCTCAAATAGCTTTTCTTTATACAACATAGTGTCCAAGTAAGTAAGTAATTATTTAAAGTTGACAATATGCAATTTAAGCAGTTGGTGAGTAAAATTAACTATAATGAATAAATCTCAGATTTCTTTTTCTTCTCCATGAAATATAGTAAACCCCATCACCACGATAACACCCGTGCCAGTGGTACATTATGCGATTTTATTTTAGGAATCCTGAGCCCCTAACTTAATTCTGAGCCTAAGCATTTTGTCGGTATATTGGTACTGAAAAAACGTATCGCAATATATTTTTTGTCATTGAACCACACAATACACCAGAATATCGATATTATTGCGCAGCCCTAAAATTTACAATTTCCAGTCTTCTTCACCTACAGATGCTACATACCAAATTTGGTCAAGATTGGCCCTGTAGTTTCTGGGAAGAAGTTGTTAACGGACGACACATGATGGACGCAAGTCACCTGAGTGACTCAGATGACCTAAAAATTTATTGTAATGAGCTACTTTAAATACTGTGCTTTGCAAAACTTACACAAGCTAACAGTTCATCATCTTCATCATCAAGGTCACTCAAATTGATGACCTCATTTGATATAGTTGCTGAGGCAGATGTACTAGCTTCTTTCCTTGCATTCGATCCCCAGCTTTGAAATAAAGTTGTCTGCTTTCCTTTATTCATATCTTTCTAATTATAGCCCTTGAATGTTCTTTCCTCATCATTTTGCCTATACAAGAAAAAATGTGTATATCAAAGTTGAGAAAAAAAGCAATGTCATATAATACATACTAATTATCTAATCACGTGTCATACAATACATACTAATTATCTAATCATGTGTCATACCATACATACTAATTATCTAATCATGTGTCATACAATACATACTAAATATCTAATCATGCTAATTATCTAATCATGTGTCATACAATACATACTAATTATATAATCATGTGTCATACAATACATACTAATTACCTAATCATGTGTCATACAATACATACTAATTATCTAATCATGTGTCATACAATACATGATTATATATATATATATATATATATATATATATATAAAGCACAGAAAATTTCCCTATTTGGATACCCACTTCCAACCCTACCTGGGGTTGAACTCACGACCTGTGGAACCAAATCTCCTAGCAGCATGCAACCAGCGCGCTAGACCGCTCGACCATCTAGGCAAGTCAAAAAACTTGCTTTCGATGACGATGGAATTCTCGCCACGCTGTCACACGCTACACGGTCATTGAGAATGGAAATGGAATACAGTTATTTAATGTACATTTTAAGAGGATCATACATGATACACATTGCATTCAAAGTATTTATATATAAATATATATATATATATATATATAAATTGTGAAACTAGTAATCAATGTTAGTTTTATAAAAACAATGAAATAAAAAATATATCATAAAATGTTCATAAATGCAGTGGAAAATTTTCTGTTAAACAGAATTATGCAGATGAACATGAAGAAATCTATGTACACTACTGTTATGCTATATAAACTATCATATGGTTAATCATGTTCAACACATCTGCTTTATAATGTGTGCTAATTCTAAAAATGAACAATGGTAGGGTATTCTTAATAAGGATTTGTTGTACGACACTGATTAGCAAACACCGCAAAAATGCCAAGAGTTGTAGTTCTTAAAGCTGTCATTTTGGTGTGAAAAAATTTTTGTTGCAAACTTGTGATTTATTATTTCAAGGAGGTTTAAAAACGTTTGTTATTAATATTTGTGTTAGAAAACCTATCCAGAGGCTGAATGAAGCAAAATCATATTGTCTTCCCATACAAAATTGATATCTATATAATGCTATTCATTCATTAGAATGGAAATCTTTATTTTGATAAAATCTTAAACATTGTTCTGATTTTATCAATGACTATGGTGAAAGTTACGTACAAAATTATAATAATAGCACATTTTTACAGCAAAATAAAATTTGCAGACTTAGAGCTAATATTACTTTAAATGGGCATGGACACAATTTCAGATGAAAATTTTCAAAATTTATTTTCCCATTTTGAATGTTTACAATGCTTAACTCAGGTATTTCTAATGGTCAGCAAACATTTGAATGTCAGTTGTTGAGTTTATTCAAGTGAGATGTAGCACTCACAATTCTTTGTTATGTGAAAAAGACTCGTGCCATGCACGATATATGAGTAAATTTCATTTTATCAGGTGTTTTCAACAATTTTATCCTAGGTTATGCATATAAATACTGTATAGACTTATCAGTCATACATTTGATATAAAGAAAAAAATCAATATATGCACCCAGGGGTGCATGAGCCGAGTTGCATGGGATACATTGTAAAGTCAGGAATGATGTTGCATATTTACAATTGTGAAGAACTAATTTCAGTTTTAAACTGTTTGAGTTACTGTCCAGAAACCATATTTGTCTGAAGTTTTCAATCTATTTTCGGTCACTGTGACCTTGATCTTTTTTCTCCAAAATCAATAGGGGCCTTGCTTTGCTGGTATCCAACAATATATCCAAGTTTAATTTGATTAAAATTAAAAAATTTCGATTTATCCTCCAGAAACCAAATTTTTTGGAATTTTAAATCTATTTTCGGTCACTGTGACCTTGACCTTTTTTCTCCAAAATCAATAGGGGTCTTCCTTACCTGGTACCCAACAATATATCAAAGTTTCATTTGATTAGATTGTAAACTTTTTGAGTTATCATCCGGAAACCAATTGTTGACGCCCAACCGCCCGCCCGCCCGCCAACCCATCCGCATCACCAAACCAATAGCTGAGTTCAACTTCGTTGCAACTCGGCTAATAACTTTCTGTCATTTTCCTGTGAAAATTATAATGGCAAAGTATTCCTCAAGTTTCCTCTGACCTCAGTTCCAGTTTATAAACCTTTTAATAACATGACAAAATCATAAAAGCTTAATATTAAAATATCAAAGTTTCATTTGATTAGATTGTAAACTTTTCGAGTTATCATCCGGAAACCAATTGTTGACACCCAACCGCCCGCCCGCATCACCAAACCAATAGCCGAGTTCAACTTTGTTGCAACTCGGCTAATAATAAACTTACGTACCATGCCTCTAAGCAAAGCAGACCTAGACATTTTGAGTGTTAAAATAATTTTATCTTTATAATTTTGTTCTTAAAATAAGGGGCGTAGCTAGCTCCATTGTGAGTCTATCCACAATAGGCAACTATTGCAGGAGGAGGGGGGGCACTCCAAGAAGATAATGCTAATAGAATGAAATGAGGAAAGTTAATAATCAAAAATAATTACATCCTGAAATCTTTAAATATTACAAGTTACCATTTTAATCTCATTCATTTATAAAAAGAAAAATCAAAATGAGGCCAATGGGCCACAATGCTCACCCGAGTCACCCTGGTCCCATTGTTCCTCATCAGAAGATCTTTTACTTATCTTGAACCTAGGGATAACTTGGCCTTGCTGTTCTGAAAAAGATATTTTACTAATGTTCATGTACAGCTGTATTCAGTAGGAATACTTTACATAATATGTTACATTAAAACGGACTGGTTCACGATTTCTGCAAAGAAGTTTAATTTTTGAAGTTAAACATTAGAAATATATGTTAACCTGCTGAATGCAAAAATAAAAACAATAATTTAGCCTTAACTTTGTGTTATGTAAACAAAAACTAGAGTTTTTTTTATGTTTACAAACAAACCAGTGATATGTTAATTTTGTAAAATAAAGTAAAATAAAGCATCTTCATTTTGCACAGTCACTCCTGTGAGTTCTTGCAATTAGTCTGCATCCGTTATCGTTCGTTAACAATTGAATTAACTTCTTCTTGATAACTACCATTCCAATTCTTCTTAAATTTGGTATGAAGCGTCTTTAGGACAAGGGGGATGTGAATTGTACATTGTGAAACTTCAAATAATAACTAGGTCTTGTGTTAAAAAATCTATATACAAAATATGAAAGCCCTACCTTAAATAGTTCAGGAGATATTGAATAGGTCAGGGTTTTTTTTAAAAGTAGGTCAAACTCCAAGGTCAAAAGATCAAGCACCACTGTCTAACAAGACCTTGCCATAGAGAATCTATATACAAAATTGAAAGCCCTACATAAAAAGTTTCAGATATACAGTAAAATATCTCTATCTCGAATTCCGAGGGACCTCGAAAAAACTTCAAGATATCCGGGGGTTCGAAATATCCAAAATCGATCTTGGATATTTTTTTTTAAAGGAGGATATTTGATGCATAGTATGGGATTTGCATTATAAACAAAAACCCCGTTGCCGTTTCTAATAGTTTAATACAAGTTGATAAATTAATACTGTGGAATTTCAAAGATAATTTTGTTGAATTCACAATGTGTTTCAAAATTAAGATGATTGTGCCTGTATGCTTACTTTAAGTTTACTGATGTCCAGGCTCGACTGGGATGTAGTTTTTGCGTTGTAATGAAAGAACCTATCACGTACGAAACAAAAAAGACAGATTAAAAAAAAAAAACTTTTAAATGTTTATTAAATAAATTTTTGTGTTTTCTCTGTACTAGTTTTAATGATGAAGCATGTATTATTAAATGTGTTATCGTTATTAAGAGCATTACCTCCAAGCGTACTTCGATGATTTTGTGCGTTTATCTAACCCACATGTTAATGATAGAGCATGTGTCATTCAAAACACCATCCCTGGAATCGGGTGTGTTAGTTCATAATTGGCGGTGAACTTTAGCCGTAATGTTGGATGGCTTCACTAATCACCCAAGCTGTTGAACCATTTATTGCGACCTGGGTCTACTCGGAAAAGGCGAGCGTGGATTAGCGGTCATTAATTATAATTGATGTAGCCGCGGGTGTGAATGTGTGACTTAACGACGCTGGGTATGGTAAGCAGAGCGGAAAATTGACTGCACTTCGAGATAAACCAGGTGAATTTAGGGTATGGGACCTTGAAAATACTTCGACATAAGCGGAGTATTCGAGATTACCGTGTTCGAAATATCAAAAGTTTTTTAAATCATTTATATAGGGAAAACGGTCGACTTCGACTCAAGCGGAGTATTCGAGATAAACCATATTCGAGATACAGATATTTTACTGTGTAGGTTATGCCATAATAGTTTTTTAAAAGTAGGTCAATATACAAGATATGAAAGATCTACCTTAAATAGTTCAGGACCGACAGTCTAAGATTTTTATTACAAGTAGGTCAAACTTCCATATCAATGTCACATACCACTGTATCACAAGAAAGATTTTGCCGTAAAGAATGTATACCGGTATACAAAATATGAAAACCAAGCTTAAATAGTTCAAGAGATATTCTTAAGGATTTTTCTTATATATCAGCATATAAATCTTTGACCCCCTATTGTGGCCCCACCCTACCCCCAAGAATCATGATTTGAACAAACATAAATCTACTCTATGTCAGGAAGTCCAACTTTTCTGGCCCAGTGATTTAAAGATTTTTCCTATATACACTGTATCAACATATAAAACTTTGATCCCCTAAACGGAATATCGGAACCATTATTTCGTCTCCGATTCTGTTGCGGTTTTAATATTCAGTATGCCCAACAAGATCATGTTTTCTACGTTAACTTGGGCAACTTTAAGTATACAAGCACTTATTCATAATTAGTATAAGATATAGCGTATCCTTTAATACATGTATAAGTTCAATGTACATCAGCTCAACCTTGCATTTCTTCTACCTTTCATCGCCACTGTAACAAGTGATCAGCTAATAAATTGACCTTTGCATTTACTAACAAGAGGCCCATGGGCCACATCGCTCACCTGAGTCACCTTGGCCCATATCTGAAGACTTTCCATATATATTTGCATGTAAAACCTTAGTCCCTATTATGGCCCAAACTACCCTTTGCAAACTTAAATCTACACTATGTCAGAAAGCTTTCATGTAAATGTCAACTTCTTTGGCCCAATGGTTCTTGAGAAGAAGATTTTTAAAGCTTTTTCCTATATTTGTATGTAAAACTTTGAAACCCAACCCCCCACTTGTGGCCCCATCCTACCCCCCGGGGGCCATGATTTGAACAAACTTGAATCTGCACTATGTCAGAAAGTTTTCTTGTAAATATCAGCTTTTCTGACTCAGTGGTTATGGAGAAAAAGATTTTAACTATATATTTGTATGTAAAACTTTGATCCCCCCTTGTGGCCCCATCCTACCCCCGGGGGCCATGATTTGAACAAACTTGAATCTGCACTATGTCAGAAAGTTTTCATGTAAAAATCAGCTTTTCTGACTCAGTGGTTCTTGAGAAGAAGATTTTTCCTATATATTTGTATGTAAAACTTTGATCCCCTATTGTGGCCCCATCCTACCCCCGGAGCCCATGCTTTGAACAAACTTGAATCTGCATTATGTCAGGAAGCTTTCATGTAAATCTCAGCTTTTCTGGCTTAGTGGTTCTTGAGAAGAAGATTTTTAAAGTTTTTCCCTATATATTTGTATGTAAAACTTTGATCCCCCCTTGTGGCCCCATCCTACCCCCGGGGGCCATGATTTGAACAAACTTGAATCTGCACTATATCAGAAAGTTTTCATGTAAAAATCAGCTTTTCTGGCTCAGTGGTTCTTGAGAAGAAGATTTTTAAAGATTTGTCATATATATTTGTATGTAAAACTTTGATCCCCTATTGTGGCCCCATCCAACCCCCGGGGGCCATGATTTGAACAAACTTGAATCTGCATTATGTCAGAAAGTTTTCATGTAAAAATCAACTTTTCTGGCTTAGTGGTTCTTGTTGAGAAGATTTTTAAAGTTTTTCCCTATATATTTGTGTGCAAAACTTTGATCCCCCCCCCCTTGGGGCCCCATCTTATCCCCGGGGGCCATGATTTGAACAAACTTGAATCTGCACTATGTTAGAAAGTTTTCATGTAAAAATCAGCTTTTCTGACTCAGTGGTTCTTGAGAAGAAGATTTTTAAAGTTTTTCCCTATATATTTGTGTGCAAAACTTTGATCCCCCCCCCCTTGGGGCCCCATCTTATCCCCGGGGGCCATGATTTGAACAAACTTGAATCTGCACTATGTTAGAAAGTTTTCATGTAAAAATCAGCTTTTCTGACTCAGTGGTTCTTGAGAGGAAGATTTTTAAAGTTTTTTCCTATATATTTGTGTGTAAAACTTTGATCCCCACCCCCCCTTGGGGCCCCATCTTATCCCCGGGGGCCATGATTTGAACAAACTTGAAAAGATTTTTCCTATATATTTGTATGTAAAACTTTGATCCCCTATTGTGGCCCCATCCAACCCCAGGGGCCCATGATTTGAACAAACTTGAATCTGCATTATGTCAGGAAGCTTTCATGTAAATCTCAGCTTTTCTGGCTTAGTGGTTCTTGAGAAGAAGATTTTTTAAAGTTTTTCCCTATATATTTGTATGTAAAACTTTGATCCCCCTTGTGGCCCCATCCTACCACCAGGGGCCATGATTTGAACAAACTTGAATCTGCAATATGTCAGGAAGCTTTCAGGTAAATTTCAGCTCTTCTGGCCCAGTGGTTCTTGACAAGAAGATTTCTAAATGACCCGACCCTATTTTTGCATTTTTGTGATTATCTCCCCTTTGAAAGGGACATGGTCCTTCATTTGAACAAACTTGAAAGCCCTTCACCCAAGGATGCTTTTGGCCAAGTTTGGTTGAAATTGGCCCATTGGTTCTGGAGAAGAAGTCGAAAATGTGAAAAGTTTACGGACAGATAGACGGACGCCGGACAAAATGTGATCAGAATAGCTCACTTGAACCTTCGGTTCAGGTGAGCTAATAAAAAAGTTGTATGTGATACAAGTAATAACACGAAAAGAACGCTACCAAACATCAGAAATTTAATCCAATAACTCAGGTTTTTGGTACTAGAACACTCAATAGCAACATAATGAAAAATAACCTTCAAACCAAGCAGATATTTTTGTATCAGAAATGAGTCATCTTTAGCCATCAATAATTTTTATACTAGAGCTGCCCAAATGATGCATAATTTTCATAACTTCTTTTTCCGAAGAGTTTCAAAATTTTCTAGTTCCGATATCCCATATTGTGGCCCCATCCAACACCTGGGGACCATTATTTGAACAACTTGAATCTACTCTATGTCAGGAAGCTTTCATGTAAATTTTCATTTTTCGGGACCAGGAATTCTAAAGAGGAAGATTTTCAAAGATTTTTCCTATATTTCGACATGTAAAACTTTGGTCCAACACTACCCCCAGGGACCATGATTTGAACAAAGTTGAATCTACTCTATGTCAGGAAGCTTTTAAGTATATTTCAACTTTTCTGGTCAAGTGGTTCTTGACAAGGTTTTTAAAGATTTTCCCCGATACATCAGCATGCAAAACTTTGATCCCCTATTGTGGCCCCACCTACCCCCAGGGGCCATGATTTGAACAAATTTGAATTTGTACTACTATATCAGGAAGCTTTCATTTAAATTTCAACTTTTCTGGCCAAGTGGTTCTTCAGATTTTTAAATGACTCAACCCTATTTTTTTAATTTCTCCACTTTCAAAGAAACTTGAATTTCCTTTGCCCAATGATGTTTTAAGGCAAGTTTGATTGAAATTGGCCCAGCAGTTATGAAGAAGAAATGGAAAATATTAAAATTAAAAGTTAATGGACAGACAGATAAACAAGGCGAGTTAGTAATTTTGATGAGACCATGAAGTCAAACTTCTATCAAATATATATCTAGCATAAAAATCTAAAGATTGGATTATGATTTATCCCTAATTTCTCATAATAGCCCACAAGCAATTTCAAATCTTAAAAAATTACATTTCTCTACATCTTATTTCACATTTTATTTCTCTACATCTTGGGAGAGGGCCTCCAAAGGCTATGCCTATTGCCCAATCCTGTTGAATTTCTCAATAAAATATGTTTTACAAAAAAATTTAAAAAATCTTATTTCACAACAATTTCCCATTTTTGCAATTTTGAAGGTTTTTCATCGTATTTTTTCTCTTCTTCCAAAAAAAACCCCAATTGTGTCACAGATCTACATCAAAATTGTTTGAAGTGGCAATGGTTTATCAGCACAAAAACAATACCTACATTCCTAACTGGCAAAAGTTCAGAAATATAAGGCAACAAAAAGCAAAAATGAAAAAAAGAAAACAAATAATGAAAAATACCAATTGTATTTTCGTTCACCCTAAACCGCATTTGCCCCCGACACCGTTCGATCTAATTCCCGTTCGCCGAGTCCATTCACCCAAGGTCCGTTTGCACTATTTATATGTTGAATATATAAAACATTGAAGTTTTTTACGAATTTTTCTGTACATTGCATTCATACACAGTATAGAAGAATAGGTTCACGTTAAAACACCTGTCCTGCTGGAGACCTGACCGACATAAATTTGGTCAAAAGTCACATTTTAAACTTAGTACTTTGATACAGTTTTATGTTCCATCTCCTTATATAAATATCATTTTTGAGATCAAAGGATTGGTTGTAGTCGGGTATAATAATTCTTCAAAGATAAAATGGGTGCTCATCTCCGTAATGGACCTACGTTTAATTGTTTTCAAAACATAGTGGGGATAGCACAGGTCAAAGGTATTACCTAATTGACAGTATTAAAATCAGCAACAATTAAACCAATTACGCCTTTGATAAACATTAAAATTTAATCATTCATTAAAAAGAAATAAAAATTGGTTTCTGCATTGACTATTGCCAAAACATAAATATCAAAAAAAAGAAAACAAAATAAGAAACGACAAATGAACTTTTCGGCTATATATACAATACAGCGAACGTGATATAGGGTGAACGAGAATAATGGCACGCGGACTTTGGGTGAACGGACTTATGCGAACAGGTAGATAGGGCGAACGGACCTGATACCCAAAATTACCCAGTATCACTACAGTATTCAATTTTATTTTCAACACCACGACCAGGCCTGTTGAATATTTTAATTAAAATCAAAATGCGATGACATTCATTGCTTTCTAAACACTTGTGATATAGTACCTGTCTTAAGTATACTGTTGTTATTGTATGTAGGAACACACCACTCAGTCCGAACATTTATATGGGGTAAAACACCGGAGCATAAAACACCAGCCTCCCAGTTCAAAAGTGTAACAAGGCAACAGTAAAGGGTCTATATAGGTCTCTCCGGCAATCGAGTCTAAAGGCTAATGATGAATTATACAGACTTGCAATTTTCTTCACCGGGAGTTTTAACTAAGTCGAAGAAGAAGTTCAGTTAATCATCATCATGTACTATGTTGCTTTTTCTTCTTTTTGTACAGAGCGCCATAGTTAATCTGAATCATGCAGATGCTTTTCGTAGACGCTAGTTAGCTCATACGTATAATAGTCTGACTACAACAACAACTGCAAGTGATTAGGCCTAGGGTTATTTGAATTACCTAGAATTTATAGATTTTTAAAAGACTTTTGTTTCCTGCAAGTAATGGTTTTATAGGTTAAAATAAGATAAAATTATCCATAAACGGGGACTAGCAGCCACTAAGCAAAATCATCAAAAGACTGATAGTACTCATCATTTAGAAAATTGTATTGTTATAAATATTCTTCATCGCAAAGTACGAGTGTATTTAATTGAACATCTAATAGGTGGGGGTGGGGAGTTGCACTCTCTCTCTTTCATGCCAAGAAATCCCGTCCGGTCTGAATTCGTTGGCTTCAATAGGACCATATTACATGCTGATTAATAGTAGCCGTCGCTTATCTCTTAATTGCGGACACTGATTTATAACGGTTTTTCTACACCGGAGATTTTGCTAGGAATTTCTTTTCATGGTAAACGAGTACGATACGATATATCCGAGTTTGGAACGGAAAATTTGAAAGGGTGGGGGGGGGGTAGTAAAAATAATTTTAAAAATATGAACTACTGTATCAATACACAATCTGCATACAGAAAGGTATATTCAATATTCTACAAAATAAGCCGGTATCGGGATCAATCGTCTAATGTGTAAAGGTATCACACCGGTAATTGTCCAATCAAAATGAACTTAGTCAATTGTAGTTCCATATATTTAAAAGAATGATTTTTCCCCCTGCGCGATTCTTCTCATTTCCTCTTCTTCTTTTCTCTTAATTTTTGTACCCCTGATTAGGAAATTTTGCGTAATTTTCGGAATGAATCAGTTGTATACAAAGGAACTGTTTGATGTAGGTAGCTGAGGCTACTTCTTGAGGTGCACCCAGGCTGTTTACACACATGTGACAAACATGTGGGCTTGAGGGTAGTCTTGTTTTGCGGGTAAAAACTTTCGAAAATTCTGCGTAGGAAGTTGTTTTTGCGGTGTCGGCAGACGAGACGGGTAACAATGAGCATTTCCAACAGCGTTATTCGGCATTAGCGCGTTATTGGCATCAATTTTAACAAGTGATAAATTACAACTTTCTCTAACGATTCATTCAAAATATGTGATGATATCCTTCCTTAGAGATCGAGCGCAAGGATGGGGGGGGGGGGGGGTGTCACAATTTGTAATTTTTGCATTTAATGTGCAAAAATAATTTTCAAAAATGACCAAATAAGCCGGTATGGGGTTATTTGAGTGTTTTAGTTGAATACACAAAAATCATGACCATGCCAAGAAATCCCGCCCGGTCTGCACAGCGGGGTTAAGGTGTCCCGGGTAAAATAACAAGTAATAACAGCATATTCATATAAAAGTAAAATTCTTTCAAGCGTCGCATATTTTTAGTAAAAATCGTTTCTCAATACATTAACAAACATCGTATCACGTGGGGAAATCCTTTGCTTACCTATTACGTCGTCATACAAGTGACGTAGAGCTATTTTTATCCGCTAGACTTTTAGTTGTTTATCACCTCGTTCCAGGTGAAAGATGCACTCAAATCATTTGCAGCTTGGGCTTGATATGTCGACATTAATATGGTAAATTTAAAGAGTGATACGGATCGGTACAATATCCTCTCAAATATAGCAATTTCCATAATCTCAACTCAAATGTTGGGCATTTTCCACATTCACATCCAAATCGTATCTAAACGAGGCAAAATATTGTACCTTCCGTATCAAAATCCTAAATCTGCAACTAGTTACCTTTCTGAATATGCCTAGGTCGAAATAAAATATCGTCATCTTTCACCTGTAACGAGTCGATATGTACATGCGTTGGTTTTCTTTATTCTAAATGACTATACACACCGGGGGCGATATCAAGGTCACAAAGTGATGTAAAGATTACTTTACAGTCTTTCGTTCACATATTATATATAAATATATGAGACTTATATATTATTGAAGAAATTTGGGGGGGGGGGGGGGGTCATCTGACAAACAGATTAAAACACATACAGCTTGAACACTAGATAACGGCAATAAATAGCGAGAAAATATTATGACATTTTCCCCGCGATACAACTATAGACCTGTACGTCGTGACGTACTTTTACATTGTGACGTCATATAGTATGAAGTGCACCGAGGTACATTTTATGATGATTATTTTAACTTTACTCGGGACACCTTAACCCTGCTGCGTGAATTCGTTGGCTTCAATAGGACCATATTACATGCTGATTAATATTGAATAGTAGCCGTCGCTTATCTCTTAATTGCGGTAACTGATTTATAACAAATCCCTTACTATGGAAAAACAATGCAGTTCCGTTGCAAGATCATGTTACATGCATCTACGTCGGATAGGCAGCATTCGACCGTTTATAACTGATGATGCTTGTAAAATTCTAGTGAATTCTCTCGTTACATCGAGGCTGGACTATGGTAACGCTTTATTGTATGGAATCAACAAACAATTCACAAACAAACTCCAGCAAATTCAAAACACCGCTGCAAGGATAATTACACGGACTAGAAAACACGATCATATCACACCTGTTCTGATCAATCTTCATTGGCTTCCCGTTGATTATCGTATCCAGTACAAATTTCTCCTTTATGTGTTTAAAAGTCTCCACAACCTGGCTCCAGGATATCTAACGGAACTCATTATTCCATACAACCCGACAAGAGCCCTGCGTTCAGAAACCGCAAATCTATTAACTGTACCATCAGTCAGAACTAAGACCTACGGTGAACGCAGATTCGACAAGGCTGCATCCACACTCTGGAACGATCTGCCTAGTCAGCTCAGAAACGCCAAAAATCTTGAATGTTTTAAATGTCTGTTAAAAACTCATCTTTTCGGTCAATCTTATAACCTTTAAATAGCTATGTACTGTTGAATTTAATGAACTTTGGGCACATTTGTGTTTTAGATTCCTTTGAGTGGTTTTACTTGTTTGTTTTTCATATATTTAGGACGTTGTATGCTTGCATCATATTTTACCCTATTCAAAAGACGGCATAGCTCTTAACGTTAACGAACTTTTCAGAACAATAAAAAGCAAAACCTCCAAGATAGGGTATATAGTTATTGAATATCTTGGAACTATGTATATATTGAATATCTTGGAACTATGTAAATTGCTTAATTCAAACTTTGATGTTTTACTAAATCATCGGCTGCTGTATGTCACAGCTAGAGTGGGGAGATCCTTTGTCAATACATTTTACAGGTCGTTCATATTACCTGTCTAGTTATCGTAACCAAAAACATTTTACCAGTGGAATAATCCAAAAAAAAAAAAAAATTAAATGTTTTTGATGAATGACATTTAACTTCGAAAATCTTCATGAACTATAATTTAAGCGATTTGTGGCGTCATGCATGGACTATGGTTGGCGTGGCTTGAAATCACACAGTATAGATATATGATTCAAACTACCTTAGCTCGATATGCAAGCGGGCAGTTCATTTAATATGGATTTGAAATTCTATATATTTGATCCTTATGCACGTGCCAATGAAGTTAATAATGCTATTTTATTGACAGTATATGAATTTTCAAACTAAAATTTTAATTTGCTTCCTGTTTTAGCGGCATAGGAATTAAACAGCGTTACCTCGTTTCAGGAACAAGAATATCGAATCCCCGGATGCGGAACCCGGATTCAGTTTACCCTAATCTCGTTCAACCAGACACTCGGTTGTCTCCGCAAATCTCCGACGAGCAGATATTTACGGAGAAAGCAGAGCGTCTGGTTGCACGAGACTAAGTTTACCCAAGATTGAGCGGAGGTATAAATGTTTAGGTGTTGCGTGATTAGCTAATATCAAGAGTGAAATTAAAAGAAATATTATAGAGGTTTAAATTAATTGTCAGGATGAAAAATTATCGCATAAAATCGAGAAATCACTAAGAAAATTACCATGGTAGGGGTGTATTTGAAATGAAGGGTATAATTTACTGCAGATTGCTGCCATGTGTTGTTTAAAAAAAAGTACAAATATGGCCTATAAAAGCAACGAAACCCTATATAATTTTTGTCGTTTTTTATCAGCACTTGGAATGAACTTTGAAATGTTTGCAGTCATTTGTTTAAAATTGATATAGTTAATTAGTGAGAGGGCCAAAGGTTAGTATTAAGGTCTGCAGCCTACGGTACTTTCAGTACTTTAATTGCACTTCGTTTTAGCGCCATTTTACAGTTTGTTTTAGGATAAGGTCATTAGATTTTTCCTTGTTGTGTTTTTTTCATTTCCTGCTTTACCCTATCATGCCACTTGGTTTTTTACATTGATTAATTATATATTTCCCTGATTATTTTGCGTGTTTTAAAAATATTACAATTTAAAAGTAGATTAAAGTACGAGCTATCTATCTAATGTCTAACGAAACGTGCTTGTGATCGTGATTATTGTTGTTTCGTATCCAAAGATGGCTGCATGCACGATCTTGTTGATTTACGTTATGATGTGCTATTAATTTAGCAAAAGTAGCAGCACCGTCTACGTTAACTGTATTCTCACAAAATGGATAAAGAATCTTTGTTTTCCTTGGAAGTTGTGGTTGAAAAATTATATATTCCTCACACGGAATGTCGTTTTCCATCGGTTGTATTCAGACTGTTGGATTTTCCCAATATTCTCATTGAGCATGTTGAAGAAGATTTAGCCAGAAACATTAAGTTCCAAATATTAAGAGATCCTTACTTCAAAGTTCCGAATCAGTTCGCAGAACTCAAAGATAAACATGGCAACTTCATGATTAGAAAGGGAAAATCTTGTTTATTCAAAGTTTCGCCAGAAACTTTGAAAATCCATTTAAGTAATACACCTTTGTACATTATGGTTGTGGACGGCTTTGAGAAGGTGCCCAAGTTAATAGGTAACAGCACTTTACCTCTGGATGATGTTATGAACCAAATAGTTGATGACATTAAACGCAATGGAAACACAGTTCCATCTGTTCATGGCGACAAGGGATTGTTCAAAATCTACAGTTTAATGGGAAAGGACATCGGGTACGTGGTTCTGGGTTTTAGACTCTTGAGCCTTGGACCAGGACTGATACCACACATACCTGATTCTGCAATTGCTAAACGAGAAAGCAATATAATTGCTGTGAAACCTACGACTGAGACTGTGATGAAATCACCAAAAGAAGCTTTTGCAAAAGAAAAAATCAAAAGTCTTACCGAAACACAAGAAATGGGATCCATGACAGAGCCAGAGAAACAGGATGTTATGTTGCAAACATTGGATATGATTGATAAAGAAATACATGTAGCAATATCAGAACCAAAGGTAGAATCAAAATCAGATGATAAAAGGAAATTTCAAACCATGTCAACTCAAACTCAAAAAAGCAAGGCTTACAGCAAGCGAAAAAGTCGAGCAGCAAATGCTCTAGATATTGAAATTGACAGTGATGATGATGAAGTCATATTTACCAATATCGTTCAACCACCAGCTATGTTTTACAATAGTGAAAATGAACCTACCATAAAAATTCACAGACAATATCTGTATGATGATGATGAATCCAGTCTTTATTCTGATGAGTTACATTTAGAAGACATATCAGATGATGAGAAGAGTAAATTTAAAAAAGAACCTAACCATCCGAACAAAACAAATCAAGTCCACCCCCCCAACAAAACAAGTCAAGTGAAACATGTAGAGGGAAAACATATAGTGAAGGAAATCCCAGCAAGTGGTCAGACCGATGTAGAATTTTGGCAGGATTATGGAAAGAGAATGCCAAATGGACCACTCTTTCCAATATTAAATGCTTTGCTTAAAGAACTATCTAGGTTACAGAATCCCCAGTTTGTACAACAAACAACGCAAAATGTTCAGACAGCAACTCAACACGCTCAGCAAATAGTCAATAGAATAGGTGTTGAAAAGAAGACAGTGCAGCCAGAAAAAGAGAAAATTCCAGCCCCAAAGTCACAACCTGTGACAAAAGTGTTCAAATCACAGATAAGCAGAGAAAACATTCAGCCAGTTGAAACCAAACTTGAGAAACAGAGGAACAATTTGTCAAAGAAGGAAAGCACTGATGTCACAGCTAAACAGTCACGTGGATGGATAAGAAAAGCACCTGAAACAAGTATGAAAAAATCTAAACTTTCATATGGACTAACAAATACACAACGCTTAAGGCTAGCCAAGACAAATCCAAAATGGTTGAAAAATATCGAAAAGGAAGAGGCAGAAACAAAAACTGCAAAAGAAAAGGTAACTTTGAAGCCAACTATTGAAGAGGATTTCCCCACTGCAGACATGTCCGATACCCTTACAGAGGTTAGACGTCTTGCACAGAAAAATTTGAATGCTGAAGACACTCTAGCTCAAAGTGATCTCTCCACA